>NC_057715.1:60149881-60191860 GCF_004010195.1 Chiloscyllium plagiosum | reverse complement strand
CTTCCTGACCTCTCCGCCCCCACCCCACTCCGGCCTATCACCCTCACCTTGACCTCCTTCCACCTATCCCATTTCCAATGCCCCTCGCCCAAGTCCCTCCTCCCTACCTTTTATCTTAACCTGCTTGGCACACTTTCCTCATTCCTGAAGAAGGGCTCATGCCCGAAACGTCGATTCTTCTGCTCCTTGGATGCTGCCTGACCTGCTGCGCTTTTCCAGCAACACATTTTCAGCTCTGATCTCCAGCATCTGCAGTCCTCACTTTCTCCTAAATATGGAAATGATTTTGCCTCTCATGGTAGAATTTAGAACTGGAAGAGGTCACTGTTTAAAAATAAAGGGTCACCCATTTAAAATAGCAAAGAATTTTATTTTCCTCCCAGAGGTTTGAGAGCATTGGACTCTCTTCCTGAAAAGGTGGCTGAAGTAGAATCTTTGAATTCTCTTTTTTTAAGGCAGAAATGGATACACTTTTGGTAGGTAACAGGGTGAAAGGGTATTGACAATAGGCAGAAATATAAAGTTGATGTTACATCAGAACAGCAATGATATTTGGATGGTGGGGCTGCCTAGATAGACCAAATGACTTACACTCTCTCCTTACTTACTGGTTCAGATGCATTTTTAGATTTATTTTTAAATTTTCTTCAAGTATTTTGCATGTCTTTTGCTTTTTTCAAAAAAGACATTCACAGTCCTCTGACTTACCACTAATCTTTCCCATATGTATGTTTTTTTCTTTCAATTTAATGATTTTCTTAACTTTCCTGGTTAACCAAAGTTAGCTTATCTCCATCCTAGAATCCTTTTTCCTCATTGGGATGTAGCTCTACTATGAGCTAAGAATTACGTTCTGAAACATCTGCCATTGTTCCTCAACTACTTTTGCTGCCAAAATCCCTTCCCAGTCCAAAACCAAGAATATTCCAAAATCAATACACTGGATATTGTTTTTATGGCAGCCAACAGCATCTATTGTTAATTAGACAATCCCCAATACCTTACAACTAATCTATAAAGTTTAATGAAAGCATAATTTTATAATGGCATAGTATTAGGGGAGGTTGCGGCCATAGGGGGGATAGAAAAGCTGGAAACTATTGAATAGGGTAATCAACAATGTATTTTTTCAGCAAATGAGATTTAAAAATTGGTTGTGAAACAGGAGGATGGAGGAGGTGGACAGGCTGAACTCAAAGTTGGATTATGAACAGAAAGAGAAATAATCTCATATTCAAAAAACGATTGAGTTATATTATAACTGAAGCTTGTAAACATATAATGTTTGTAATTTAAGGCAAAATAGAGGAATGAAGGGTGTTCTTTGACCTGTTTTGAATTACATATGCAAGCTTGGATGGTTTGGTTGTTAAAGCAGGGTTCTAGTTCTTTTTTTAACTGAGAAGAAAGTGCAAGGTGTTCATACCTGTCGACAATGTAAGAGTAGCTAGGCTAATGGTGGATAGACTGTTAAGTCTCCATGTCTCACATGAAGGTGCTATGAATGTCACATTTTGGAAATAGTAATACTTTAAACTATCTGCTCATTTCCAGGACATTGGAATAACATTAGGGGGTGGGGGGCGGTGGCAGGGTGCAGTGGGGATGGGGATTGGAGTTAGAAGAATCTACTGGATAAAAGGAGAGATGTTAGGAAGCTTTTCTTACACACATAGGTGTAAGATTTTTCAAACTCTTTCCCTCAAATGGCAGGGAATTTTAGATCACTTGTTAATTTTAAATCTGAGATAGATAATATTTTGTCAAACAAAGGTGTTCAAAGATATATGAGCCAAAGATTAGGCCACAGATCAGCCATGATGCCATTGAATGTTGGAACAGACTTGAGGGGCTGAATGGCTTACACCTGGTCCTATATTGACATGCAAAAGCAGCCAGTGGCATGTTCCAAAGGTCTACCTGCATCAAGATCTACAAGGTGAAGCAGTAACAACAAATAATGAACCTTGCTCATCGAAAAAAAAACTAAATATGCACAACTTCCAAATGGAATGGAAAGGTTCTATTCACAAGTCTGAAAGATAACAGCTTTTGCTTATATGTAACCAAAGTATATTGATATGTTTAAAAAAATGGAATTTGGAAAGACATTGCATAACATTGCACAGTAAATTAAAAATAGCATTTTTGGGGGGAGCAGCATGCTTCAGACAAAGAACAGCAGCAGAACTTCAGCCCAACTCATCCATGCTGACTAGATTTCCTAAACTGAACTCGTCCCATTTGCCTGCATTTTGGCCCATATCCCTCTAAACATTTCCTGTCCATGTAACTATCCAAATGTCTTTTAAATGTTGTAATTATACCCTAAACTACACTACCCACCTCTACCACTTCCTCTGGCAGCTTGTTCCATATACGCACCAACCTCTGTGAGAAAACATTGCCATTCAGGTCTTTTTTAATTCTTTCAGCTCTCACCTAAACCTCTAGTTTTGGATTCCCCTACTCTGGGGAAAAGACTTTGGTTATTAACCTTATCCATGACCCTCATAGTTTTATAAATCTCTAAAAGGTCACCCCTCAGCCTCCAACACTCCAGGGAAAGAAAATCTCAGCCTATCTAGCCTCTCCTTATTACCCAAACTTTCCAGTTTTTGTTCCTTCCTTGGAAATCATTTTTGCATCCTCTGCAGCTTAATAACACCCTGACTATAACAGGAGACCCAGTATTGTGAGCAGTATTCCAAATGTAGCGTTATCTTGTCTTGTAGAGGCATAATATGATGCCCCAATCCCTGTACTCAATGCTCTGACTGATGAAGGCTTTAAGACTTTAAGACATTAAGAAAAAATATTAACAGTAATCTAGGGCATGTCCCTTACAGCTTCCACAGTGACAAGATAAGTAGAAAATTTGTCCAAAGTATTCTTTTAGCAACTACAGCAAGACCTGTTGTACTAAATGCTTCTCATTGCAGTTCAATGACTCCATCAACGTGACTGACACAGCATAGCTGATTGTATTGGTTTTTAAAAGACATAATAACTAACAGCATCTTCTCACTCTTATGCCCCTTAAAGAGAAAACAAGTGGTGAGAATATCTATAGAGAATTGAAAATGTACATGCATGAGAAAGATATTCCAATCAGCAAATGGTTTCCTTCTCAACTGATAGTGCAGTAACCATGCTTGGTGCAAATGCAGGACTTATTGCATTTTGGAGAAATAATTCTGATTTCTCCTCTTTTATCCATTACCTCTATATAATCTACTAGCAAGCATTATCTATTTATACTTTTCTCATGTAATGCAAGCTGTTGTTAAGACTGTAAATTTAATTTGAGCAAGACCATTTAATGACTATTTGTTTAAATCCTTATTCACCAAACTAGATGCAACCTCTGGTGCTCATGTGAAATAGATAAGTAGAGGGGATGCCCCACAAATATTCTTACATCTGATACCTGAAATCATCATTTTTCATAAATTAAGGAGCAAAGTATGGAGCCAGTTCTCAGAAATTGTACGGTTGCTTGACTTTGGACTCCTTACAGACATAATTACAAAACTGACTGAACTGAATTAGGAACTTCAGTGAAGAACAAAGACTTAACACATGATCGATCTGATTTAATTAAATCTTGGTTTGTACTCTTCACAATTCAAAAATAAAGCACTGGTACACTTTTGAGTCTGGGGAAAATACTAGAAAAAGATTGTTCGACCCAGTAAACCTCTGTTCACTCCTGATGATGTTAGCAAACATCAACAGGTAACTATAAGAATTAGATATGATGAAAATCATTGTGTCCATCTCAAATCCATTTCTTCAAGTGAACCTTGGGTTGGCTACTAAATTGTATCAATTGTTTTATTTACAAAGCAGTGGAGTTGATTTGGAGATGATTACTGTGCAAAATAATATTGAGCTGAAAGTCAGAACAAGGGACAAATATTTTAGGGATGCCTAAACAGAAAAATATACACACTTCTATCATCTTGTGCTTTTAAAGTGAAAGCTTACTTTAGCTCCAAATATCTCTGAAACATAGTGTTCCCCAACTGAAGACAATCAATTCTAAATATTGCACCAATCTCACAGATATTCATTTAATGGAGTAACAGTCTCAAACTACAACCATGATTTCAAGGCACAGGCGGTAATGTTACACTAAGACTTGGAAAGTAGAGGACAAAATGAATAATTTTATGGACTTGGTTTTAGATTTTTCATACATTAACAGGATGTAAGCATCATTGACTTGACCAGCATTTATTGTCCATCCCTACTTGCCCATGTGAGCTCCCTCCTTGAACTGATGCAGTCCATGTAGAATACAAATAAAGCACCAAACGTAAAATATTCACTCCATATTTTCTTTGGGTAGATCTAGGATTGTACTTAAATTCAAAAAGTGGTCTTGTGCTTAAAGACCACCACCCTATAAAATAGTTATAGCTCAATTTAATCGTGGCTAGTGAAATGACGAGTCTTAAATAATGAAGTGAATAAATGGCAAAAGGACTTCACAGCGTTGAAGGTAGAATCACTGAACCTCAGGAAAATGGTGTAATTAGCATTGATATCATTTCTGTGATGCTTCTGTGACTTTTCTATTGATTCCACAGTCGTGTAACTGTTGAAAACAACCCTCAGAAATTCAAACCTCATATAATGCTTTCGGTTAATTATCAGGCATTGTTCACAACAGTTACATGTAGGTAAATTGAGTCATACAGCATGGAACTCATTTGCACCGACCAGACATCCCAATCTGATATAGTCTCATTTGCCAGCATTTGACCCATATTACTATAAACTTTTCCTATCCATTTACCCATCCAGATACCTTTTAAATTTTATAATTGTACCCACCTCCATCACTTCCACTGGCAGCTCATTCCATATATGCATTGCCCTCTGCAGGAAAAAAAATTGCCCCTTAGGTCCCTTTTAAATCTTTCCCCTCTCACCTTAAACCGATGCCCTCTAGTTTTGGACATTCGACCCTAGGAAAAGGTCCTTGGCTTTTCACACATCCACGCCCCTCATGATTTTATAAATCTCTACAAGGTCACTCCTCAGCCTCTGTCAACCCACAGAAAAAAGCCCAGCCTATTCAGCCTCTCCCTGTAGCTCAAACTCTCCAGTCCTGGCAACATCCTTGTATATCTTTCCTGCGCCTTCTCATGCTTAATAACATCCTTCCTCTAGAAAGGAGAGCAGAATCGTGTGCAGTATTCTAAAAATGGCTTCACCAATGTCTTGTGCAGCCACAACATAACATCCCAACTCCTCCACTCAGTGTTCCGACCAATGAAGTTCCTCAGCCATACTAATTAAGGAATGCTTCTTCCTTAACAGGATCTCTGTCACTGGTATTGATGATTTTCCTGGGGAAATACAGGATCACAAAACCTCGAGACTGTCTGAAGCTGTGAACCCAGAGACCTGGGGAAGTTAGTATTAACTTTTTTTAAAAAATGTATTAACTTAGATATTTCCACAGAAATATAAACTGCAGTTGTTGAATAATAGTTTTTGAATGTTCCACTGAGAAATAAACATGGGAATACTGGCAGACACAATGCTCCCTACAGTCATTACAGTGTAGCATTTAGCAAATTAAACACATTTCCGTATTAATTTGCTGATCAAATAAGGATTATTCTCGGTCATGATGATGAAGCTCGGATCAGGTTGCATCACTTCTAGTTGTCAGGCAATATAAAAAATAAAATACTGCAGATGAGGAAAACCTGACATAAAATAGAAAATGCTGAAAGTTACTCCAGTTAAAGCAGCATCTAAAAGCAAGAAAGAGTCACAGATGCAGGCCACTCAGCTGTTCAATATATTTCTGGCATTTTCAATGAGATTAAATCTATATTCTGGCATTATATCCATATCCCTTAATTTCCTTTGTATCCAAAAGACCACTAATCTCTATCTTGAATATATTTGAGTGAGCATTCACAGCTCCACATTAGAGGACTGGTGGTGTATTGGTACTGTTGCTGGACTAGTAATTCAGAGACCCAGGTAATGCTCAGATGACCAATGTTTGAATGCCACCACAGCAGGTGGTGCAATGCAAATCCAAAGAAATTTGAAATTAAAAGACTAATTGTGACCGTGAAACTATTGTCAATCATCACCGAAAGTTCTGATTCAAAAACATCCTTTAGGGAGGGAAATCCTTACCCCGTCTAGCCTACGTGTTTAGACACAGAAATGTGGTTGATTCTTGAATGCCCTCTGAAATGGTCAAGCAAGTAGTCTAATTGTATGGAAGTGTTAAACTTCTAAAGAAAATAGCAAATTGAACAGATCTCCTATGATTGACCTTGGCACTGAAAAATGAGCAATTCAGCTCTGTTGACATTCCAAAGTCATTCTTACTTCCACTGGAGGCTGATTCCAAAAAATGGGATAGCTGTTTCACATTGGTACAATTCCATATGTATGACTTACCCAAGGTTGCGCTGGTGTCTATACATCCTCATCTACCAGTAATACCAACTGGTAGAGATCGTGGCACAATGGTCAGGAGAGAGTTGTCCTAGGAGCCTTCAACATTGACGCCAGACTCCTATGAAGTCTCATAGTATCAGGTCAAACATGGGCAAGGAAACCTCCTGCACGTTACACAAACTGACCTTACCACGATGATGAGTGCTTTTTCATGTTGAGCACCACTTGGGACAAATACACACGGTGACAAGGGCACCAGAACATACACCAATAGAACAAGTTTTGAACATGAATTTAATTCACTCACAGTATGCTCTCTGGGTCAGCATTTATTGTCCATCACCAGTTGCCCTTGAGAAGGTGATGTTAAGCTGCCTTTTGGTGAGCAGTCCATTCATTTTAGATACACCCACAATGCTGTTGGGCAGAGAGTTCCAAAATTTTGACTCAGTGGGCAGGATGATATATTTCCAAGTCTGAATAGTGAGTGAGTTGGAAGGTCACGTTCCCATATGTCTAATGCCCTTGTTTTACTAGATAATAGTGGTGGTGCTTTTGGCAGGTGCTGTATAATGAACATTGGCAAATTTCTGCAGTGCATCTTGTGGATGGAGTATTGGTGGTGGAGGGAGTGAATGTTTGCAGGTATGGTGCTGATCAAGCTGTCTGCTTTATCCCAGATGGTGTCAAACTTATTTAATGTTGTAGGGTTCTGGTTTGCGATCAGTAATTTGCTGATTTTTAGGTGGTCGAATCACCCCCGGATCCCTGGTTCTGACATTGGACTTATTTAAAGAATGTGAAATGAAGGCAGCAGACAGGTGTTTCAGGGCAAAAGAGTCTCTGTGTTTATTAAATGCAAAAGGTAAGAATAATACAAGAAATAAAAGGCAAATGTAATAAACTTGGAAATTGACAGAAACTATACAGAGGACAGTAATTAAATAGTTTTAATCACAGAAACTTGAATCAGGTTTCCTACCTTTGGGTTCCTGCACTGTCATCACCTGTTTTCCCCTCCCTGCCAGCAAGGTTGGAAGCTTTGGGGTCTCGGGACTTTAAGCTCACTAATGGGGGAAAAGGGTGCTTTTGAAGCTGGCTGTTCCTGCTTACCGTACTCAGTGCCTCAATGAAGACCTTGTGCTGCTTAGGTCTTTAGTCAGGGTTAAGTCCACTGAAGCGGTAGGACATGTATTGGACTTATCGGATGAGTACTTGATTTTTCTTACTTTCTGGTGGTTTTGCAAGTTGGTCTTCACTTTAGGATGTGTCTGAGGCCTTGTGGTGTCGGTCAGGTTGGTAGTTTTTGGAGGTTGTCAGTTCTTATGTCAGCTATCATGGTCAGTTGCTGTTGGTTCCCCCGATATGGGACAGGCCTATGTGAGTAGGTTTTGGAATTGCCATTGGGATCCCTCCTCTGGAGGTAGCTGTGAGGAAATATCTCAGGGAGATAGCTGTTTGGGATCCCTTGTCTGGAGTTGGCTGTGGGGAAAGATCTTGTGGAGATAGCTGTTTGGGATCCATCTTCTGGAGATAGCTTGGGGTTAGTTCTGTCAGGTGAAATCCGGGCCTGTAATTGTACTAATTGTGGGCCTCTTATCTTTGCATCAAAACTGTGCTTGTCATTGTGTTACTGTTGTTTCCTTTGAGGTCAATTGGCTTCCTGACCATTAAGAGTATGTTTAAATTATTTTGATTGAAGTTGAATGCCCATTATCTCTCTGAATGAAAATTGACTGAGGGTAAATGTCTGGTATCTGCATAGATTCCATAATGTCTGGGCTGGGTTGCCCAAGGTGTAAAAATTTGTTTCTGTCTAGAATATTAGGTCTGGTTGATTGTTCTTTTGGGGTGGAGGTGTGAATTGGAATTTTTAGAGTGACCAACAATTCCAGGTAGCGATCTCCATGTTTGTGTATTTTTACCAGAACTCAGCCCAACTGCCCCTTTCTTTTAAAGGTTTTTGAAAAGTCCAAGGTTTTGGTCCAGTATTGTAGGATGCAGGGAATTTTCCTCAATTGTAGTGTTTTTGGAACTGAAGTCACCTCGGCAAGTGGGGAGTTTTTAATCACATTCCTGACTTGTGCCTTGAAGATGATGGGCAGGATTTGGGATTCAGGTGGTGAGTCACCTATTGCAAAATTTCTAGCTGCCAACCTGCTCTTGTAACCACAAGATTTGTATGACTAGTCCAGTTCAGTTTTTGTTCAATGGTAACCCCAGGATGTTGTTAGTGGTAAATGGGGAAATTTGTCTTATTGGAAATAGCCAATGCTTGGCACTTGTGTGATGTGAATGTAACTTGCCTCTTGTGACCCCAAGAATGGATATTATCCAAGTCTTGCTGCATTTCGACATTGGCTGCTTCAGTACTAAGGAGGTGCAAATAATGCTGAATATTTTCTAGTGATCAGCAAACATTCCCACTTCTGGCTTCATTGAGGGAAGGTAATTAATGAAGCAGCTGAATATGATTGGGTGAAGGACACTACTCTGAGGAATTCTTGTGAAGATGTTCTGGAGCTGAGAAATTGATCTCCAACCACCATAACCATTATCCTTTGTGCTAGGTTTGCCATCTAGTCCTAGACTTTCCTATAAAGGCAAACAATCTTTCTGAATCCAAACTGGCAAGGACTCTAAGAATCTTGTGTGCCTCAGTCTTGTGGGTGGCATGGTGGATCAGTGGTTAGCACTACTACCTTACAGTGCCAGAGACCCAGGTTCAATTCCCGCCTCGGGTGACTGTCTGTGTGGAGTTTGCACATTCTCGCCATGTCTGCGGGGGTTTCCTCTGGGTGCTCTAGTTTCCTCTCACAGTCACAAAGATGTGCAGGTCAGGTGAATTGTCCCATGCTAAATTGCCCATAGTGTTAGATGCATTAGTCAGGGGTAAATATAGGGTAGGGGAATGTGTCTGGGTGGGTTACTCTTCACAAGGTCGGTGTGGACCTGTTGGGCTGATGAGCCTGGTTCCATAGTGTAGGGAACCTAATCAATTTGGTCACCACTTATTCTTCTAAGCTCCAAAGGTACAGGCCAGCCCAATTTACTAACCTTTTCTCTTAAGACATGCCCAGGATCAGTCAAATGATCTTTCTCTGGATTGTCTCCAATTCCAGTATTTCTTAGATAACTTAGATAACTTAGATTTCTTAGATAACGAGGCCCAAAACTGTTCACAGTTATGGACTGACTAATGCCTTACATGACTTTAGCAAAACCTCCCTACTTTTGTATTCCATTTCATCTGAATAGAAGGCCAACATTCCATTTGCTTTCCCTATTACCTGCTGAACTTAGGTTCGCGTTTTTATGACTAATGGATGAGGACTCCCAAATGTCCACACTGAACATTGTTTAAATATTCTTATTCTTTGAAGTTATGCAGTTGGAAAGAGTGGAATAGACTAGCTTGGGAGTCACTTTCAAATTTCAAGAGGGTTATAAAATGGCCAACCACTACATTCCAAATGAATGCAATGAGGGAATGTATAACTCCTGCCAATCGACGGCTAAATTTAGAATGCACTTTAATTCCTCTGATTTCTTATGGCGATCTATTAATCTATATAAGTAGGAACCTTCTGCAGTCTTCTGACTCTAACTCAGTTTTTTTGGAGGATTCCAGACTCTGAATAATTGCCCATGTTAGGGCCAGAGAGAATGTAGAGAAATTCCAAAGTAGACTGAAATTTCTTCTATGTTTTCAGGATTAAAATTGGTTTCTTTTTAAAAATGCCAAAATCTTGCTGAATTCAAACTGAGGCTGATCATATGATTGAGATTCAGAAGCTTTGAACTCCCTCCTGATCCTATTGCCTACATGGCACAGACTGTCCAGATAAAGCTGATAAAGGATTTGGAGTCAAGCCAACTGCTTCCAGCCAGATCAGGACAAAGAAAACATCAAGCCTCATTATGCTTGTCGTTACCTTTTTACCTCACAATGGAAACTCCAATAGGGAAGGTAAAGCAACAGAGAGTTTAATGATCTTTCAATAAGCTCAAGGAGATCAGCCATCAGCCATGAAGTGCCTGTCTTTGTCACATGACTGAAATCAGATCTTGTTGAATTGCTTAAATATAATATCTCGGGATTCAAAGGCACTCGCTGATGGATCTCCAAAGGGAGAGTAGGACTCTATTGCTAGCCTGCTTCAGACTTATCATCTTTGTCTCCAAATTGCAGTCTGGAAAGCAACTTCTGGTTGTAAGAAGGGATACATTCTAGGCCCAGCTCTTTGAGGAACCTATACTTGGATACTGACCTAAGGTAGTTGTAACTCTCACAAACTGATTCTGGATACCTCAGGTTCCAGGTTTTGGTAATCCAATCTTCTCTTCAGTCTTCCTTAATTTGCTGAGGTGTGTACATGTGGTTGGAGTAACAAAGTAATTCCTGCATGTTTTCATTACAAATCTCACCTTTGATTTCACCTTAAAAGGAATTGTCTGTGGGTTTATTTCAAGAATTGGAAATTAAAATTCAGGGTTTGCAGTTCAACTTCAGCCTACCTCTGAGAAATGGGAATAAAAAAGCAAGGAATACGCTGCACAATAACGCTGCCTTGGGTTTAATACATGATCAATAAGATCTCTTAATATACCGTGTTAAATATGTAACAAGTTAATTACAATTGTTATAACCTAAGCTGTATAATAGCTTAACTTGTGATCTTACGTGAAGCTGGTCTTTTGTTTGAGAAAAAGGTATTTACTTGGCCTTCATGTGACTGTGTAAATTTTCCATGTTTAGCCACAAATGCCCAAGATAACTATAGTGGATAATTGCTTAGGCATCTTAGGGAAAAGCAAAGTGTATTAAGCATATCATAACTGATGAATGAAGGTCTGTTAAATAAATGGAAAACAGCCTAATTAGCAGCAATTATTTTGTACAAACGCAGAAAATTAAGGGTCATAGAGATGTACAGCATGGAAACAGACCCTTCAGTCCAATTTGCCCATGCTGACCAGATATCCTAAATTAATCAAGCCCCATTTGCCAGCGCTTGACCCATATCCCTCTCAATCTTTTCTATTCACATAACCATCCTGATGTCATTTAAATGTTGCGATTGTACGAGCCTCCACCACTTCATCTGGTAGCTTATTCCATACATGCACTACCCTTTGTGTGAAAAAGTTGCCCATTAGGTCCCTTTTTAAATCTTCTCTCTCTCACACACAAAACCTATGCCCTCAAGTTCTGGACTTCCCCCCAACCCAGGGAAAAGATTTTGTATATTTACCCTACCCATGCCCTTCATGATTTTATGAACCTCTGTAAGGTCACCCTTCAGCCTCTGATGCTCTAGGGAAAACAGCCCTTCAGCCTCCCCCTATAGCTCAAACCCTCCAATCCTTGCAGCATCCTTATAAATCTTTTCTGAACCCTTTAAAGTTTCACATGATCCTTCAAATAGGAGAGAGACAAGAATTGCACACAACATTCCAAAAGTGGCCTAACCAATGTACTGTACAGCTGCAAATGACTCCCACCTCCTATATCAATGCTCTGACCAATAAAGGAAAGCATTCTTCACTATCCTATCTATCTGTGACTTCACTTTCAAGGAACTATGAGCCTGTACTCCAAGGTTTGTTGTTCAGTAATGCTCCCCAGGACCTTACCATTAAGTGTATGTCCTGCCCTGATTTGCCTTTCCAAAATGCAGCATTTCACTTATCTAAGTTAAACTCCATCTGCTATTCTTCGGCCCATTAATTAATCTTTTTTTTATTAAGACAGATGAATGCTATTTCCAAAATAAATAATCATACATTAATGCATCAATATATCATTACAGTAAGTCTCTATATTAGGTTGCCTAACTGGCATTATTTCTTTTTAATATCTCAGAATAGTGCCAGTTGACATGCTCAGTACTATTTTATACTGGGACTGATTATTCTGATCGACTCCTGCTCAATGTTGGAGTTACGTCTCCTGCTCCTCTAGACTCTCTCTCTCTCTCTCTCTCTCTCTACCCAGTGCCTGACTTTCACTATACTCTATATCACCAGCTCTTTTTTTTCTAATCTACTGTCTTCTCCCACTTGCTGAATGGGGAAAACAGCCAGTGTGAGAGTAGCAGGCAGGAAAGTGGTCAGGTTCTCTTTTTGAGGGGGTGGTAGAAGGAGGGGTGATAGGTGAGGGAGTAAACTTGTAAGAGATCATGAAAGGGAGAATTGGCAGAGTGTTGAATGGGAGAGAAAGTGCATCGGTGAATGTTGTACTGTAGAGTCTGCAAGCAGAAGAAAGTCACCCTGGAGGAGAGTCAAGAGTGGGAGTTTGCATTTTAAAATTTAAAAATTTATATTTTAGAAGTTCCTTAATTTGTCAGTATAGGAATTTGGGAATGTACAGTGTTCTAATTTTATAAGCTATAAAGTTAATATTTTCCTGAAATGAAAGCTCCTGTAGGACATAACTGCTTCATTTATATTGGTTGTAATGGGAAAATGATTCATTTAAAAGTCATATTTTTCAGGAATGTCGCTACAACTTGGAAGTGAGGACTTACTATATAAACAGACACAAATGACTGTCCAGTTGCGAAGCCTCTGTTTTTTTCTGATTTTATTTGACCTCTCGCTTTTCAGTTCCCATCTCTTTGTCTGTCTTTCTTTATCATGTGTGAGCAGGCATGCTATGATGGAGGAAGAGACTGTCATTGCTGTTTTAAGTTTTATTCTTTTGGTTCAAGGTATTAGAGAGATGACAGTCTATGTAGCTCGAGGTTACTTCCTGCAAATCCATGCACACCTTCCTTTCTTCCTGCCTCCCTCTATCCCCAGTCACCTTCTATGTTTGACTTCTCACTACCATTGCCCTTGTCAGTCTCCTACTTCTTCCCCTTTGGAACATCACTTCCACTCCTTTTATTTTCTTCCTTTTTCATGTCACCACCTTAAGTTGAAACTGTATCATGCTCCTCTCAAAGACAGGTAGTCAAAGACCACAAGAATCCTGACACTAGTTCCTTCCACTTATTAAATAGAGCTTTTGTTTACAAAACTCAACTTATTCCACATCAAATTGCTTCAGTTATAATGGGAAAGGACTGCCTATCTATTCTGTTCTACTAAAGTGTCACAATTTTGAAGTTGTGCAATTCAAATCTTTCCACTTCTTAAATGTAAATAGAAGCAAACATAGTTGTTTGCTGAAAAATTCAATAAAAATCAAATTTAGAATGAGAAAAGACATTCACATAATAACTTCTGAGGAAGTTCTCCTGACCCCATTCCTCATAACCCCACAAGTCTTTTGCCATTTCTTTTGGATTACTGTAACATTGGTGCTAAATTAGCAATGGGGGATTCTAAAAGATTTCTCACAGAAATTCAACCTTTTTTCTCAGCTCAATATTTATTCTCCTGTTTGTTAAATCAAAACAATGACTACCACAGATATATTGTCACTACGCTGATTGATTACATGGCTGTTTTTGTCAAGGCACATAGAAGTAGAAATAAAACTTTTAAAATTTCTGCCCTCTAGTTTTCATAGCAAGAATTGCGAGAAGATGAAAGGAAATGGACATTTCTGCTATATGCATCCTGGGAAATTAGTACACAGAAAGGATCTCAGACAAGCTAAAGTATTTGAGAAGCATTGAGAATTTTAAAATAAAGGCTTTGAAGATATTAAGAAGTTAAATTTATTTTGCTGTTTTTGTAAGATATAGGAGATTAGACCACCAGTTACAAAAAAAGAGACATACAAAATCAAATTTTAAAACACATGCACTTATAAGAATAAGAAATGGGAATAGGAGTAGGCCAAAGTGCCCTTCAAAACTGCTCATGGTTGAGTATGTCTCAGAGCTCCTCTTCCCCACAGTACCCTCTAATATATTGACCTTTATCAGTATTCAATTATCTAAACATCGACATCTTTCTTTAGTAGAGAATTTAAGTTAAACAAATCATAACCATTTGAGTGGAATGTCTCCCCTGAATGGCAAACACCTTATTCTAAGACTGTGCTGCCATGTTCTAAATACCCAAGCTAATGGCAAAATCTATTCAATATCCATTTGTCAACTCTCAAGAGTGATGTACATTACAATTTGCTCACATTTCATTCTTCTAGACCCCTAAGAACTTGGTAAAAAATGTCCATCCAATCTCTCCTCATCCATCTAGTCTTCATAGAGACTAGTTTCGTGAATCTTCATTGCACTCTTTCCAGGGCTAACTCTCTCAACCAAGAGATTGGATCACAACCTCTACCATCTTGCCCTATCCAATTAGGAATGGTGACTATTATCAACACACCAGCATTACAGATGGTGCTCTTCACCCAATTTGATTTTCACCAAATGATTTTTAAAAACCAGCTAATAGCACATGATACTGCAAAGGCTTTAGGCCCTAACTACATTCTGATAATAATATTGAAGACTTGCATTGCAAAACTTGCTGCAGCGTTTTAGCCAGGCTGTTCTAATATAACCACAGAAATGGCATCTACCTGGACAATTTTCTATATTATCAGTCTTGTGCTCACAAAAATCAGTACTAAATCAAGTAAACCAAGTTTACTCTCAAGTATCAGTAACATGTTAAAAGGTTCATCAAAAGTGTTATCAAGCAACACTTACTGAGCAATAATCTGCTCACTGACACTGAGATGAGGAATCTGCTAAGTGTTCTCAGCTCCTGAATTTATTATAACTTTGGTTCAAAAATAGATAGAAGAGCTGAATTCAAGAGGAGAGGTGAAATTTAACGTCAAAAGCACATTTGTCCAACTGTGGCATCAAGGAAACCCTAGCAAAACTGGAGTCAATGGGAATCAAGGGAAAACTCTTCTGACTGGATCCATTCCTGGCACAGAGGAAGCTGTTTGATTGCTTGCTGCTAACGCTATCCTGTGTTGTAGCTTTCACCAGTTTGATACTTTGTTGATATATCTACCCAGTGCTGCTCTTGGTATGCCCTGCTGAACTCTTCATTGAATCAGGGGTTGATCCCCTGCTTTGGTAATGGAGTTGGGGATATGCTGTGCCAGCAGTTTGCAGATTATGTTAGTGTAAAGTTCTGTTACTTCTGAAAAATCTCATTACTTCATTGATATGCAGCCATGGGTGGTCAAATCTGAGAGAGCTATCTTGGAGACTAATCAATAGCCTGACCTCATATGTAAAGTATGACTGAGTATAACCCATTTAGAATGGTTGCTGTGCTAAATTACACAATAAATGGTAATATCAATGTAAACAGAAAACTTTGCCTCTACAAATAGTGTCATTTCGACAGATACTATCATGAACAGATCTGTGGCAGAAAGATTGGTGAGTATGGGGTCAAATATATCTTCCTCTCTAGTTGGTTCCCTCACCACCTCAAGCAAGCTGAAATGTCCTAAAAACGTGACAAGATTAGACAGTACTGGTGCTGCTAAGCCACTTTGCCATGGACATGGAAGTCCACACCTCAATACATTTTGCACTCTTACAATTTCCAGTCCTTTCTCAAAATGATATTAAAAATGGAGGAGAACTGACTCATCAGTCAAGGGAGAGCAGTGCATGGTAAGCAGTAGGATGTCCAAGTTTGACTTGGTGGTGACCAGAATGAATGATGAGGACTCATAAGGTAGCTTCTTCCTGACTACATATTGCTGCTCCGCCATCATCCCTGTGGAGTCTGTCCTGCTGTTGGGACAGCACATTGCCAAGGATGGTGGTGACGTTGACTTCAGCTATACTCAGGCATACCTTACATATGAGGTCAGGCTGTTGATTAGTTTCAAAGATAGCTCTCCTAATTTTGGCAGTGGCCCCCCAGATGTTACTAAGGAGAACTTCACAGGGTCAATATGGGTTGAGTTTGCCATGGTAATTTCTGGTGTCTACGTTGCTTCATTCTGCCTTGCTAGACCATTTTAATGGACACTTAAGTATCAATCATGTTGACACAGATCTGGAATCAGATGTCGGTCAAACTGTATGATGATGGCAAATTTCTACCCTAAATCAGTAAAACAGATTTACAGGAACTCAAAATTTAAGACTCTCAAATTATCGAATTGTGCCAGTGATAATGCCAGACAGAAGATTATCAACTGCACAAATAAAAACATTTTTGGAATACTGAGGGAAATATCAACTGCAGACGGTGAGAAACAACCAAAATCTTTCGACAACTGAGTTCTAAATTTCTAGATACCTGCCACGATGTTTTCGCTTTGCAACAGTCAATGTCCCTCGTCTCTTCACATTTCAAAACAGGATGCCTAGTTAGCAGCTTAGAGACAAAAGTTTGGGCCACTTAAAACATGGCTGATGGTATTTCTTAGAAACTAAAGGAATAAGACTTGAAAGCAATGTAGGGAGTGTCAGGTTACCATCAAACAAGTCATCAAAATGTTAGAGAAATGTCTGAATGGATATGGAGAGGTCATTCAGTATACACCAGCCAGGATCTTCAGAATGACTACCGTGTGTTGCAATCTGTGAAATTTTGCACAGCAACAAGGTTTACATCTGCAGAAGCACCAAATTGCACAATCTAGGACCTCTTTAGATAGTTCTAATGAGGAAGAGAAAGATAATGAGGAGGTTTGGAAAGGTGATGTATGCAATGTGCAAAGGTGATTTACGAGCAACAGCATGTATTGTTGACTGGGATGCCAAGGGATGGAAGCCATGCAATTTATTTTACCATAATAAGGGGCAGCATGATGCCTCAGTGGTTAGCACTGCTGCCTCACAGTGCAAGGGACTCAGGTTCAATTCCAGCCTTGGGTGACTATGTGGAGTTTGCGTATTCTCCCCCTAGAACATAGAACATTTCAGCCAGTACAGGCTCTTCAGCCCTCGCTGTTGCACCGACCTATGAAAACAATCTGAAGCCCATCTAACCTGCATTATTTCATTATCATCCATATGTTAATCCAATGATCATTTAAATGTCCTTAAAGTTGGCGAGTCTACTACAGTTGCAGGCAGGGCGTTCCACTCCCCTACATTCTCTGAGTAAAGAATCTACCTCTGACATCTGTCCTATATCTATCACCCCTCAATTTAAGGCTATGTCCCCTCATGCTAGCCATCACCATCTGAGGAAAAAGGCTCTCATTGTCCAACTTATCTAATCCTCTGATTATCTTGTATGTCTCTATTAAGTCACCACTCAACCTTCTTTTTCTCTTGAAAACAGTCTCAAGTCCCTCAGCCTTTCTTCATAACACCTCCCCTCCATACCAGGCAACATCCTAGTAAATCTCCTCTGCACCCTTTCCAATGCTTCCCCATCCTTCCTATAATGAGGTGACCAGAACAGTAAGCAAATCCCAAGTGTGGCCGCACCAGAGTTTTGTACAGCTGCAACACGACCTCATGGCTCCGAAACTCAGTCCCTCTACCAATAAAAATGAATACACTGTACGCCTTCTTAACAGCCCTATCAAATTGGGTGGCAAGTTTCAGGGATCTATGTACATGGAACTGAGATTTTGCTGCTCATCCACAACTACCAAGTACTCTGTATTCCTGTTACTCATTCCAAACTCATTCACCTCACACTTTTCCGCATTAAACTCCATTTGCTAAGTCTCAGCCCAGTTCTGCAGCTTATCTATGTCCCTCTCTAACTTGCAATATCCTTCAACTCCACTGACCTTAGTGTCATCCACAAATTTACTAACCCATCCTTTTATGTCCTCATTAATAAAAATGACAAACAGCAGTGCTCCCAAAATAGGTCCTTGTGATAGACCATGATTAACTGAACTAGTGGTTACTTTAGTGGTTTGGGTGGTGCTAAATGTTCCAGAATGAACATTTCTCATTAAATGCTACCCTCTGCCTCTTTCAGCTAGCCAACTTCCGATCCAAACTACTAAATCATTCTCAATCCCATGCCTCCATATTTTCTGCAGTAGCCTACCGTGGGAACCTGATCAAGGCTTTACCCTCATCCACCTGTTTGGTCACCTTCTCAAACAACTCATTAAGGTTATGAGGCATGACCTACCCTTCACAAAACTGTGTTGACTATCCCTATCCCATGTCTGTGTGGCTTTGCTCTGGATGCTCCAGTTTCCTCCCATAGTCCTGATGTTTCAAGTATAATTGACTCTTTGTCAAAGTTTTGTCAGTTAGACTCGAAACATCAGCTCTTTTCTCTCCTTACAGATGCTGCCAGACCTGCTGAGATTTTCCAGCATTTTCTCTTTTGGTTTCAGATTCCAGCATTCGCAGTAATTTGCTTTTATCCTCCCATAGTCCCAAGGCTAGCTGGATTAACCATGGGAAATGCAGGGTTAAGGGGATAGGGCAGGGAGTGGGATACATTTTGTAGGGTTGATGCAGGCTTGCTGGGCTGAATGGCCTGTTTCCACACAGTAGGGATTCTGATTCTATAATTCTGCAGGTTTAGAATACATTGGTGTGATCATGTTTACTTAGGGGGAGAAAAGAAGAGAGTTGGTGAGGTGCATTATTTTAAAAAAAAAGTAATAGGAGTAGCCTAAGGGGACAATATTATCTTGGTAAATAAAATGATTTGAAGTGGTTAAAAAGAGCTCATTCACTAAATTTATGCTGTTAAATAATTTTTGATGAAATGCAATATCAAACACAAAGTGGTGTAATAGTGAACATCTGAGCAGCTCCCATATTGAAATTGTGTACAATTAAATAGTCCAGTGAAGAGAGACAGTGTGTTGTATTGGAGGTGCCTACTTGCAGATGTAATATTAAATTAGTGCCTCACCCCCTGTCTCTTCAACTGGATGTAAAAGATTCCACCTTGCCATTCTGAAGAAGAACAGACTACTGCGAGTGTCTTGAGCAATGTTTCGTCTTTAATCAATGCCAGAACAAAACAAAAATCTGGCAGAAGCACAGTGTTGTTTGTGGAAATTTACTGTTTGTATGTTACGTACAGTATTGTGATTCCTACAATGGTGACTACAATTCAAAAGTGTTTATTTGGTTGTGAAGAGTTTGAGACATTCAGTTGTCATGAAAAGCATGGTATGAATTTTATATGTGAGAACTCATAATAACATCCTGGAAGCATGATTTTTCAAAAAACGATCTGACTCTGTATTTGTATGACTGCACTTCTACGTGCTCTTGTTTAAATTAATAAGATGAACTAATACAAGAGAGCAGTCCAACAACATTCAAAATATGCAAGGCATTGGCGAAGGCCTGAATGCACTTGTGTGATTACCACATTTATTTCTTGACGGAGGTGGCTCCCCTTTCTATGGTTGAAGGCGTCATAAAGGCCTGTGACATTACAGAAATTAATGCATTAAATGATCTCCTCCTTCTCTGCCAATGTGTATCACTGCCCTGGAGAGATATTCTGCATGCTGACAACCCTCAAGAAGTACAGCTACTGCATACAGCTCAGTAGAGCTTTTAACATCCTGTACCATCTGACATGGATTTTGTAAGTTACTGCTCTGTATCCAAAATCTGCACTTAATTAATTGTGTTGTGTGAGTCACCAAGTTAAAATCCAACTACCTGTCTTAGTAATATCACCAAGGAGTGAGTTTCTGCATGTTTGTGGTCTGTAGGTCGCATGTGACAGAGGAATCATCAAAATAGCATTTATAACCAGAAGCAAATGGGTAAAGGGTATTAAAGGTGCAAATGGACTTCATGGTTGGAGGTAAGTCTGGTGACCAGAAGCTGTTCACCTTTTGGGACCAATGTGAAGTCTTAAGCCTGAATTCATACCCCTGGGCTTGTATTGTGTTAAACACAATCCTCTGCTGAATGGATGTGATGTCAGGATATACTCAATACCATTCATAAATATTGAAGAGAACATTTCATCCTACTGTTGAGTATGAAGTGCAGGCTGAAAAAAACTTCAATTACTGAAAGTGAGTTGATCAATTGTTCAGTTGCAAAAATTTGAAAGGTCACAAACTCCTGCAATTTGTTCTCTTTACTCACAGCGCACATACACTATGTTCCATCATTGATTCTGCTTGACCCAGTCTCCTGAGGGAAGCAACAAATGTTAAAATTTATGATTTTTTTTTTCATGACCATTACAATCCCTGCACAGACAAGTAATACATGAACAATGAAACAAAATTTAAAGATATGTACCGTAACAGACTGCCTAAAAGTACTATTGATGAAACACTTTCGAAAGCAGGTTAGAGTTTAAACTACAGAATAAAAATTTTAATATAACTGAAAATAAAACTGTTATCAACTGTGCTTGGACTTGATTTATTATTGTCACATGTACCAAGATGCAGTGAAAAGTATTATTTTGCACATGTAACCCGCCAAATCAGACCTTACAGAAGTACATCAGGGGAATAGAACAGAATACAGAATATAGTTTTACATCGATAGAGAAGGTGTAGAGAAAGATCAGCTCTAATATGAGATATATAAGCATTCAATTCTCCCAGAATAGATCCAAAAAGGTTCAAAGTTCCCAAGTATTTTCAAATCTTTTCCTTCTCCTGCCTGGAAACATTTGACTAGAAGATATTTTTGACAGATCTTTCTCATAAAATAATTTAGGACATCTCTTTTAGGACATCTCTTAATTTCCTAATTATCACCATATAATTAGGAAAAAGGTTAGTAAAGGGGTAGATCCAATAAGGGACTGAAAAATGGATTCACACCTGACCACAAGGGTGTGGCTGAGGTGTTAAATGAATCCTTTGATAAAGACAGATACAAAGAAGGAGATGCTACTGAGACCCTGGTGACAGAGGGTACAACTGAGTCACTAGAGGGATACAAAATAGTTGGAGCAGAAGTGTTGTATAGATTGTTGGTAACTAAAGTTGACAAGGCACTGGATGAGATGCATTCAAGGACTTTGAAAGAAAACAGTGGTAATTATAGAGGCAATGGCTAGAATCTTTCAGTCTTCCCTACACTTGAGAAGGTACTAGAAGATTGGAAAATTGCAGCCACTTCAAAATTTGTTCAAGCAAAGTTGTAAGGATAATTCCAGCAATTACAGACCAGTCAGTTTAACTTCAGTGAGAGGGAAGCTTCCAGAGACAATTATTTGAGTTAAAGTTAGTAGTTACAAAGAAAAAGGTAGATTGATTAAGAAGAGTCAGCGTGGATATCTGAAGGGCAAATCATGTTAATCTAGCTTGCTAGAGTTTTTTGAAGTGATAACAAAGGCTCAGTGAGGGTAATGGTGTTGATGTGGTATACATGGAATTTCAGAAGACAGTTAATATAGTATCACACAACAGACTTGAAGAAAGTTATAACTCACAGGATAATGGATCGGTAGAAACATAAATACCAGAATGGCTATGTGACAGGAAACCAAGAGTAATGGATATTTTTCAGGCTGGAAGAATTTTGATAACCATCCTTTATAGGGACCCTTGATTTTATTGATATATATTAATGATATGAATCTTGTTGTGCAGGGGACAAATTCAAAGGTTGCAGATGACAAAACTTGGAAGATTTATAAACTGTGAGTTGGGGTGGGGGCAGTGCAGCATTCCAGAAGTTGAAATAAAGGATAAGTGACAGATAAATTTCAATGCAGAGAAGTGTGAGGAGATGCATTTTGGTCCAGACAATATAAAATAAATGGTTAAATTCTAAAGGGGATACAGCAGCAGAAGGAAAAGGTTGCATATGTGCTCTGATGGTTGGAAGTAGCAAGACAGGGAAAAAGAACAGCAAATATTTAGTATTCTCAGCTTTATTAATGGGGAAGTGATTGCAATAGCAGAGAAGTGATATTCAACTTGTATAAGACACATTTTAGACCTCAGCTGGAATTCTAGGGTGCCACATTACAGAAGGAAAGAAAACGCATTGGAGAGTGTACAGAAACAGCTTACAATAATAGTTGCAGAAATGAGTACCTTCAGTTTTGATGATAGATTAAAAAAATTAGGTTTGTTGTCCTTGGGCTGGAGGTTTTCAAAATCATGAGTGGGCTGCATAGAGTAGACAGAGAGAAACTGTTACTACTCATAAAAGAAACAAAAACAAGAGGGCGTAGATCTGAATTGATCTGTAAAAAAAGCAAAGTGAAGAAAAGCTTTTTCTCTCAGCATGTAGCTCCAAGTTTGGTATACATTCCCTGGAAATATAGTGGAGGCATTCAAGATGGTGTTGGACAATTATTTGGAAAAAATAATGTACAAATGCAAGGAGAAAGAAAATAAGGAAATTGGCACAAGGTAACAATGCTCATTTAATAAACTTGCGAAGGCATGAAAGCCTGAATCCCCTCCTTCTGCACTATACTTCTGTATTTCTGTGACAGTATGGGTCTTCCAGAAGGTTTCTCCAGCTATGTCTAAGCAAGTTTTCAAGTTCATTTTAACTTCCTTGTTTTCTAAATTGGTTGAGGTCAATCAATCGCTGGAGAGTGTGCATTAGTTTTAATAATCATTTTATTAAGCAATGCGAGGAGAGATTCACCTTGGTTAAAAAGTCGAAGCAAAACTCCAAAGTATACAAAACGTCAAGTATTTTAATACTATTACTAATACTCATACACTGGGGTGGCACGGTGGCTTAGTGGTTAGCACTGCTGCCTCACAGCGCCAGGGACCCGGGTTTGATTCTGGCCTCGGGCGACTGTCTGTGTGGAGTTTGCATGTTCACCCCGTATCTGTGTGGATTTCCTCCCACAATCCAAAGATGTGCAAGTTAGATGAATTGGCCATGCTAAATTGCCCATTGTGTTAGGTGCATTAGTCAGGGCTAAATGTAGGGTTGGGGAATAGGTCTGGGTGGGTTACTCTCCGGAGGGTCAGTATGGACTTGTTGGGCCGAAGGGCCTGTTTCCGTACTGTAGCAAATCTAATCTATTAGCAACTCATTATACAAATTCCAATCTTCCTTCACACAGACATAAAACATGTGTGTGCATTCTGTATTATAAATTAATATTGCTAAGTTATCGTTTGCTTGGAGTAATCAATCTTGTGTTCGATGTTACTGTATCCTTCCTTATCAGTATTGACCCTTTCCTCCCCCATGTGGCACCCTTAGAATATTTTATTAACATTTTCTATTTACACAGATGCCTGCAGAAATCCTGCTGATACAAACCACTAGGATGCATACAATTCATTCAATATAGAATTGAATTTGTTTTTTGTTTTATTAAAAAATAATTTACCCATTATAACCTAAAATTTACTCCAACACCCCACAAATTTGATCTTTTCTATCAGTATGAGCTTCTGTCATTATTCCAGTGTGAGAACTATAAAGACTTCTGACTTCCAGCTGTTCTATCACTGTCTTACATACCGGCAAAATAACTTTGAGAGATTTCAAAGATATCCCAGAAACCCTTACTCTGCCAAAACACATTTCCATGGTGATGTGAAATCACATAGACCTCATATCCAGGTGGACACACTGATTAACTATCCTTATAAGCCCGACTCTTCCCCTTCCAACTCCATTGTGATTCAGCCCCTCTCCCTACCTCTCCCTCACATTTGATGGTCTGCATTGCCCTTAATAGGCTTTGCAAATAAACTGATGAATTGGTGAACATGTATGGTTTACTGGTGGTGATTAATAAATTAAAACAAAATGCCTGGCTGATTTGGAGACGAGAAAATACCTTCAGTTTTATGTAAGAGAAATGAATAAATAAATCCAACCGTCTTTCATCTTGACCTTAATAAAGGTATCCCCTGCTTTTCGAACATTTGCTTTACACCAATTCACTTTGATGAAAGACCTACATTAGTACAGGTACACAATCCTTTATCTGAAACATTCGGGACCAGCTGGTTTTCGGAATTCGGAATTTTTCAAATTTTGGAATAAGGGACAGTTTGATGGTGAAATTTATAAAAATCTTACTGGAAAGCAGACTCACTGTGAGTACTATGGGCCCTGAGAGAGAATTGAGGCCTGCGAGTGCTGGGCCATGTCTCCTAAAACCCCCACGCTCCCCCCCACCCCGACCCCAAACACCATGTCTCATCTGAGTGACATGCATTGAGTGGATGTGGAGTTGGGTTAACTGTTTGCACGAGAAACAATCTTGCTAATGAGAAAAAAAACTTCACGAACAAACCTTCAGATTTCACAGCTTCTGGGATTTCAGGATTTCGGATAAAGAGTTGTTTACTTGTACCTGTTTTTGCTAACCGAAAGAGGATTTTCGCTTCTATGGAAAAGTGTGTGCACCGAGAGTGGCGCTGACAAATGCATTCCCTGGAAATGTTAATAGATCATCCTCTTCCTCCTTCTTCTACCCCCCAATCTCTGACAACTCTGCCTAACATACCATTACCGCCACCACCACCCCTCAGCCTTTTAGTGTGCTCATTGTCTTCCCGATTCTGGTGAGTGAAACTACACTGTACATATATTATTTCTACTTTATATATATTGAGTATTTATCATATCATTCCCGCTGTTACTATATATTAGTGTTACTTTAGGTTTTGTGTGTTATTTGGTATGATTTGGAAGGTTATGTTTTGGGTCTGGGAACACTCAAAGTTTTTTCCCTATAAATTAATGGTAATTGCTTCTTCACTTTACACTATTTTGGCTTATGAAAGGTTTCACAGGAACGCTGTACTTTTGGATAGCGGCAGACATCTGTAGACAGTTTTAAGCACAATTGCTTACAACGTGATATTCCAAACACTTTCTTGGGAATTTGGGCACTCATCGACCAGCCCTAATTAAGCAAATGGATGACTGCCATGTCTCCAAGCGTAAACACCTTGTAACCCTAACCATGAGTGATTTGGTGACAGAAAAAAAAAGACATTCATTTGCATCTAAAAGCGCTTTTGGATATAATCGAAAAAAACACCTTGCACCTCAGCATCGTGTGGTATAGTAGCAGTGTCCCTATTTCCGCTCCAGCAGACGTGGGTTCAAGTCACACTCCTTCCAGAATTGTGTCATAAATGTTGATTTTTTTTGGTTAAACACCTTGTAACTCGTATTCTCAGAAAAACAGTCTGGACTACCTCTAATCTCTACCAATCAAACCACCGAGGACCACAGTCAGCAAAACAGGTTATATGACCCTTTTCCTTTCACCTTATATTGAAGCCACAACTTCAAACCACAATTTTACGCCTATTAACCATATAACTACTGAGGATGATAAGGATTGCGTTCAGATTGACATTAGCACCATGGGTTGAGCTTGATTTCTGAGTAGTTACATTTCATTGGTGAATCACTTGTGTTTCCAATAAATCGTGAAGTCATTTATCATTTGAATCCATTCCTCTGATTTACAATCTGTTCTTGAATTGATATTTGTCCAGTTCAAGTTGATGAAATTGATCAGCCGAGAATTAGTTGCCGTTTCTGGCATTTGTGTTCGTTGCATAGTTATTTCTGGTGAGCAAAGAAAAAAAACTTTTGATCTTAAGTCTCACTTGAATTTAGATAATTTTCTGGTTATACTAAATTAAATTACTTGCTTACCCCTTCATTTATAAACCTTTTAGCATTTTAAAAGCTGAATTCCGCCTCAAGTGAACCTTCTTGCATCCATCAAGAAAGTGAAATCTATAGAAGAGATCAATATCATTTTGATGCAAGACAAAACTTCACTCAGTATTATCAGTGATTTTAATAAGTTATTCTAAAATACCTGATTACATTAATCAGATAGTCCTGAGATTCAGATTAATATTGGATTGTTGTCAGTTGCTTTATATAAGAATATTTAATGGCACTCAAATAAATCGTTCATTTTTTACTTTTCCTTTATTGTGAAAGTAAGATTTCATTTTTAATCTCAGGGGATTATTAAAGATCACCTCTAAGTGTGCTCTACTGAGTATTAAAATTTTAAACTAACACCAGTGGCAGTGGATTATTTGGTCACTATTTGTTTGCCTTTTATGGCATCGTTTGCATTATTTGGCAGCTTTATTTGTGAATGCAACTATGACTAAATTTCAAGTGTAATTCATTGATTATAAATAAAGCATTGTTGTCTTCCTGAAAACAGAAAAGGAGCTCAATACCCAGTATCTGAACCTTTACCACAAATTCGCTTTATATTTAGCCAACTTAAAAAATCTGTCATTCATCTTCTATCCCATTCTCCTTAGATTCCAAATTCTTTGGCAATAGTTAGGATTTGAACCATATTTGATTGGAAGCACTCTCCCATGGCCGGCTTTCAATCATACTCCATCCTATTTTAATTAATTTTCAGTTTCTAAACACAAATTCTAATGTGAGGTAGGTAATGGATGGGACGTGATGGTGTTTGGTTAAGTTTTAAGAGCATTGCTTTGAATTAATGTCACATTATTTTGTTGGGATTGTATGTAAAATTAGCCCAGTAGAATTTCTATTTATATTTGTAATGTGTGTGCAAATCATTTGGGAGATGACTATACAATGAAAAGATTTCAAGCGTATTGTATTAAGAGACAAACAGAATGTGCATTTTTACTGCGTGTTACCATAAATTTACATCAAACAAATACATTAGGTATAGGAAAATAGGAAATAGGAGCAAAATTAGGCCATTCTACACATCAGACCTGCTCCACATCTCAAACAGATCATGGTGATCTACATCAAAGCCACATTCCCATGTAATTCTCATATCCCTTTAGATTTTTATGGTATCAAAAAAATGTGAACCTTGAACACATTCATTGGCTGAAGCTCCATATCCTTCTGGAGTAAAAATTCCAAAGATTCATCATACTTCGTGAAGAAATTCCTCCTGTGCTACCTAGTTCCGAACAGTCCAAATCCCCATCAAGCAATTAACAAATGTTGTTAATTGATCAATCATTCAGATATTTTCCAATTAATCTATCTATCCAGAAATGCTATTACAAACTAATTGAGCTGATGTGATTTGAACTCTGATCTCTTAACTCATGGAGGAATACTAACATGACACTACAAGAGCCTTTCACTTGATCAATAATTGAAACATAAAAGATAGGAGCAAGGATAGGCCATTCGATCTCTGGAGCCTGCTCTGCCATTTAACATGATCATGGCTGATCACTGAGCTCAATACCTTAATACTGCCTTCCCCCTTGATCCTTTTAGCCACAAGAACTATATCTACCTTCTTCTTGAAAACACAAGGTTTGGCCTCATCCACTTTCTGTGGTAGTGAATTCCATAGAGTCAGCGTCCTCTGAGTGAAGAAATGTTTCCTCATCTTAGTCTTAAAAGGTTTCCCCTTTATCCTTAGACTATGATCTCTGGTTCTGGACACCCCCACCATCAGGAACATCCTTCCTGCATTGAACCTGTTTAGTCCAGTCACAATTTTGTAGATTTCTGTGAAATCTTAAATCATTCTTCTAAACTCCTGTGAATACAATACTGATCAACATAGTCTCTCCTCATTCATACATTTGTCTTGCCATCCCAGGAATCAATTTAGTAAACCTTTGACAGCACTCCCTTTATAGCTAGAACATCCTTCCTCAGGTAAGGAGACTAACACTACATACAATATTCTAGGTTTGGCTTCACCAATACCCTATATGATTCCAGAAAGACGTCCTTGTTTCTCTGCTCAAGTCCTCTCTCTGTGAAGGCCAACATCCTTCTCTTTTTGCCTGCTGCACTTGCTCACTTCCTTTCAGTGACTGGTATATGACAACACCCAGCTCTCATTGAACATTTCCCCCTCTCAATTTACAGCCATTCAAATAACAAATACCTCCTTATTTTTGCTCCCAAAGTGGATAACCTCATATTTATCCACATTATACTGAATTTGCCACACATTTGACATTCACTCACCCTGTCCAAATAACACTGAAATGTCTCTGTATCCTCCTCACAGATCACCCTTCCAGCCAGCTTTGTGTCATCTGCAAATTGTGAGATATTCAGAGCACTCATTTAAATCATTAATATATATTGTAAATAACTGGTGTCCTCATATCAATCACTGCAGCATCACACTAGTCACTGCCTTCCATTTATTCTAAAATGCCCCATTTATTTCTACTTTTTGTTTGCTGTCTGCTAACAATTTTTTATTCGCCTCAACACATTACTCCCAATCCAACGTTCTCCAATCATATCCATTAATCTCCTACGTGGGGCTTTGTCAAAAAAACTTCCAAAAGTCCAAATAAATCACATCCACTGGCTCCCCCAATCAATTCTCCTGATTGCATCCTCAAAGAATTCTAGTTGATTTGTTAAGTATGATTTCCCTTTTGTAAATGCATGCTGACTGTATATGTTTTCTAAATGCTCTGCTATAAAACCCTTGTTAATGGCCTATAATTTCTTCCCTAATGTCAACAACAGACTCACTCACCTATAATTCTGTTTTCTTTCTACATCCCTTTTCATATAGTGGGGTTACATTAGCTAGCCTCTAATCTGAAGGAACTTTTCCAGAGTCTAAACAATCCTGGAAGATGACCACCAACATATCCACTTTCTCAAGTACTCTGGAATGTAGATGATCAGGCCCGGGGAATATATCACCTTTCAATCTCAACAATTTCTCCAACACCATTTTTTGATTAATACAGATTTGATTTAGTTCCTTCCTCTCACTAAACCCTGTGTTCTTCATCATTGCTGGTATGGTACTCATGCCCTCTTTTGTTAAGACTTGCAAAGTATGAATTTAGTTTGTCAGCCATTGCTTCCTTCCCCATTATAAATTACCCCTTTTCTCACTGTAAGGGACTTATGAGAAAGTTTATTGCCTTAAAAACTTGTCCTTAAATATTTAGACGAAAATGAAACTTTGAATTGTAGAACACATTTGCTGCACACTAGAAAATAGACAGGCAGGGAGGGTAAGACATTATGAACATTTGCCTTAATATCAGTGAATCTGTATAAACAGGACATTGAGTGATAACATTCACAGCTGTACCTTTGTGAAATTAATAACAATGTTTGAATCTGAACTCGAAACAAAACTCTACATCAATTAACTTCTGTCCCGAATTATTGTCCTTCACTATTAACTGTCTAGTTCAGAACGTGCAATGTTTTTGTTAAACTTTTGTGTTTGTGACATTACAGCCTTTGTAAACTTGTGTATAAAGATAGTCTGAGATAGTATGACGGAGGAGCCTGCTAGGGCTCTTCAAGAGCTGATGTTCTACTCCCCTGGGTCATTGGAATCCAATTAGCCTGTCTTATAGGTATCAGTGTTATGTTGTAATCGTGATGCTATTAGTAAATGAAGGGAATGATTAAAATTAAACTAAACTGTCTTTAAGAGATAAAGATCACAGAACGGCAGGTTATAGTCGAGCAGGTTTAATTGGAAGCATTCACTTTTGGAGCGCTGCTCCTTCATCAGGTGGTTGAGGAGTATAAGATTGTAAGACACAGAATTTATAGCAAAGTTTACAGTGTAATATAACTGAAATGATATATTGAAAAAGACCTGGATTGTTTGCTAAGTCTCTCATCTGTTAGAATGACCATGTTGGTTTCAGTTCTTTCATATGTTAATCACAAAACTTTTTTAACAAGTTACATTTTCAAGTGAACTTTTAACAATTGGTGTCTGTCAGCCCAGATAATGTATCTGGGCTAATAGACACCAATTTTAAAGTTCACTTGAGAATGTACCTTTTAAAAAAGTTTTGTGATTAACATATGAAAGAACTGAAACTAACATGGTCATTCTAACAGATGAGAGACTTAGCAAACAATCCAGGTCTTTTTCAATATATCATTTCAGTTATATCACACTGTAAACTTTGCTATAAATTCTGTGTCTTACAATCTTATACTCCTCAACTACCTGATGAAGGAGCAGCGTTCCAAAAGCTAGTGCTTCCAATTAAACCTGTTGGACTATAATCTGATATTGTATGAATTTTAACTTTGTAACCCCAGTCCAACACCGGCATCCCCAAGTCCTGTCTTTAAGAGATTTTTTTTATTCCAGACTACCAAAGATACAATCTCCGGGATGAACTAAGAGAGGCTTACAGGTTGAGTCCATAAGGAATTCCCTGGGTCATCTCAAATCTATACTTTATCACTTACATTAGGTTTCACCAATAGTTTTCTCTCTGCATAATAAGTAAAACTTTTACAGTCAGTTCTTATGTTCCTGGAAGGTTACTCTCATGCTCTATTTTCCTTCTTAATCAATCCCTTGGTCCTCCTTTACTGACTTTTAAACTGTTCCCAATTCTCAGATCTGTTGTTTTCTTCTTTCCAACTTGTATGCTTTTTTTTTGCATCTAATACTATCTCTAACTTCCCTCATAAACCATGGTTAGACCACTGTTCTCTTTGCACTCTTGTGCCAGACAAAAAATAGACAATTTTTTGTCATTCACCAATTTGCTATTGTCTATCCAAGGTCACTCCTTTCAGTATATTTCCCAATCCATCAAAGCCAACTCATGCCTCACACCATCATTATTTTCCTTATTAAAATTCAAGACCCTATTCTTAGAATCAACTATCCAACTCTCCATCTTCGTGAAGAATTCTATTGTATTATGATCAGCCAACCTCAAAGGGTCTCATTATCAATTATTCCTTTCCCATTGCATAATACCCAGTATAAGATGACCTGATGTCTAGTTGGCTCCTCAATAGATTGGTCCATTCCTTATAAACAGCATGACTTCCTCCTCTACGGTACTGTGAAAATTTTGATTTATCTAATCTATATGCAGATTAAAGTCACCCATAATTATAGATGTTCCTCAGGTTTCCTGTTTAATGTCATTCACAACATGATGACTACAGTTTGGTGATCTATGTACCACTCCCATTAAGGATTTTTACCTCCTGGTTTTTCTGAATTCTACAATATCTGAGCTAATATCTTTCCTCAATATTATGTTTATATTCTTTTTACAGAGTAATGCAATTCCACTGTCTTTTTCTTTTTGTCTATCTTTTCTAAGTACTTGATACCCCAGATATTTAATTCCTATCCATAATCACACTGCATTCGTGTCTCCAACTATATCATATCCGTTTACAAGTAATTTGTGTGATTAATTCAACCACTTCAATTAATTCAGGCACAAAGCCTGAAGCCTTAACTTATTAATGTTCCTTGTCACATTTGTCCTATTTTGGCTCTGGCCTTCTTTGATTCCATCCTTTGGTTCCTCTGCCTATCACGTCTTATTCCCCATTCTGTCATTTGTTTTTGTCCTTGATTCTCCTTCCTCTCACACTTTGCATAGGTTCCCATTCCTCTACCAAATTAGTTTAAACTCTTCCCAAACATTGAACAAATACTCTCCCAAAGGCGCCAGTCCTCATCCTGCCCAGATGTAACTCCTCTTGTATGTCCTGGTCCCACCTCTCTCAGAACTGGTCTTAATGTCCCAGAAATCTGAAACCCTACGCCTCACCATCTTTTTAGTCATGTGTTCATCCAATATATCCTGCTATTTCTACTCTGACTCACACATTGGTATTGGTAGTAATCCTTTTGAGATCCTACTTTTGAACTTGCTGCTTAACTCCTTATATTGTGCTTTTAGGACCACCACAATGTAAGCTCCACAAGTGAAACTGAACCATTTAGAATCCATCTGTATCAATCTGCATCTCAAACAATAAACAGTTTCACCAATATTGCAACTGTAAGTGGTAATAGTTCAGGAATTAGCAAGTGATATTGGAACAAAGTCTAACAATACCATATCAGATTGGTGCAAAAGATACAGTATTATCATGAAGGAAGCTTAGGTGTGTTTCTGATACACACTTCAAGTGCAATTATCCTGACTAAACAAAGTTTGGATGATCTCTTTATATTCCGGTGATAACATTTTAAAATTTAAAATTTAAAATATGGGTGTCTCCAGGACCACCAAAATTTGGTATTCCACATCCCAGAAATTATGCACTTACTTTGGTGGAAAAACAAGTGTCCAAAATTTCTGGATGCTTTCATATGGAGGATATAAAATTCCTTATTTACATTACCATATGATTAGAGGAACAGAACTCAATGGGAATCTGAATATTTCTCCAACTTTTAGCTGAATTGTTAACATCCATCCTTATTCTTCAACATTTCTGACAGAATCTGAGGCTATTGGTAAAATTGTCCATCATGAATTTTAATACTTATTGTACATGCTCTAATAAAACTAGGCCAGTGCAAGCCATAGTATTATAAAGCTGGCATTTGTCATGTCTTAATAGCATTTGCCTAATTTATCTTAACCTCGTATGGATTCAGATAATTTGCCCTTTAATTTATGGATCCAAAATAATTCTCCTTTAGATTTCTCCATCAGTTTTTCTTTCTGTCGGGCTCATCGATTGAAGCAGTTACATAAACAAGTTGCCATATTGTTTCTAATGAAATGACTTTAAAAGTTTTTATTTTTGTTCAATGACAGATATTACAAGTGAAACATTTCTAAAACAAACATTTAAATGGTACTTTTCTCATGGAGTGTGCAACATTTATCTTGGTTATTAATACTTTTACCGCAGTCAAAAGATTTTGCACCGAGGCACCATACCAGAGTTTGAGTTCATAAGACCACATGATAATAAAGAATTAGACCATTTCCGCATTTTGAGTCTGCTCCACCAATTAAACATGGCTGCTATGTTTCTCAACCCCTTGTCCTGCTTTTTCTGTTACCTTTGATGCCCTTCCTGATCAAAAATCTATTTATCTCCATCTCAAATACACTCGAAGACTTGGCCTTCATAGCATTCTACGGCAATGAATTACGTAGATTCACCACCCACTGGCTGAAGAAATATTTCTTCATCTCAGTTCTATAGGTTTGTCCCTTCACTCTGAGGTCCTCTGGTCCTAATCTCTCCTACTCCTGGAAATATCTTCTCCACATCCAATCTATCAGACCTCTCAGTATCCTGCAAGTTTCAATCAGATACCCCCCTCATCCTTCTCAAACCCATCAAGTACAGACCAAGAGTGCTCAACCACTCCTCATATGAAATCCTTCATCCCTGGAATCATTCTGTTAACCTCCTCCAAAGCAAACACACCCTTCCTTCAGTACTAGGCCCAAAACTGCTCACAATATTCCGAATGTGGTCTGATCAAAGCCTTGTACAGCCTCAACAGTACATCCCTGTTCTTTTATTTTAGTCCTCCCAAAATGAATGGTAACATTCCTAACTGAGCTTGTATGTTAACCATAAGGGAATCATGAACCAAGATTCCTAAGATCTTTTGTGCTTCAGATTTCAAAAACCTTTTGCCATTGAGAAAATAGTCTACACCTCCATTATTCTTAGCAAATTGAATAACCTTACAGTCTTCCACATCGTGTTCCATCTGCCACTTCTGTACCCCTCTCCTAACCTGTCAAAGTCCTTCTACAGCCACTTCAATGCTGCATGCCCCTCCTGCTATATTTGTGTCATCTGTAAACTTGGCAACAATGCTTCATCCAAGTCCTTGATTTATAACATGAATAGGTATTTAGATTTAGATTAGATTACATTACAGTGTGGAAACAGGCCCTTCGGCCCAACAAGTCCATAACAACCCGCCAAAGCGCAACCCACCCATACCCCTACATTTACCCCTTACCTAACACTATGGGCAATTTAGTATGGCCAATTCACCTGACCCTGCACATCTTTGGACTGTGGGAGGAAACCGGAGCACCCGGAGGAAACCCACGCAGACACGGGGAGAACGTGCAAACTCCACACAGTCAGTCGCCTGAGGCGGGAATTGAACCCGGGTCTCTGGCGCTGTGAGGCACCACTGTGCCACCGTTCCGCCCACCAAATGGTGACTGAAATTATGTCAAAGTAAGATCATATCTATCTGTTCCAGTTTTATTTGTTGCCAAACACTCATCCTTCAACCAACACTTCCAAAATTAACTGGTCACTCACTGCATATTTGTGAAGCATTATTGGCAGTAAATTAAAGTCATTAATTGTGAAGTGATTTCAAGATGCTAAGAGACATGAACGCAAATACTGTAGTATAATTTTGTTCCCAAAGATGAAATATGGATGTTTCAAATACTGACAAGGCTCTTTCAATTGTGCACTTTCTATATCCTGTATTGATCCTCCTAATTTGTTTTAGTATGTGGGCATGTCAAGTACAGAAATGGAAATTGCCAATGACTCTGTCCTAAATCAAGATACATAATTGAAAATTAAGCGAACAGTAAAATATTAGTCAGCCAAACATTTTGCTGCTTTGTAAATTTGTTAGGAGAAAAGATTCAAGTATTTATTATTTGAAGGGGAACATTTGAGCCCTTCTGTCATCCTAGCCAGCATTTATCACCAAATTTACACCTCAAAACAAAGCTAGATAATTGTGAACATGTTCCTGATATTTGATGAATCACCTTGTTGTTGCACAATCCCTCTAATTTGACAGCTACATCTTACATAATGGTAATTTTGTACTTTATTTTGCATCCAAAGGAAGAGACGATTGGTTTTTATCCTCTGTCTGGAAACCAGATGCATAGAAATAACTAGGTAGATAGAAATAATAATCAAAAGAAACAAAAATACAATTGCCAAACTAATGCAATCAGTACAATGCCTCTCAATCAAGACAATAAAAAGGTAATACCTCTTCATCCTTTATAGCTGGAGAATTACCATCCATTTGCTTAGACATCAAATTATATCTGTACAAAGCATTTAATTTGGAAATGTAGTGACTTCATGAAGAATTATTGGTGGTACAGTGTTAGATGTTGGTTTACAAACCAACATGTGCCAAACAAAATAGTTAAAGATTGAATTTTTCCGTCAAGTCAATGGCAATTTTTTTCTTTCTTCATTCATGGGATGAGAATATCACTGGCTAGGCAGTATTTATCGCTCATCCAGCACAACATAGAGGGCCAAAGGAGCCTGTACTTTGCTGTTCTATGTTCTATCCCGAAGTTAAGAGTCAACCAGATTGCTGTGGGTCTGGAGCCTCATGTCGGCCAGACCAGGTAAGGATGGCAGTTTCTTTCCCTGAAGAACATTAGTGAACTAGATAGGTTTTCCCTAACAATTGATTTATGGTCATCATTAGACACTTAATTCCAGATATGTATTGAATTCAAATTCCACCCAGGTCCCCAGAACATTACCTGGGTCTCTGGGTTAACAGTCCACTAGGCCTCTGCCTCCCCTTATAATTGGATCTAATATAACTGATCTGTAACTGATAATTACTACATTGGCATTATAGACCATCCCTGTAACTCTGACTTGAAATACCCTTAAATTTATGTAATGAGTAAATTGTAGGCATGATTATAAACATAAATTCCACTATTTTTCTTGTGTCTTTTGTCAGGAATTTTTAATTTTGATGAATACTGTTTTTTTTGTTCTAACATCACACTGGCATCCCCTATCTGAAGAGAATTACGTGCAAACCCTCAATTCATCCGCAGATATTCAAATTTTATAGTGCTGCACTTAGGTTAAATGCTTACCCAGTAAACAGCTCATGTTTCGACAGATCCATTTACCAGATTCTAAAACCTTAGAATGTTTCACACTTACTGTATTTTCCCTTACCTGTTGGCCCAAAATTTGCTGATAAAACATAATCATATATGATTGATGTAGAATCATTAAGATGCAAACCAGTCTATATATAGAAGAGATCTCTATGAATCATCATAACTGCTTGCTGGTATTTGCTGTCCTACCATTATTTTTTGTAAACCAACATCTAACACTGTACCACCAATAATTCTTCATGAAGTCACTACATTTCCAAATTAAATGCTTATTGCACTCCCCACAGAAAGTTAAATTGTGAAGTAATTAATAGCACAGATATCCTTACACTGATGTGATCATTATTAAAGACAGTCAGTCAACCTTTCTTGTACAAGATGTGAATGATTAACAATGTAGAAACTCATTTTTTCAGGTTGTGAATTTTTAAAAGACTTTTGTAAGGTCAAATTTTACTTTTACCTTAAAAATTCATTAACCTCTTTTACAAAAAAAAAGTTCACATAACATGGGCATTTTTGCCAAATTCAGAATTTATTTCTCATCTATAATTGTCCTTGAGATGGTGGGTCACTTTGAACAGCTGGGCTCCACTTTGTAAAAATATACCTATAGTTCTGTTTGGCATGGAATTCCAAGGCATTTGTCCAGTAATAATTAAAGAAAGATGATATATTTGCAAATAAGGATGGTGTGTGATTTAAAGATGATGGAGATTCCATGTGCCTACAGTTGCATGTCTTTGTTTTAATGGCAAAAAAATCAGAGATTTGGAAGTGTTGTTGAAAGAGCTTTGGTGAGTACTCCATCTTGTGGGTAGTATATTCTGCAACCATATGGTGGTGAGGGGTGTAATAATGTGGAATTTCAGATGGTGAATGGGGTGCCCACCAAGTGAAATGCATTGTCCTAGATGATGTCAAGCATCTTTCATGTTGAACCTTTACTCATCCAGGCAAGTGAAAAGTATTGTAACACAATTCTAGCTTGTGCCTTGTAAGTACAGCAGAAAGCTTTTGGAACATTTAGAAAGTGAGTCACTTAGCCACAGCATTTATCTGGCTGATCTGGTTGATCTGTTAACTTTCTGGTTGATGGTGCCTCCCACAATGTTGATTAGAAAGACAAGATGATAGTAATTCCATTAAATCTTAAGGGCAATGATGACACTGATGCCTGTGTGGTACACTTGCCATATATTAGCCCATGCTTAGATTCTGTCTTGGCTTTATTGAATCCTGCACAGACTGCTTCCTTATCTGAGGAAATACCAATGGAATTTAGTACCAGACATTCATTAGCAACTATGTTGATTTCTGACTTTATGATGGAGGAAAGATTAAGCAGCTGAAGGTGGTTGGGCCTTGGACATTACTTGGAACAGCTCCTGCACTAATGTCCTTCTGCTGAAATGATTGGCTTCCAATGATCACAACCATCTTCCTTTGTGCTCAACATGACTCCAACTAGTGGAGCAAAATTTGATCAAATGTTGTTTGATGTCATGGATTTTGATTCTCAACTTACACATAGAATTCAATGCTTTGTTCATACTGCGATTTTTCTGTCTCTCCACGTCTCTCTCAAACAAATATTGCTTTCTCTCTTCATCTTCATTGGGCTCACCCTCTTATATCTATTTGTCGATCTTTTAATTCTAATGGATAAGGAGTTACATTTCTTATTCCATTGTTCAACGGCATCCTCAGTAACTGTAGTTATTTGCACTTGCAAAAACTTCTTTAGTACCAAATACTTGAATGCCCAAACATCATCTTTCTTTGTATTGCTATAGTCTTAGCAGATCATAGGGCTGCTCTCTCATAAGTTAGGGCAATGACTGGTGGTAATTTAACCTGACGGTCACCAGACATCAGGCAAAGGGAGAGATTAAGAAGTAGAGTCCTTCATGGTAACCCCAGCCCATGATGGGAATTGAACCCATGCTATTGGCATCATGCTACTTTACAAACTGACCATCCAGCCAACTGAACTAAACCAATCCCTGCCCAAACGTACATGAATGAGAGCAACAGGACACACTATACTGCAGAATCTGGATCTACATTTCAGGATTGTTATTTCAGTGTTTTTAAAATAATCTAGACATCAGAAGATTTATTACACATGAACATAATTCGACTTCAAGCTCAACAATGAAGCATAAATTCATTAATCAGTAAAACTATTCCCACAATGATTACTGGATTGACAGTTTTGAAATTTAATGTTTCAGTTTAAAGATGTATTTTGATTAAAGTTGATCTTAATATACAATGCATGTGCATCAACTGTTTGGTTAGAACCTCTTTAAAGTGAAAAATGTCTACTCCAAATTTATTTCAGATGGAGAAGAATGCAGGAAAACCATAATAAGTTAACCAGCCCTTGAACCTGCACCCAGTCACTGAAAACATAACCAGTCTATGATTTAACTCCATATCCCTCATTTGAATAACAGATAACTATTAATCTGAATTAACCATTGACCCAGCATCAACTGCTCTTCTGGAGAGGGCATTCTAGGTTTCTAATGTCCTTTTCATGTGGAAATAATTTTAACTTCACTCCTGAAAAGCTGTGCCCTCAAACTCTAATCTTGCCAACCAGTGGAAATATTTCTTTCCTTTCTCTGCCACTTTTTGAAAATATTTTATCATGTTTCTCCTTAGTTTTCTACATTCCAGTGAATGTTGGACAATTTTGCTTAATTTGTTTCTCACAATTAATGCCTGCAGTCCAGGTGTCCCTCTGATAAGTCTACACTGAGCTCAATCCAAGGTCAATATATCCTTCCGAAATTGTGGTACTCATAACTGATCACAGTCTGCTCAAGATGTGACCTAACCAATGCTTTGTACAGATATAATTTGATGTCTAAGCAAATGGATGGTAATTCTCCAGCTATAAAGGACAACATTGCATTAAGCTTTTTGATTTTTTTTTTCTCTGCCTGCTCATAACATGTTAGTGTAGACAAGCAGGAGGCTGGAAGAACACAACAAGCCAGGCAGAATCAGGAGGTGGAGAAGTTGACTTTTCAAGTCCTGAAGAAGGGTTACATCCGAAACATCGACTTCTCCACCTCCTGATTCTGTTTGGCTTGCTGCGTTCTTCCAGCCTTCTGTTTGTCTACTTTGGATTTCAGCATCTGCAGTTTTCTTGACTCAACATTTTAATGATCTACGTGCATGGACCTTAAGTCTTCCGTTATCTGCAGTGCTTCTAGCTTTTCACTATTTAAAAAGTATTCTCATCGATCACTTTTAAATCAAAAGTGGATGGTCTCACATTGTCCCATGTTTCCAATAATTCTGCTCCTGCATTTATTTTGTTAACATTGTTGTTATTTTATGTTTGTGTGTCTCCTGATGATGCAATGTCCCACGTCTGTTAGCGCAGTGGCTGGTGCAGTGGTTAGTCTACTAGCCATATCTTTATGTCAGCTCTCACTTCAGGCTAGCAGAATAACTATTGAGAAAAGAAAGCTTAGTGCATAGGCCTGTCCTGCCTGTACTGAGTCTCGACATCTTAAAACTCTATGAAGTACTTCTGTACGCCAGTCAATGTAATCTGGGTACCTTACAGATCCAGATTAAATGACAAGATATTCTGAGTAAACCAGGTGGCCAGATGCATGGTTATGCAAGTTTACCAGCATATAGTGACATCCCACTGCCCAGGAACCAAACTCCCAGCTTGTGTGTGTTCCAGGAGAGAAGAAGGCAAGTAAACCCTGACAGAAAATCTGGGTTGGAGTCCTTTGGATGGTAACCGGTTATTCATCAGGCAGCTTTCTAGCAACTTCTACTGCAGAATTTACATTAAATAGTGCTGATTTTGGGAAATACCAACAATGCCAAGATGGGCGGGAGAGCTCTAAATTTGGGGCAAGTTTACCCAGGCCTCCCTCCCTGGAAAGGGCACTTCTGCTTTGTGGATAACATTGTTACACACAGGAAGAAACAATTATCAGTTGCAAGCTCTCATTCAACTCACATAAAGCACAAGCACCAGGTGTTACCTGTAAGGGCTGGAGAAACAATTGTGTACTTTGGATAGCTCAATTTGTGCAGTTAAGTACTATCCTGCCATGACTTGTTTACTTCAGTGAGAACTTTGAGCTAATCTATTTACCACGCAAGACCAGGTAATGTCACCACAGTCCTAAAGTGCCATAGGGCTGCTCCCTCGCAGACCATGACAATTGGTGGTGAGCTAAGCTGAGGCTTACCATATCTCGGACAAGGGATGAGGTTGAGAAGGTACGACCTTTATGGTGGTCTCAACTGGTGTAGGAATTGAACCCATATTGTTGGTGTCATTCTGCATCTCCAAATAACTTACCTCCCCCACAGGCAATAAAAAGACATCAGTTGTTCACATTGCAATCTGGAACATTAGGACCATGCATCCTGCCCTCACTGATGATCTTCTGCAGATTATTACATTGCAGGGGGCTGCTGTCATTGATAAACTGACTTACAATGTTCAGAATAGACATGGCTACACTCAAAGAAACAAAGCTCATTCGAAGAGGCTTCTATAAAGAGAATGTTGTTCTTACAGAAGAAATTGAAGATGCAACATGTAAGTGTGGAATGGATTTTACATATAAAAACACTGTACTCACTATGATTCAACCGTCACCTCAGAAGGCTTACTTTACACTCCTCAACATTCGCAGGCCCAGTCAATATCATATGTGTCTATGTCTGGACATTTTCATTTAATCCAGATGTTCAAATTCCTTTACCTGGATATGTGCATGTATTTATAGTCATTTCAAAAGATTTAAAAACTGTTTGTATTATTCCATAACTGTGTTGTAAATTGATGTTGCTGTGTTTATTCACGAAAATTTAATTGACAGTCATTTTTATTCTAAGCGAGCATATATTGGGAACTGAGTAAAAACAACTTACACTGGGACTCATGGAGAAGTGGGAGTTGAGATGCACAGTGCACTCCTCCCTCCCAGCCATAAAGCTACTGGGAGCTTGCTATCAGGCTGAGACCAATAGTTCACCTACATCTGTAAGACAATAATGTTTGCAGGCAAGACTTGAAGTTGATCAGGATCAGAGTCAAACCATAAGAAGTCTCAGCTACTGACCGGAGTGGCTGGAGGCAAATAGTCAAGAACAGGGAGAAAGACAAAGGACAAAGCAAAAAAATAAACAAAAGAGAGAGATTGCCAGAAGGAAAAAAACATCAGTTGACCTTAGGCCAAAACAATTCATCTGTACCAGTTGTGGAATGGCCTGCCACTCTCAAGGCAGCCCCTGTATTCACAATCGATGACTTAATACAGAAATAACATGAACTTCAGCTGCAGTCTATACACTTCAGAGACAAATGGATACCATCCACACAATGTACACTGCTTAACAATGGCAGCCTCCTTGGACCACCCCCTCATTTCTGATGATGAGCTCATGTTCTAAACATCGATGCTCCAGCTCCTCGGATGCTGCCTGACCGGCTGTACTTTTCCAACACCACATTCTTCGACACTGATCTCCAGCATTTGCAGTCTTCACTTTCTCCCACCTAACTTCAGTGTCAGGAGAAAACTTGGATTGTACTATTCCATCACAGATTCTAAGTCTTTAATATGATGAACAACTAAGATAGATCTCTGGAGGGTGCCACAAGTTGCATCCTGCCAGTTTATCAGAGTCATAGAGATGTATAGCACGGAAACATACTCTTCGGTCCAACCCGTCCACGCCAACCAGATATCTCAACCTTATCTAGTCCCACCTGCCAGCACCTGGCCCATATCCCTCCAAACCCTTCCTATTCATATATCCATCCAAATGTCTTTTAAATGTTGCAACTGTACTAGCCTCCACCACTTCCTCTGGCAACTCATTCCATACACGTTCCACCCTCTGAGTGAAACAGTTGCCCCTTAGGTCTCTTTTATATCTATCCCCTCTTACCCTAAACCTATGCGCTCTAGTTTTGGACTCCCCCATCCCAGGGAAAAGACTTTTTCTATTTATCCTATCCATGCCCCTCATAATTTTGTAAACCTCTACAAGGTCACCACTCAGCCTCTGACGCTCCAGGGAAAACAGCTCCAGCCTGTTCAGCCTCTCCCTATAGCTCAAATCCTCCAACCCTGGCA
>NC_057715.1:60125021-60148732 GCF_004010195.1 Chiloscyllium plagiosum | reverse complement strand
GATTCGATCTATCCTGTCTATACCTGACATATGCTTCCTTCTTTTTCTTAACCAAACCCTCAATTTCTTCAGTCATCCAGCATTCCCTATACCTACTAGCCTTCTCTTTCACCCTGACAGGAATATATCTTCTCTGGATTCTTGTTATCTCATTTCTGAAGGCTTCCCATTTTCCAGCCGTCCCTTTACCTGCGAACTTCTGTCCCAATCAGCTTTCGAAAGTTCTTGTCTAATACCAACAAAATTGGCCTTTCTCCAATTTAGAACTTCAAACTTTAGATCTGGTCTATCCTTTTCCATCACTATTTTAAAACGAATAGAATTATGGTCACTGGCCCCAAAGTGCTCCCCCACTGACACCTCAGTCACCTGCCCTGCCTTATTTCCCAAGAGTAGGTCAAGTTTTGCACCTTCTCTAGTAGGTACATCCACATACTGAATCCAAAAATTTTCTTGTACACTACGACAGTCCCAGTCTATGTTTGGAAAGTTAAAATTCCCCCTACCATAACTACTCTATTATTCTTACAGATAGCTGAGGTCTTCTTACAATTTACTCTGCCTCTGACCGCTCAACCTCAAGTTAAGACTGTCAACTGTAAGCGATTTTATATGGGTGTCAAGAAGGCATTTTGATAATAACAACAGATATTCCTCCATTCAATACGTAGTCACTCTTCAAAAAAGTCAGGAATATAGGCATTTATATATGAATAAATTCATACTGCCTCCCTCTATTCAACTGAAAATATTCAAGGTGTTCAGTTATTCTATCTCTAAATACAGAATCTAGCAATATCCTGAAAATTGGTATTAAGATAACTGGTCTTGAATTCTCTGTTTCAGTTTCTCACGTTTCTTAAACAAAAGTTTTCCATTTAAAGAAATACTTCCTAAATCAAAACAACCTTGGCAGTGTTTAGTTAGGAACTCTGGAATGTTCTAGTGTTAAATACCTTCAATGGGACAAGCCAGAGACTGGGTGAAAGTGAAAACTGCAGATGCTGGAGATTAGAATCAAGAGTGTGGTGCTGGAAAAGCACAGCAGTCAGGCAGCGTCCAGACAGCAGGAGAGTTGATGTTTTGGGAACAGCCCTTCATCAGGAATGAAGCTGTGAGTTGAGGTAGTGGGAAGATAAATGGGAGGGGTTGGGGCTGGGGGAAGGTAGCTGAGAGTATGATAGGTAGGTGGAGTTGGGGGGTAATGCTGATAAGTCAGGCAGGAAGGTGGAGCGGATAGGTAGGAAGGAAGATAGACAAGTAGGAACAGGTCATGAGGGTGGTGTTGCGCCGGAAGGTTGGAACTGGGATAAGGTGGAGGCAGGGGAAATGAGGAAACTGGTGAATTCCACATTGATGCCATGGGGTTGGAGGGTCCTGAGGCAGAATATGAGGCATTCTTCCTCCAGGCGTTAAGCGGTTAGGGAGTGGTGATGGAGGAGGCCCAGGACCTGCATGTCCTTGGTGGAATGGGAGGGGGAGTTGAAGTATTCAGCCATGGGGCGGTGGGGTTGGTTGGTGCAGGTGTCCCAAAGATGTTCTCTGAAGCACTCTGCAAGTAGGCGTCCTGTCTTCTCAACGTAGAGGAGACCACATCGGGAGCAACAGATACATGTGTGGAAATGCAGATGAAAGTTTGATGGATGTGGGAGGCTTCTTTGGTGCCTTGGATGGAGATGAGGGGAAGTTGTCAGGAAGGGATGGTGGTATGGTGAGGGGGGTGGAACTGATGAGGGAATCGCTTAGGGAAAGCGGATAGGGGTGAGGAAAGAAATATATCTCTGGTGGTGGGGTCCGTTTGTAATTTGCAGAAATGGTAGAGGATGATGCGATGTGTACAGAAGTTGGTGGGGTGGAAAGTGAGGATTATGGGGGTTCTGTCCTTGTTGCGGTTGGAGGGGTGGGGTTCCAGGGCGGAGGTGCGGGAAGTGGATGAGATGCACTGGAGAGAATAATCAACCACGTGGGAGGGGAAATTGCAGTCTTTAAAGAAGGAGACCATCTGGTGAGATCTGTGGTGGAACTGGGCCTCCTTGGAGCGGATGTGGCAGAGACGGAGGAATTGGGAATAATTCCTCCACCCTCCTCCACCCAAGCCAGAGACTGTCCACTAGGAAAATTCACAACGAGTAAACTAGCAAAAGTTTTGTTTAAAAGCATTCAAAGTTTTAAGTTGATGCAGTACCATTTTGTATCCTTAAAAGGACAAAAGAAAACTGTATTCACCAAAGAAAAGACGGTGGTGACAGTAAAGCTGAAGGACAATGCAAGAAGAAAAGAACAAAGCACTCAACAATGTAAAAATATAACACAAATCATAGGGAATGTAAAAGATCCAAAGAAAGTACTTCCTTTAAAACCCTGGGAAGGAAAGCATCTGCAGTGAAATATTTCAGTACCATTATTTTTATTAGTTAATTTGCTTATTCTAATTACGATAAATCCCTATCCTGAATACAACATTAGTTTTCTCGGGGTGTCCAGGATTTCCATGCTACTTTCTCTACAATAAATATTGATGCTATATAATTATTTAGCGCACTTTCAATTTCCTTGTTTCACTCAAAATATAACCAGTCTGTTTTAAAAGGCTTCAATTGTTTGTAATTTTGTTGGATGTGACATCCCTTGCAGGTTTCTTTTCAAAACTACTTTTTGATGCTCTTGCTATTTGTCTTCTCACTCTAGGCATTTCTTGGAATCTTTTACATTCCCAATGATTTGTGTGATATTTTTACATTCTTAGTGCTTCGTTCTTTTCTTTTTACATTGTCCTCATTGTCATTTTACTACCACTACGGTCTTGTCTTTGGTGAGTAAAGTTTATTTTGTCCTTTTAGAGATATAACAAGGCACTGCATCACCTTAAAATGTTTAATACTTTGAAACAAAGCTTTTGCTGTTTTACCCATTATGGATTTTCCTTGTGGACAGTGTCTGTCTTGTCCCATTGAAGGTGTTTGTTGTAAATCTAGATTATTTTCCACTGTTTAAGATTTTACTGATTATCAAGCATAAGGAAGCATGCTTTTGAGAACAGAATTATATCAATGTGTTAATGTTATACCTTAAGTATGAACTCAGTAAAAATAGCTGATATCTAGTAGTTAATCATTTCAGTATAGCACTGTATAGAATGGGACTGCATCTTCATCTGAGCTCAGAGAAACCTGACCTAAATATGTTGTGACTTGTAAACTGCATACCCATCTTGTCTGTGACTTGGAGTTGGGTTCATAATGTATTTTATAAGCAGTGCTGATGTACTTGAGGAGGATGTAGAGGTGAGCCAGTTAGAAGTGCTATCCCAGTGCTCCAAGACAATATTCCATCTCTGAATAATGTTAACTTGCTCACCTCATTTCCCTCATCCATAACACATGCCATCCCATACCATCCCTCTGCTGAAATGTATCCTTAATGACCTCTCAGATCAACCTCAACACCTCTCTGAGCCCATGTATCTTCTATAGTCCATACGCACAATAAACAGAGTTCAGTTTCTATGCAATATTGAGGAAAACATCTTACATTCTTTGATGACAAATAGGTCAGCATCTAATAAAAGACACATCATTGATTTTGGGGAAAGAAATACATTCTGTTTTTCAAAATATAAACTTTGTGAGATATATAATCTTACAAGCGTACACAATAGCAGAAGTAAGCTATTTGGTCCCTCAAGTTTACTCCTCCATTCACTATGATCACGGAAGGTTTGTTTGCATTGTGAATTCTACATTTCTATCTATTCCTGATCATCCTTGATTCCCTTGCTTGACAAGAATTTACACCTATCAATCTTAAAAATGCACATTCCCACATGGCGAGTCGACAATGTTGTGGTATTATTGTTGGACAGTTAATCCAGAGACTCAGGTATTGTTCTAGGATTTGTTTGAACTCTAATTCTGGGTTTGAATCCCACCATGACAGATGGTGTAATTTGAATTCAATTAAAATCTAGGTTTAAGAGTCTAATGATGACCATGAATCTACTGTTGATTATTGGAAAAACCCATCTGGTTCACTAATGTCCTTCAGGGAGGGAAGCTGCCATCCTTACCTGGCCTGGCCTACACATGACTCCAAACCCACTGCAATGTGGTTGACTCTTAACTGCTCTCTGGGCAATTAGGGATGCGCAATAAATGCTGCCTAGCCAGCAATGCTCTCATCCTGTGAATGCATTTTTAAAAAAGAACCATGACTTCACCACATTTTTCAACTCTCTGAGAGAAAATTTCACCTTCTTCTCTGTCTGAAAAGGCATTCCTTATTTTTAATTTTGCGCCCCCTTTTCCTGGACTCTTCAAGAAGAGGGAATGATCATTTGCCTGTCCATTTTGTCAATACCATTCAGGATCTTTCATACTTCAATCAAGTCATCCCTCACTCTTCTATAGTCCAGTGGATCCAAGTCCAGTCTGTCCAACTTAACCTCCTAAGATCATTCACTCATTACACATATTGATCCAGTAAACCTCTTCTGAACTATCTAGAAAAGACAATTGCTGGTCTCTAATTGACCCATAGCTTTCATTAGCTGAGAGTTTCACCTTGGGTCCTTTATCTGAGCAAACATCTGATGGTGTTCAGTTCAGTACCTGATTAATACTTAACATCGTGGCTTTTCCAAGAGATGATGAGGGTCTCACAATGGCTCTGCAACTGGCCATCGAAATCCCAATGCCCAAAATTCAATTTTTCCCATTGAATTTGCTGCTAGCCTACTGTCACAAAGGGACGCTGAAGCTTCAATCCAGGGCATACACACAACGTTCTTGCGGACCCTTAAGGGAGCAGTTCAATTTTAAGATAAAAGGTCAAATTTTCATGGTTCTAACCTCCAACAAACAGAATTAGGGCAAGAAAAAAAGGGCACTGAGTAACACCACATACTTCACTCCTCAGTTATTTTCAAGCATGCACGGATGAAAGAAATCTTAGAACATACCTACTCCTATTAAGCAGGAGGGCATTAACATCATAGTCAGCTTATTGAGAATCCAATTCTAATTAAGATCTTTTCATGTTTGGAAAAGTGGCTGAAATTTACTAACTGTTACATTTTACTCCAAATCCATGGAGGCATGAATCATTGACTGGTGGCAGAGGAGTTTAAAAGATAAGTGGTTTTGTCTCCTGTTTTACAGTTCATCACAAAATGCTGCTCAATGAGTTGTATCTCTATTCATTAAGGTTAGTCATAACAGTGCTCTGATTGCAAGATGTAACTATTCATTAAACAATGTATTCATCAAACTTTTATTTAGGCCAACTGGCAAACTGTCAAGTAAGAGTTCAACATCTAAATGTCGTAAAGTCTTTAGTTGGATTTTTAAAAATCCTCATGAAATGGTTAACTTGATAAAAATACACTTTATAAAAATGTAAGCATAGATCAGATTGAAAACAATGTCCAACTGTTTCAGCTTTTTTGATTGCTTTATGTCTTCAGCGTAGACATCTATTAAGATAGCAATTTTAAAATCTATTTACTTTGGGCATTTTACAGGTATTCAAGAACTTCCAAGTTCAATTAAGTTTGTGAGTTCTGCTCATGAAGTGGATAATAATGGAGGAGCTGAGTGGGAAGAAGAGCTTGTAAGGCTGAGGAAGGTGAGGAAGATTAAAAGTGAGCAGGAAATTCAAGAATATATAAATGAGCTGCTGATTGCTCCAGAAAAATCAGACTGAGTCTTTGTTTTGTGGAACAGAGATTGACCGTTCAACCTGTCTTACTTTGGACTTACCCCGTCACCATTTTCACCTCCAGGCCACTTGCACCATGTCAATCTTGTAAATCTTGACTCCCAGCAGTCTTGAGGCGAAAGTGGGAGCTGGATGCAGGATTACTGTTCCCTCTAAATTTCTACCTTGGACAGGAAACTTGTGCCCAAGATTTCATGTTTGAATAACAGCAAGGAGTTTCCCCCATTTTTCAGTCCAACATTCATCAATCAGTCAACACCATACGAGAGAAACAGTGGGAGAATCATTTCTCCCACGTGTTGAAAGCTACTTTTAGCTTTGTAGTGCTTTCTTTAATTTAGTTACAATGCAGTAAGAAGAAACAAGTTGGCTTCAGAACATATGATCCATTCCAAATGCAGACAAGTATCACAAAAATGATTTAGTTTGGTTAATGAGCAGCTAATTTGGTATTGAAATTAAGTAATATAATTCAAGTAATTTTTTTTAAAAGCTCAATTTAATCAATTGTGTGTATAACTGAAGCTTCCTTTGAATTTCAGTTTTTCCATAAATTACTCAAAGAGTAATAACTGCTATTCATCCCATTGTTGTTACCAAGAACTTGTTATGGATAAAATGGCTGCTGCTGGTGACTGCATATTCACTGTACTAAGGTAACCTTTTCTGCATAAAACACTTTGGAGCATATTGTAGAGACAGATTTATATAGCATCTTTATCTAACTTATTCTTTTGATTTGTCAAAAGTGATTACATATTTCCAACCTGGATAATAAGTTTTTCTTTATTAAGAAAACAGGCATAATGACTTATTTACTGGTAAGAATAAGCAAATCAGTTTTCTCCTTTATAATAAAGCAACTAACTTTTATATTCTACTACTCACATTCATGCCAATCTAGAAATCTAACGAGCACCTTTAAAAAAAAGCTTCATCTCACATTCTCACATATAATGTCAAAAAACAAAATCACACAGTGGTGTGGTGGCAACAGGTTCTATTAAACTTTGTGTTAGATGCAGGATTGTTGAGAAAAAACAGGAGAATGACACTGAGTCACAATGCTGGTTCAGAGAGCTGGTACAGACACAATGGGCCAGATGGCCTTCTCTGCACTGTAACAATTCTCTAATCTCAAAAAAAGTTGAAGTAACCCCAAATATAAGATAAAGACTGATCTTGCTACATAGAATTCTGATACTTTGGTATCAATTTCCACTATCAGCATGTGGGTGGGGCACAGCAGGCAAGGGTAAAGGTAAACAGGATCTTAGTGATAGGAAATTCAATAGTTGTGGGGACAGATAGGAGATTCTATGGCCGCAAATGGAAATCCAGAATGGTGCGTTCACTCCCGGGTGTGGGTCCAGGATGTCGCGGAGCGGCTGCAGGACCTTCTCAAGGGGAGGGTGAGCAGGCAGAAGTCACTGTGCACATTGGCACAAATTACATGGGTAGAAATAGGGATGTGGTCCTGCAGAGTGATTGTAGAGTTAGGAAAAAGTTTAAAATCAGGACCTTGTCAGTGGCCATCTCGGATTACTTCCAGTGCCATGTGCTAGCAAGGGTAAGAACAGGAGGATGTGGCAGATGAATGTGTGGCTGAAGAATTGGTGCAGGAGGCAAGGGGTCAGATTTTTAGATCATTAGGATCTTTTCTGGGGCAGAGGTGACCTGTTCAAGAGGGACAGATTGCATCTCAACTGGAGGAGGACCAGAATGTTTGCAGCCAGGTATGCTAGTGCTGCAAGAAAGAGTTTAAACTAGATTGGTGGGGAGGGTGGTGGGATTCTCAACAGCATGGAAGCAAGCGGGAGGCTATAAAGAGATACAGTAGTCAGAAATAGTGAAGTGAAGAGACAGGTCAGGCGAGAACACGAGAGGGAGCCAGGAATGTCTGTTGGATTAAATTGCATCTATTTCAATGCAAGGGGACTGACAGGTAAGGCCGATAAACTCAGGGCATGAATAGATATGTGGGACTGGAGTATTATAGCCATTACAGAAACATGGCTAAGGGATGGACAGGACTTGCAGCTTAATGTACCAGGGTATAGAGGCTTTAGGCAGGACAGAGGCAATGGAAGGAGGGGAGGGGGAGTTGCATTTTGATTAAGGCAAATATCACAGCAATAATCACTCACAAAATAACTGAAGAATCAGCCAGTGAAACTTTGTGGGTGGAGCTAAGAAATAAGGAGATGATGACTTTATTGGGGCTGTGTTATAGGCACCCAAATAGTTAACGGGAATTAGAGGAACAAATGTGCAAGGAGATTGGGGAGACTTGCAGGAGCAATAGGGTGGCCATAGTTGGGGATTTTAAATTTCCTAACATAGAGTGGGACTGCCAGAGCATTAAGGGCTTCAACGAGGTAGAATTTGTTAAATGTGTTCAGTAAAGTTTCCGCAAACAGTATATAGAGGGACCTACATGGGAAGGGGCAAAATTCTTGGGAAATAGGGCAGGACAGGTGATGGAGCAATAGACAACCAGTGACCATATTTCTATTGAATTCAAAATAGTTATAGAGAGTGTCAAAACTGGCTCACAGGTGCAAGTTCTAAATTGGGGCAAGGCCAATTTTGATAGAATTAGACCAAAGCATGCAGGGGTTGATTGGAGTAGTTTGTTGTAAGCAATGGGACCTCTGGCAGGTGGGAAGCCTTTAAAAGTGTGATAGCTAGAGTTCAAGGACTATATGTTCCTGTGAGGGTGAAGGTCAAGATTGACAGAAATAGGGAAGAGATGTTGCGGCTTTTACCAGAAAAAAGGAGGTGTGGCTCAGGTACAGGCAGCTGGATCAAGGGAATCCCTGGAGGTATATAGGGGATACCAGAGTTTACGGAAGACGGAAATCAGGAGGGCAAAAATGGGGCACAAGATTGCCTTGGCTGAGAAGATTAGGGTGAATCCAAAGAGGTTATTTAAGTATATTAAAGGAAAAAGAATAACTAGAGAGAGAACAGAGCCCCTCAAGGACCAAACTGGACATGTATGTGTAGATTGTGGGAGATGGGCAAGGTCCTGAATGCGTATTTCACCTCTGCGTTTATCATGGAGAATGACATGAAAATGTGGGATCTTGGGAAGTCAGTTGTTATATCTTGGAGACAGTCTATATCACAGTAGAGGAGGCATTGGACATATTAGAATGTATGAAGGTGGATAAGTCTGGTCCTGACTGGATATATCCAAGAACACTGCAAGAGGCTCGAGAAGAAATTGTGGGGACCCTGGTTGATATTTTTGCATCATCATTAGCCATGAGAATGAGGTCCCGAAAGACTGCAAATTTTCTTTGTTTTTCTTTGCTTTTCTATATTTCTCAGGTTTTTCTTTGCAGCCCTTCTTGACTAAGATTCCTAGAGAAGATTCTGGGGGATAAGATATACATGCATTTGGAAAGACAGGATTTAATTAGGAGTAGTCAGCATAGCTTTGTGCAGGGAATCATACTTCACAAATTTGTTAGAATTCTTTGGTGAAATGACCAGGAAGGTTGACAAGAGCAGGGTGATAGACGTAGCCTATATGGATTTCAGTAAAGCCTTTGATAAAGTTCCACATGATAGGCTGCTCTGGAAGGTTAGATCACATGGAATCCAGGGGAAACTGACAAATTGGATACACAATTGGCTTGTCAGACTGGAGGCCTGTGACTAGTGGAATGCCTCAGGTTGGTGCTGGGCCCATTGATGTTTGTTATCTATATCAAAGATTTGGATGAGAATGTACAAGACATAGTAAGTTTGCAGATGACACTAAAATAGGCGGTATCGTGGACAGTGAGGGAAGTTAGCAGAAATTGCAGCATGACCATGATCAGCTGGGGAAGTGGATTGAGAAATGGCAAATGGGGTTTAATATAGATAAGTGTGAGGTCTTGCACTTTGGCAAGTCAAATCAAGGTATGAATTTCATAATGAATGGTGGACCTTGGAGTTCAGGTGCATGGTTCTCTGAAATTGGAGTCACAGATAGATAGGGCAGTGAAGAAGGCTTATGGCACACAGGCCCACATCAGTCAAGGCATTGAATATGGAAGTTGGGAAGTTATGTGGCAGTTGTATAGGATGTTGGTGAGGCCGCACTTGGAATATTGTCTTGAGGTTTGGTCAGGTTGCTATAGAAACTGGAAAGAGTGCAGAAGAAATTTACAAGGATGTCGCCAGGACTCAAGGGACTGAATTATAGGGAGAGGTTGGACAAGATAGGATTTTTTGCTTTAAAGCATAGGAGACTGAGGAGGGGACCTTATAGAAGTGTATAAGATCATCAGAGGCTTGGATAAGGTGAATGCACTCAGTCTTTTTTCCCAGGGTTGGGGAATCGAGGACAGAAGGGCATCAGTTTAAAGTTAGAGGGGAAAGAATAAAAAGGAACCTGAGGGGTAACTTTTTTACACAGAGGGTGGTATGCATAGGAATGAGCTGTCAGTGGAAGTGGTTGAGGTGATTACATTAACAACATTTAAAAGGCAATTGGATAAATACATGGATAGGAAAGGTTTAGGAGGATATGGGCCAAATGCAGCATGGCTGGACATAATGGTCGGCATGGACCAGTTTGGGCTGAAAGCCTAATTCGATGCTGTAGGACTCTATGATTCTAATAGAAACTGAAAACCAATTATAGACATGAGTGTATTCTAAATTTGCAGGCTCAATTAAGCTCCCTGTACTACAGATCACAACATTTTGGTCAACCCGACATGTAAGATGAACAATCTTTCAGTATCAAACATGTTTCAGCCAATATTTTGTGTGTACTCAACCACTGTATTCCTTGTAAGAAATTGTATGTTTGCATTAAAAGTCAATCTCAGTTTTTCACCTCAGAAATGCATGCTTTAATCACATTGTGAACGGATGAATGGGATTGAACAGGCGAGTGTGGACCATGTAGTTAAAATGATATGTGGGAATTCAAGACACACCTACTCAGAACATTGGACTTAAAGCATGTCCTAGCTAGATGGATAAGTTGTCACCGTGTGATTATTTGGTTACAAGTTCCCTTGTCATCAATATTGATGCAGCCACACTGCAAGGAGAGTTTTGAGGCAGAGTCACAGCAAACAAGGAAATTCCAACAAGGAAGCAAATTCTGCAGTCCCATGAACTTGTGAGATATCCTGGGCCATAGATGGAGAAATCTGCATGTCAAGAATTGACCTGCTTAATCATATGAAAATCCATAACAGGTACTCACTCACAACCCTCAGTAGGCATCATCCTCAAATTGAGAGACAGAGGACAATAAGTTACAGCAAACTGCACATGACAAATGAGGAATAGAAATGTCCATCAAAAAATTATGAGGAACATAACTGATTCCAAACAAAAAGAGAAAATGTGGTTTGAGAATAGAAGAAGAAAGAATCTGCCCAAGAGAAAATGCACATGTCCAAATGTATCATCAGAACAAGGACCAGTCACTGGCTTGATCTTAAGAAACATATTAAATTGACTCCTTGTAAACTGTCAAATGGTTATATTGTCACCAGAAATGTGAAGTGTGTTATCTGCACTTAAGTAGTCAAATCAAGCCCGTAGTTGAGTAAGGGTTTCAGTGCAACAGCGAGCTAGTATAACTTCTTTGTGGAACAAAAATATCTTGTGTTACAGCAGAAGACCAAGATCACTCTGAGACTACGAAAATACCTTAATGGTAAAATGACCAATTTTCAGTGTTTCTATTTAGACAACAATCCTTGAGAAGGTGTCATAACTAAAGTGACTTTGAATGAATTCACTGCTCACAATGTGGTCTCCTTTACTTGGGCAAGACCAAACATAGACTTGGTCACTGCTTTGTGGAACATCTCTGCTCTGTATGTAAAAATGACCGTGACCCTCCCAGTTGTTTGCCATTTCAGTTAACAACATTGCTCTCATGTTAACCTTTCTGACCTTGACCTGCTGCAATGTTCCAATGAAGCACAATGCAAACTCAAAGAACATCTCATTTTCTGATAGGCACTTCACTGCCTTGAGGTTTCAATTTTGAATTCCATGACTTCAGAAACTGACTACTTTATGCCTGTTCTCCATGCTTCTTCCATTCTCTCTCCCCTGTGCCCACCCTTTCCCAGCCTTGCCTTGTGTGTATGTTTATTTTGCTCTTACGGAGGTCCAGTTCTCCCTTTTACACCTTAAATTATAACCATTTCACATGTCTTTTTCTCTTTCACTACAATTCACAACCCCTTTGTCTTTTGCATTGGGTTTCTACATCATCTTGATCCTCCTCCATCTCTATCAAAAGTATTTAAAAAATCAGTTTCTCAAAATCTTTCAGTGCTGAAGACGAATCATACCGGACTCGAACTGTTAACTCTGTTCCTAAATCCACACATGCTACCAGACCTTCTAAGATTCTCCATCTCCAATGTTTGTTTCAGATTTGCAGCATCCGTGGTATTTTGTTTTTAGTGAAATAAGTATTCCCCCTGTTTATAATCGTGCTAAGTGGCTGACTGATTACTGATTATTTTCTTTCTCAAGACTCCTCAAAACTATCATAAAGGAAGCTTCTTGTCACCAGTAGGAGGAGCCTAATCAATATACATTATGGTAAAATCTTTCCGCAGTTGTTCTGCAAATCCCAGTTGGACATTTCTGAGATATAATATTCAATTTCATTGGAGCAAGTGTTCCAAGTGTTCCCATTGTCATATAGTTAAATGCATACAAGTCACTGGTATTTTGGGTTTCCTTTTATATATTTAACAAATATTTCAATCGAGAATTGAGGAATCCAGAACTAGAGACAGATCAAAAGTAAGGTGTTTCTCATTTAAAATGGAGATTGGAAGGATTTCCATCATTCTTAAATTTTTTTCAAGTTTGATTGCCTCTTCCCCAGTGAACAGTGAAGGATGAGTCATTGAACATATTCTAGTCTGACTGATTTATAACACAATCAAATGTTATAGGGCAGGTATGAAAGTGGATTTAAGGGCAAATTAATAGAAACCATGAACTTATTGAAATGTGTAGCAGGCTTGAGGGATCTAATGGCTGCCTCCTATTTCTTAAATTCTTATGTTCTTGCATGTATTTATCTTCAGTACTGGATCACCTAGATCTGGATCTTCCTTGATAGTTAATTCCATGAGAAGATTTTTGGACATTGGGTTTTATCTTTCCTTTCCAGTGAAGGACTCTTGTATAATTACAGTCGCATCTTTCTATATCCCCTTAAAGTATGGTAGTTTCAACCTCAATACAAAAATGTCTTCATTCCCTTCTGCAGAATGTTAAATAGAATACTTTTCCAATTTCCATACTTAATTTCAAACTGAGAAGAAATTACTCTGTAAAATGTTTGAGTCATGAAATTGTCAGGTATTGGTTATTTCTAAATGAAATTATTCAGCTCCAATTCAATAATTAAGTCTTAAGGTTGTTTCATGTCATCTTAAATAAACAAATTCTAAATTAATCCCTATAGCAGCTGCTCAGGTCACCTTGAATGATAGATGCAGCAACAGAGAATCATCATGTCTGCTGCTTGACCATGAGCTGCCTGAGAAACAGGATCAAGCTGCAGGTGCCCAGGGCCACTGTTCCAGCTGCTCAGATCTCCTGTAAAATAGTGGCCTTGGTTAATTTTCAAGTGGCAGACATTAGATAAACAAGTGTTAAGCTACATATTTTCACCTGATATTTTGTTTGCAGTGAAATCATAATGAGAACTTTTCATTTATCATATTGACTTTGCTCACACAGGTCCTTGATCACACGCACATTTCTTTGGTTAAATAAGACTTCTTTACTGAAAGAACTTGAAGAAATAAGAAGTGCATTGCAATGTTTATTCAAAGGAGTTTATAAAATAATAAGATATACAGAATAATTTACTTTATATTAGTGATATGTAATTCAAACCCCACATTCTATTAAAAGTCTTTGCAACATATACATTCCTTTTGTTTTTCAAGTAGATAGCTGTGCCATTAGAAATTCCTGAAGACTTAATGGATGATTGTTTCTCTTTTTAATTGACTTATCACATTTTGTCAAACTATTAAAAATTATCAGCTTAATTGATATAACAAGCAAAATACTTCGAAAGTATAGCATTCTGTTAACAAATTGGCACATTTCAAAAGTCATTACTTCTGTTAAAGCTTAGTAAAGATTAGAGTAGAATCTTTGCAGATGTGTATCAGATGCTTTGTAAACTTACATTTTCCTTCCATTGGCTCTTCATTTACCTCACTATAATCCTCATGATTCCTGTACACTTTATCCATAACAATTGATGTCAGTTCACTGATACGTGAATTGGTCAAATGCCATTTCATGACATGGGATTTTAGAGATTTTATTTATGTTCTGAAAATGCATTCTGTGATTCAATCCATTCAAAATTCATAAGATTAGTTTATGATTATACAATTCAAATTCTGTTTATAATACAAAATTCTATTAGTTTTAATCAATGTTATCTGACTTTGCAATTCTATTTTGTTTTCAAAATTACATAATTATTGGAATTGATTGCATGATGTCTCAAATTACTGTATTTTCCTAGATACAATTTAAATCATAATGGCTGAATTAATAATAATTAATGATCCACAAAAACTTCAACAATTCACATCTCCCATGTTGGGTGCTCAGAGCAGATCCCAATGTCAACTGATACTAATGCTCAACTAGATTGTTATTTGGATACCTCAGCAGGGATGCACTCTATGTCAACCAGAATGAGAGAACATCACAGACTAGACCACAGTCCAGACACAACCTGCCAAAGGCATAATGCAAATGTAATAGATTTGTGTATTAAAAATGAGGGAAATAAAATCAAACACTAACTCATTTGTAAAATATCAAGTTCAGCAAATAAGTGCATCAACTTTACGAAAGCATCACGCTAAAGAAAAGATTACTAATGTAAGTAGAAACTACAAAGTATTTCACCAATTTACATCATCCTTTGGTCATGGCATTATTGCCACAAAAAGATTATCTTTTGTTCTGTATGCAATAGGAAAACTAAAGAAGGGAATTTATATCCTTTCACATTCATTTAATAATCTTAATTTATAGCCATGTCCTGCAAGGGCATTATTAATGATGCTGTATCTAGATGAAGGTTCCAAACTATAGCGACAATAAGTTGGATATGGTCTTAAAGAACGTTTTGAAAACAAAAATGAGCTCAGATGTGTAAAAAGGAATTTTATTTCTATAAGGTTGTCACAATTCAGACCTAGTGATCTACAGGAGTCTTCTCTGCACTGAAGTTCTCTTGCCAATAAATCGGAGAACTAGGAAACAGAGACTAAGCCTAAAAAGGCAAAATGAATTGTGCACATCTAATGGAATTTTACATCAAATAAGACTGAAATATCACATGCAGAGTACGTAGTAGTTACCCACAACTTTGCTGGACAGTGTGAAGCAAAAAGTCATGCTTTAGAATAAGTAGGATATTTATACATACAGCATATACATGAAGTAAATGTGAAGACTAGCTGTGCTCATTCAGTGCTGACATGCTGTGAGGAAGACACACCCACCTATCCAGTCCCCCAAAAACTGATACACACCAAAAGCTTTACATCGGGATGAATAAGTTTGTTTAGATATAATTGACCACTAATTATGTCTTGAAGACTTTGTAAAGAATGAAGCACTCACTGCTTCATCATTAAGGCTAGTATAATACTCTGATTTTTTTTTTAAAAGGCCTACACATCTAAACTTATGGTTAAGATTGTTTTGCAATATTGCTTTGATCGGGTAGTTTCCTTCCCCTCATTTACATTCAGACATTGTCTGCCTTTGCTGTAAAGTGCTAAGGTATAAGAATAGCTTGAATTGAATTCTCTTCACAGAATTCAGCCTGATCACTAAAGGAGAGAAGTTTTCTTATTGTGCATTCATGATTATTAAACTGAATTCATATATAGTCTAATGTAGCACTTAGTATTCATTGCAGTAAAGAAAGTGTAGGTGGTGTGCTAAACTACAGGGATTAGCTCTGCAAGTAATGTAAGTAGTAGTGTACATGCAGCACAGTGACAAGTATTGATTATTGAATAAGGGCCAGAGGGACAGAGTTTGGTGAAATAATGACAGATAATGGAATCATAATTGAAAATTACTCTTGAAAATTGCTTCACAATTGTTCTCATGCCTACATGTTGAGGCATCAAACAATACTGTATAAACACAAATATACAAGGGAATGGTGAATTATACGGTGGAACATTTAACAATAATTCAATGTAAAATAATGCCACCAACTCCCAACTATTTAAGCACAGCTCTGATATCCTTAATTAGTGGTCAATTATATCTAAACAAACATATTCATCTCGATTTAAAGCTTTTGGTATGCATCAGTTTCGGGGGGAGGGGGGGGAGCTGGATAGGTGGGTGTGTCTTCCTCACAGTATGTCAGCACTGAATAAGCACAGCTATTCTTCACATTTACTTTACGTGTATGCTGTACATGTAAATATCCGATTTATTCTGAAACATGACTTTTTGCTTCACACTGTCCAGCAAAGTTATGGGTAACTATCGCGTCCTCTGCATTGTGATATTTCAGTCTTATTTGACGTAAAAATCCATTAGATGTGCACAATTCATTTTACCTTTTTAGGCTTAGTCTCTGTTTACTAGTTCTCCGATTTATTGGCAAGAGAATTTCATTTAAGTGAAATGCTGACAGTTTCACAGTACAGGTTCCCCTACAAATACGATGTCAACAAGTTCGTGTTATAAATCAATAGTTAACAATATCAGTCAGGTACATGCTCCTTAATGACCATTTTTCAATCAAAATTTCGAGAAACGTTCTCACAACTATTTGAACAGACGTATTCCACCAAGGTAATACGAAGAGAGGCTCTGTTTATCACTTCTCGCTCGTTTGCTAGTTCACTCATTGAAATTGACAGTGAAAAAAAAATTACCTGAAATGGTTCTGGAAATTGCACTGACTGTAATAATCTCAAGAACTTTACACTATATTTACCTGAAATATTGAATTGCACTGCAGTCTCCAAACGAGAGAGATCCAACGCGACCTGAAAAGTTTCTGTTCCAAAAGGGAATAAGGAACCTCTGTTGAGTGGAGACTGGCAGCCGGGCTGGCAACCCGGCGGCTGTTAAATGTTGAAGCCGTTCTTGTGTTCTGACGAAGGCATCCAGATTTCTTTGATGACCTTGCCGCAGGTAAAGCAGTTACTGGCCAGCGGTAGGGGAAGGAGGGGAAGAGGGTTGGAGGGGCTTTGTGAGAGGGGTGCACTCAGCGTCCCGGTTTTGTCACGCTGCCCGGAGGCATGTCTCTGCACAGGAGGGAGTGTTCACGGAGACGCGTTCTGAAACGTGTTACAAGCCTGAAGCTGGGGATAATGGTAGCACTTTATAACTGTGAAATATCACACGGTTGCGCCTGTTTTATAGAAAAGAACATTAAATGCAAAAAAAAACCAACAACCGTAGAGCTATTTTTGTGTGTGAAAATTGCAGCAATAAATCTGGTCATGTTGTTTGACTCGTGAATAAGATTTGCAGCTGTTTATAAAGCTTGAACGTTCCAAACATTTCATCAAACTCTCAGCGAGTCCCATGCTGACACTGAAGTCTGTTGTTTTCACACTGGGGCGAGAAAACAGCTAAAGGCTCATCCAATAAAATAGACGATATTAATGTATTATTTAATGTCTAACAGTTATTGCAAGTCAAATCGGCAGGTACTGTATATACAACGAGCCATCCGATTAACATTGAATACGGGACTACATACCTGAGTTAAACTGTTGACTGTCCCCATGCCCGCTCAATCTCCCCAATCTGTCTTCTTAAACCAGCGCTGCTGAGCTTTTCGTTCTATCTGTCAGTAGGTCACTGCTGACACATGTGGGAGTCACCAGATGTGACAGCACCTCTTCCACTGGCTCCTTGTAACGCTGACACGAGAGTATTGCTTCCCTCTTCCGACGGGCGGTAGGAGTTTCTGAGAGTGGAGCTGAGAGGCAGGGCGCTGTATGACTGCAGCTCCCAAGTCAGTGCACTAAAGCTCACACACTCTCTCTCTCTCACACACACACGCACATCAGCTGCCTCCTATGGGCAGTGCGATGTGACACGCATATTAAACGAGCTGTGCCGGGGACTAGCGCTCCCGGAGCAGACCCTGAGCAGCTCTGTTAATAATTACACACAATCGACCTCCACACGGCACACATCCACGCAATGAAAACACTGCGGCCGTGTTCTCTGCTGGATAATTCCACTGCAGGTTGCGCCTAAAGAAGGCGCACGGAATGAAGCAACTCCACCAATTTTTCTCTTAGCCCGCGATTACTAATTTCAATTGGAAGTCCCGCTATTTACTGTCTCGCTTTAACCGAATCGCTCGCTATCCCATCCATTCTCTCTCAAGTAGCCTGAGATAGTCAGGAAGCAGAGACTGAGAGGTTTGGGAACCTCCGCGGAGCAAAGCTGCCAAGGGATGGTAAAGATCTGCATGCACTTCATCCAAAGCAAACCATTATTTGGTATGAATTTTGGATTCAGTGCGTTGGTAGATGGTTGAAAAGAGAGATCGGAGTGCAGCCGTGTGGAAGGCTTTAGCTAATTCTAGCAAGTGTTAAACACATTCCCAAAGCGTCACCTTCCCAAAGCTTCCGAGACTTTTCTTAAAATCTTGTTCGAGTTTGAATAAAACACATTTTTGTTCGAAAATAAGATGCAGGAAGTGAATATAATTATCGTTTCTACCAAACTTGTAAATAAACTAAACAGAATAGTAATTTGCAATAACAATTCCGGTTAACGTGTGTCTAAATAATGGAGACTAGGATTTTTAAAAAAAGACCAGTCGATCTGAATGTTGTCCCTGTTGGCATAAACTCGTGTTTTCACTACGCGTTCCTTAATGATTATTATAATTTTCTTTTGGCTAAACTTATTTAAATTCATACAATTTGCTGATGTTCTCGGATGATAGATAACCATCCAGCCATTGTCCCATGCAGCAAAAACAAAATCAACAAAAGTGACCAAATGTGGGGAAATTGCGATAGAGTGATATTGCGATAGAGTGCTGAAACTATCAGAAACTTTGTCATCGGCTTGCCTGGTTAAACAGAGTTAAACGTCCCAATATCAAGAAAAACAATACTGTTGCAAACTTGGAAAGTAGTGTTGAAGTTTCCATGGTCTAATCAGTCTTTCGCTAGTATGTATCAAGAATGCTGTGAGTTGCCTCCATATTAGATTTTGCTGAGTTAGTCCAACTAATTTGTAACACCCAGCAAAAGTGCATAACAGTCTGGGATGCTGCAAATGTTTGTCTCACAGGAAGTGTTTCTTGTTTGAAGAATAATATAATTGAAACATGACTAAATGTCCCCTGAGATAAATGAGAGACAAAGGGGAAATAAGTGAAGAGGAAATATCATTAATTAGTTATAGAACTGTACAGCATGGAAACAGACCCTTCTGTCCATACATCCATGACAACCAGATATCCTTAATTAATCTAGTCCCATTTGGCAGCATTTGGCCTATACTCTTCTAAACCATTTCTATTCATGTATCCATCTAGATGTCTTTTAAATGTTGTAATAATACCAGCTTCCACCGTTTCTCCTGGCAGCTCATTCCATACATAAGAACACAAGAACTAGGAGCAGCAGTAAGCCATCTGCCCTTCGGGCCTGCTCCATCACTCAATAAGATCAGGGTTGATCTTTTCTGCCCTCAGCTTCACCTACCCATTCTCTCACCATAACCATTAATTACTTTACTATTCAAAAAATCATTTATCTGAGCTTTAAAAATATTTACTGAGGAAGCCTCAACCACTTCACTGGGCAGAGAATTTGACAGATTCATAACCCTCCAAGTGAACAAGTTCCTTTTCAGTTTGGTCCTAAGTCTGCTCCCCCTAATCTTGAGGCTCTGCCCTCTTGTCCTAGTTTCAGCTGCCAGTGGAAACATCCTCTCTACGTCTATCTTCTATATTCCCTTCGTAATTGTATATGTTTCTCTAAGATCCCCCCTCATTCTTCTAAATTCCAATGAATATAATCCATGTCTATTCAGTCTCTCCTCATAAGCCAACCCCCTCAACTCTGATATCAAGCCAATGAACCTCCTCTGCGCCCCCTCTAGTGACAGTACATCCTTTCTCCAGTAAGGAGACCAAAACTGCACGCAGTACTCAAGGTATGGCCTCACCAGCACCTTGTACAGCTGCAACATAACCTCTCTGCTTTTAAACTCAATCTCTTTGGAAATGAAGGACAAAATTCCATTTGACTTCTTAATTACCTGATTCATCTGCAGACCAACATTATGTGATTTATGGGCAAAAGTGAGGACTGCAGATGCTGGAAACCAGATTAGAGTGATGCTGGAAAAGCACAGCTGGTCAGGCAGCATCCGAGGAGCAGGAAAATCGATATTTCGGGCAACGGCCCTTTACTATTTAGCACAAATGCACTTACCATTTACCACAAATGCACTTGCTATTTCTCTAGGCCCGAAAACTCGATTTCCCTGCTCCTTGGATGCTGCCTGACCTGCTGTGCTCTTCCAGCACCACTCTAATCTAAATATTATGTGATTTATGCACAAGGAAACCCAGGTCCCTCTAAAAGCATGCTGCAAAATCTTACCATTCAAGTCATTGTCCTTTTTACTGTTATTTCTATCGAAGTGGATGACTTTCACATTTATTAACATTGTACTCCATTTGCCAGACCTTTGCCTAATTCATTTAAACTATGACCCTTTGCAAAGTTTCACAGTCCTCTACCATTCATCTTAGTGTCATCCACAAACTTTGACACACTACACATGGTGCCCAACTCCAAATCATCTATATAAATTGTGAATAATTGCGGTCCCATCACTGATCCCTGAGGCACACCACTCGTCACTGATTGCCATCCAGAATAGCATTCATTTATGCCCACTCTTTGCTCCTATTGGTTAACCAATCCTCTATCCATGCAAATATGTTGTCCGTAACACCTTGCATCTTTATGTTATGCAGCAGTCTTTTATGCGGCACCTTTTCCAATGCCTTTTGGAAAGCTAAATACATCACATCTACTGAGTCCCCATTGTCTATCATGTTCATAATCTCTTCATAGAATCCCAAAAGATTAGTTAAGCATGACTTGCCCTTCATGAACCTATGTTGCATCTGCCCAATGGGACAATTTCTCTCTAAATGTCTTGCAATTCATTCCTTGGTAATGGATTCAAGCATTTTCCCCACTATAGAGTTAAGCTAACTGGTCTATAATTCCCCATCTTTTGTCTACCTCCCATTTTAAACAGTGGCATCACATTTGCTGTTTTCCAATCTGCTAGAACTGCCCTGGAGTCCAGGTAAATTTGGAAAATTACCACAAATGCACTTGCTATTTCTCCCATCACCTTGGGATGCATTCCATCAGGGCCAGGAGACTTGTCTCCTCTTAACCTCATTGGCTTGCCCAACACTACTTCTTTCATGATAATGATTGTTTCCAGGTCCTCACCTACCTTAATCTCCTTGTCAATTACTGGCACATTATTCATGTCCTCCACTGTGAAGACTGATGCAAAATATTTGTTTAATGCCTTGGACATTTAATCATGTCCCATTACTAAATTCCCCTTCTCATCCTCTAAAGAACCAATGTTTACTTTAGCCACTCTGTTTTGTTGTATGTATTTATAGAAACCTCTGCTGTCTTTATATTCTAAGCTAGATTTTGCTCATAAACTATCTTACTTTTCTTTATAGCTCTTTTTGTGGCTTTCTTTTAGCCTTTAAAGCTTTCCTAGGGATCAATCTTCTAGTTTCCCACTGATCTTGGCTACTTTGTCTGCCTTTTGTTCCAATTTGATAGCCTCCTTTATTTCCTTAGATACCCATGGCAGGGTACCCCTTTTCCCACAGTCCTTCCTTTTCACTGGTATATACTTTTGCTGAGCACTTTGAAAAATTGTTTTGAAGGTCCTCCATTGTTGGTCAACGGTCCCACCACAAAGTCTTTGCTTCCAATCTACTTTAGCTAACTCCTCCCTCATCTTATTTTAGTTTCCCTTGTTTAAGCACAGGAGCCTGGTATTGGATTTTATCTTTACACGCTCCATCTGCCTTTCCTAAATTCAGCCATTCTGTGATCGCTCCTTCCAAGAGAATCCCTAACTATGACATCATTAATTATTCCTGTCTCATAACAAAGGACTACATCCAGGGTAGTTTGTTCCGTCATTGGTTCCATTACATACTGTTCAAGAAAACTATCACAGATACATTCAACAAACTCCTCCTAAAGGCTACTGTGACTGAGCTGGTTTGAGCAATTGACATGTAGATTAAAATCCCCCATGATAATTGCCATACCATATTTATAGGCATTTATTATTTCTTGTTTATTGCCTGCCCCAATATGATGTTATTATTTGGTGGTCTATCAGTGACTATGCCTATCAGTGACATTTTCTTCTTAGAATTTCTAATTTCGACCCAAATGGATTCAACCTCATATCATCTCTCACCACTGCCCTGATGTTGTCCTTAAAGATCAGAATGACACCACCTCCCTTACCTCTCTGTCTGTCCTACTAAATAGTCTGATACCCCTGGATATTTAACTCCCAGTCATGACTGTCCTGCAATCATGTCTCCGCAATGACTACTAAATCATATACATGCAAAATCCTTTGTGTGAAAAAGTTGCCCCTTTGGTTGCTTTTAAATCTTTTTCCTCTCACCTTAAAACTATGCTGTCTAGTTTTGGATTCACCCACCCCAAGGAAATACTTTGTCTATTCACCCTAACCATTCCTCTCGTGATTGTATGAACCTCTATAAGATTACTCCCCACCCTCTAACACTCCAGGGAAAACAGCCCCAGCCTATTCAGCCTCTTCCTATAGCTCAAACCCTCCAACCCTGGCAACATCCTTGTAAATCTTTTCTGAACCCTTTCAAGTTTCACAACATCCTTCCTATAGCAGGGAGACCAGAATTACGCGTAAGTATTCTATTATTATGTTCATCTTCATATTATGGTTTAATAAAAATGTATCTAGTTCTTAGGATTAAATTGTCAACTCAAGACCATAATCATATATTTCATTGTAAGGAGCTGAATTCAAGACTTCAAAATCTATCAGCTGTTATGGAGCTGAATTTTATTTTATTTTGGCAAATTTCAAATTGTGTTGAGTTGTTTTAGAGGGTTTGCCTCTGTGAGGTCTAACACATTCTCTCATCTTAACTTATCAAACTCATCACATTCATTTCCTACTCCTGCCCCATGATATCTCTCATGTCTGATTTCCACCCCATCTTACCAGGCACCATCCCAGCACAAATCGCCCTTCAATGGATACCTGTAGAAAGCTAGGCATCCCTTGTACCCCTCATCATCTTTAACACTCTGAAGCATACCTGGACAAGCTTTGGTTTTCTGAGTCTACCTACAATGAGAATAGGAGAGGGAATGAATGAGATTACAGTGTGTGATATGGTTGCCACTGCTAATACATGTGGTAGAAGGTGGTCAGATGTAATGAGTGACAAAAGGAAGAACAGAGTGTGCAAGCTTTGTGTTGTGGGAAGCTGTGGTGAAACGGTTAAAAATTATGTCCCAATACATGTGTGAATCTAACCGGAATGGAGGTGTTGCTTAGTCCCGTGTGAATCTTATTACACACCTCCCCGTGTGAATCTTCTTATCTGTATGTAACCAGAATGGAATGTGTTTTTTAGCCTTGCTCTGCTGTTCACATGAATGTTTATATCTGGAAAAGAGTATATCAGCTGGAAAAGTCTCCAGTTCGGTGAGTCTGCTCCGGGGTTACATTTAACCGCCGAGCGTGGGTTGTTGGCAACCGCTCTACGAGAACTGACGGCTCCCAGTTCCGGTAACATGTAGAGTGAGTATAAGCCAGACCCGTTGTAAGTATGAGACCTGGTTGTGGCGACACTGCGGGGAATAAAA
>NC_057715.1:60120237-60124567 GCF_004010195.1 Chiloscyllium plagiosum | reverse complement strand
CTGGAAAAGCGCAGCAGGTCAGGCAGCATCCAGGGAACAGGAGAATCGACGTTTCGGGCATAAGCCCTTCTTCAGGAATGAGGAAAGTGTGTCCATGTGGTGTAAAATTCCAAGCAGTGGAATGTGGTGAAACGGTTAAAAATTATGTCCCAATACATGTGTGAATCTAACCGGAATGGAGGTGTTGCTTAGTCCCGTGTGAATCTTATTACACACCTCCCCGTGTGAGTCTTCTTATCTGTATGTAACCAGAATGGAATGTGTTTTTTAGCCTTGCTCTGCTGTTCACATGAATGTTTATATCTGGAAAAGAGTATATCAGCTGGAAAATAAGCCAGACCCGGGAGTCTGCTCCGGGGTTACGTTTAACCGCCGAGCGTGGGTTGTTGGCAACCGCTCTACGAGAACTGACGGCTCCCAGTTCCGGTAACATGTAGAGTGAGTATAAGCCAGACCCGTTGTAAGTATGAGACCTGGTTGTGGCGACGCTGCGGGGAATAAAATGCTCATATTCTAGCAGACTCGCCTCTTGGTCGTTTGTTCTGTGTCAGACTACTCTCCTACGAACCTGAATTTTTCAAAACAGAAGCTGAGGTGGAGAGTGAGTGAGAGGGGTGGGCCTTAGCACGATATGTGTGCAGTGACAGAGATAGAGTAAGTGTGAAGAGGTGAGAGGAGTGTGGCAATTACCCTGACAGAGCAGAAAAGGTGATTGACCTTTTTCCTCCACTGCTGGCAGCTCCTCCATACTCCATTGATTCAGGAGGCAACCTCAGATCAGGCTTGCAGGGTCTAGAGGTATGGCCTCCTTTGGCAGTTTTCCAGGTCATCCAGGTTACTGTGCCATCATAGTGCCATCTTCCTTTTCTCCCACATCTTGTGGACATATCCATCCTCAAACATGTTGAGGTTATTTTGTCCATAAATTTTGTTGCCTGCAACTTTCATACACCTGTTTTTGAGTTTTTCTATGTAGGCGGTAAATATGTTGTCGAGATGGAAATGTGTTGCTGGAAAAACGCAGCAGGTCAGGCAGCATCTAGGGAACAGGAGAATCGACGTTTCGGGCATTAGCCCTTCTTCAGGAATGAAGAAGGGCTAATGCCCGAAACGTCGATTCTCCTGTTCCCTAGTTGCTGCCTGACCTGCTGCGTTTTTCCAGCAACACATTTCCATCTCTGATCTCCAGCATCTGCAGACCTCACTTTCTCCGTAAATATGTTGTCACATCATCTGGCAGCAGTTCACGGTCAGCTGCAATCAGGGGGAACAATGTGGACCCTTGGCACGTTTAGCCCTCCTGGATGTTGACTCCTAATGTTTGGCTCCTTATGTAGCCATCAAAAAGCTGCCCAGCATTGGTTGTGCTTGTGAGGTGAATGTCTTCATAGAGGGTCAATGTGCAGGTGTCCAAGAAGCTTGCATTCTGTAGGTTGTTCTGTTAGATTTTTTAGAGACATATGATGGGTGTTGTTTTGCTTTTCGTCTCTGAACAGGCTGTGGTGTAGCCCACTCCCTCACAGGATGTAATTTACCCTATCTACTCTCAGTGTGGTCTCAGCTATTCTCTTCCCATTGTGGACATTCTATTTTCACTGTGATAGAAGATGACAGCAAACATACCACCTCCGCAGCCCCCTGCTCAGCCTGTCTGTGTCAGTGAACCATCAACGATCCACATCCCTTTCCAAGTAGCCTGGCCCATTAACACCATAGGATTCGCACTCTCACAAGTTTCCATTTACATTCACTGATCCATCCCTATCCTTCCCACCAAGACACAGGCATATAAGGTGAACATGCCTGGAGTTATCATTCTGGTTTCCCTGTTCACCCCTTGAAGCCAGTATAATACTGATTGCACCCTTCCTAGATATGCATTATAATGTGGTATTTTCAAAATAATGCTGCCCCCTCCCCATTGACCCTTTACAACTGTTTTGTACCATTGCTCAGTGTTTTCAGCCCCCAGCACTGACGCTCAATGCCATTTCAGCCACTATTTCATCCCTACCATAACAAACAAACACACACACCTGCTCCAAAACCCATCCCTAGAATGTTCAAAGCAAGTGGCAAGCTTAATTTACCATGAGCATGCTTTGGTTTCTTTGCCAAGTTTTCCTAACATCAAGATTGTTTGGTGAATTTGCTGAGATATGAGTATGAATATGAATGAAATGGTGTAACTAGAGAATTTAACAAGTGTTAATCCTTGTTAATCAGAATCTCACTCTTATCATTCCTGGTGAGAATCGAACCCCACTGCTTGTGAAAAACACATAAAATGGAGTAAGATGATCTCAATGTTGAGATCAGCCTCATCGCACCTCTTCCACACCTGATTCTGCCATACGTCTCTCCATATCCCACGATGCGCACATCCCTAAAAGATTTTGCCCACAGTTACTAATATCTATTGGCATCAGATTTTCTTCTTCCAGGATAATATTCCTACACAGACAGGCTATAACCATATTAAGGCATGTTTCCAATCTATCAGGACAAAAACTTCTCATGAGCTGAAAAGCCAAAACAAAATTCGCCTTTCCAAAAATTATGAAAAGGTGAATTGCAGATGGCATGCAAATTGTTCAAACATTTGCATTATTACATGAATTAAAATTTAGCAGCTTTTATGTTACTATTTCAAACACATTGGCTTCTGCTGCTCATTGAGGTGAGTGAAGGTGAAGGCACAAATATGAAATCTGTTTCCTAACTGGCTGCAGAATGGACTACAATTGAGCATAGAACATAGAACATAGAAGAATACAGCGCAGTACAGGCCCTTCGGCCCTCGATGTTGCGCCGATCCAAGCCCACCTAACCTACACTAGCCCACTATCCTCCATATGCCTATCCAAAGCCCGCTTAAATGCCCATAATGAGGAAGAGTCCACCACTGCTACTGGCAGGGAATTCCATGAACTCACGACTCGCTGAATAAGTGTCATCGAGGTGACTCTGTTCCACAACCTGGGCTAGCCTACCCTTCACAGATCCAGCAAGACACAAGTGGAAGGAAGTCGTGCTGAGTCTCATATCATGGAGCCTGAAGCTGCTTTATTGCCTGCGTCTCACCCTGGAAACTGTGCCTCACCCCACTCCTATTCAATCCTGCCTCCCTACCCACATACTCTGAACATTTGGTCACCTCCATGTGGATGTCCATGCTAGGGCTGTGACTCAGGTAGGGGCTTCAGAATAGTGTTTTTCATTTTGGTTTCAACTCCACTCTATTTCCCATCCACTCGATACTGCGGCATGTATCATACTGACACTTCCAGGTGAAGGTTGTTACTGATTAATGTTGTAAGGTCAACTTATTGTTCATGTAAACACACATCCAGATGTATTGGAAACAACTGGAAGAAACAAGCAAATGTATTCAAAAGCAAGACTTACACAAAAATAATCAATAAAACCAATATAACAAAATATGACTATTGCAACTGATGAATACACAAATGAATTAATCAATAACATTTATAGACAGATTTGTAAATGACACACTGGTAAAGTTAAACATTTATAAATTAATAAACAGACACAAAGAATGCATTTAATATTAACACAGCTATAACTGCATTGGTAACAAACAGAACGCACAAAGCAGTTTGAAATAATACTTACAGTGTAGTTCATTAAATATGAAAGAGATACCTTGACCTAGCTGGTGGACTGTTTATATTTTATTTGAAAAATGTGGTGCTGGAAAAACACAGCAGGGCAGGCAGCATCCGAGGAGCAGGAGAGTCGACGTTTCAGGCATAGGCCCTTCTTCAGGGCTCATATTTTATGTATGTATATAATATATGATACATATATAATACATATGTATCATATATTATACACACACACATAAATAATGTATGTATTGTGTATGTACATTACCTATGTAGATTAATATGTAACAGACACAGTAGCCACCGAATATGAGACAGCAATTTGAAGGAGCCATGATGATGATCCAGGCTGTCTGGTTACAGGCCCATTAGCCTCTGAGAAGGGATTGGAGGGTTAGATTCCTCACCTTTAACTGGGCACATGACTACACCTGGGGAGCAGATAGGAATATACTTACCGGTAAAAGTGCTTACCGGTAGCGGGCAGCGGTGTTTTTTTTTCTCTTTCACTCTCTCTTCACAGAAAGAGCGGGAGCACCAGGGGGAAGTGACGACGACCAGAGGGGCAGCCGGGAAGGAAAGCGGTGAGTATTTATACTCACCCTTCGAAGCCGCCGGTCATCTCCAGTGCGAGCAGCAGCGAAGGTAAGACCGTTTGGTTTTAAAAGTGCTTACCGGTAGCGGGCAGCAGTGTTTTTTTT
>NC_057715.1:60080346-60119362 GCF_004010195.1 Chiloscyllium plagiosum | reverse complement strand
AGAGTAAAGGTCACTGAATTGTGGTCACTGTCCCCAAAGTGCTCACCTACCTCTAATTCTAACGCCTGGCCTGGTTCGTTACCCAGAACCAAATCCAGTATGGCCTCACCTCTTGTTGGCCTATCTACATATTGTTTCAGGAAACCCTCCTGCACACATTGGACAAACCGACCCATCTAACGAACTCGAGCTATTGCTTTCCCAGTCAATATCTGGAAAGTTAAAGTCCCCCATAACAACCACCCTATTACTTTCACTTTTCTCTTGAATCATCCTCGCAATCGTTTCTTCTACGTTTCTAGGACTATTAGGAGGCCTGTAAAAATCTCCTAACAGGGTGAGCTCACCTTTCCTATTCCTAACTTCAGCCCAAACTACCTCAGATGCCGAGTCTTCATCCATCGTCCTTTCCACAGCTGTAATACTATCTTTGACAAGCAATGCCACACCTCCCCCTCTTTTACCCCCACCTCTGACCCTACTAAAACATTTAAACAGTTTTAGATTTATGGGGGTGGGATAATTTCACGCTACTCTGTGGAATATGACGTCAGTGTGGATACTAAATAAACATTTAAATAATCAAGGAAATGGCTCTGTCATGATGAACAATGTGCATCTTGCTTCCCATAACAGGTTATAAACTTCACAATCTGAAAGCGATAGACGCTATGACATAACTACACCTTTATTCTACTTCCCAGATTACGTTATTCTAAACCAATGACGTTAGGGCTTAAACTGAAAATTAATATAATTTTCAGGCTGCTCCAATGAAAAGGTTAAGAAATGCATTAGATTGTCTGTTACATAATTGTACGTATGCGTAAAGCTGGATCATAGTACCCATTGGGTGCAATCCTATCTATCTACATTGTTTAACTTTGCCATTCCATCCAGTTGAACAAGTTTTTAGAGGAATCTGTATAGCTTGAAAAGAAATTGGCTTTTAAATAAAAACTCAATGTCCTGTTGTAAAGTTCTTATGAACAGTCACATTTTGCCTTGAACATTAGGTTATTATGTTGACTAAAATTCATATAATTTATTTGGAAATTGGGAAATGGTAAGCAGTTACCTTACAAAGGGAGGAGAACAAAGGATATTTTAATAGAAGATGAGAACTGACCTCATAAATAACAGTTAATAGTAGTTTGGGAGTACAGGACTTGAATATTGCCGAAAAAGAAATTTTGTTGAAAGTTTTCATCTTGTACTCTTCTGAACATTTGAAAGAATACCATTCAATGGGAAAGCCAACACTTATATTGGATCAGTATTCTTGTAAACTGGTCTAAAGAGTACAAGAAGAAAAAACTTCTACAAAATGTCTTTTTCCAGAATACTCAAATGACTGTTAATATTTAAATTGCCACTTTATCTGATTGTTAATAAAATGCTGCAATCATTACGTTTAAACATTGTGATGTACTTTTTTACAGTCACTTAGATAAGGCAATTGACAATGATTTGAAAAATTGTGTGGTAGAAACTTTATATTTTTCAGTATAGCAATTGGTGGCATGATAAACTGACAAAAATTAAATTGCAATTCAGGATATTATTAAAAAGTACTTTTTACAGGTTTTCCACAGGTTTTACTGAGTATGTTAGGAAATTAAAATATTGGCCTGTCATATCTTGTTCACTCGGGATTTAGTGAAAGACATGTTATGGTGATTACGAGTTGTGTGAACTTTATTTTAAATGTGATAAATGAGCCCGGTGGAGAAGAGCAACAACTACACACACATTGTTTGAAACCAAATACACTCTTCTATGATGGGGTCAACTGCAGTACCTGACAAGTTTTTATTACATTGCTACTTTTCTATCCTAAGGGAATGCTGCATCCAATTTTGCTAAGTGGATATACAGTATTACAAGCTTTGTGCTCTCATGGAAGCACAAACTGAATTAAATTCAGCAAGAACATGCAAATTGAAGAAAAACAATGGTGAATTTGTGTGTGGCATACTGAAATTGAATTTTTTAATCGGAAAATTGTTAGGATGTGGGGAATACAGTCAAAACAAATTTAGAGCCTGTTCCTAGTTGGCCTGAGGGAATTGAAAGTCTGTCACAAAGGGCAGGATTTCCAACTGTGGAAGAAACCCTGACATTGCAGTCCCTTCAGGTTCCAATGCTGAATTCCTACAGCAACATGGTCATGCTGCAATTTTAAAGTGGAAAACAATTTGTTAGCCTAAGCCGTTGCGCACAGAACAGCACTGAGCCTGGTTTGCAGATTGGGTGAGAACCGTTAATCAGACTGACATTCATCAAAAGGGCTTAGAGGAGGAGCAGTGAACAGGAAGACTGCTGTGCCAGGACCGGAAAAGGATAGTAATGAAGGGGCCAGCCTTATGGGGTTCCATCGCATCTGCCTCTATGCTCTCACCAATCAACAAAGCATCTGTAGAGTCATGACCTGTGGCTGGCCCTACAATGAAGCCAGTGCAGTACCTGTGGCAGGCAGTACCTGTGGCAGAATCCTTCTCACTTCCATGCCGAAGCCATCCTGCTCAAACATTACAGAACCAGATAGGCACTAGTGAGCAGTCTGCCTGCCATCCACAGGAGGAGTAGCTTTTAGGAAGGGCATTGAAGGCACTTAACGAGTCACTTGGATGTTTTTGCAAATAATTAAGTGAGAAAGTAATTGAAAATTTGTCACAAAAAGTTTAAAGCATGATTACATCTCATCATAACACCTTAAGAAATAGTAACAGCTGTAGGCCTTTTGGCCCATCAAGTCTCCTCTCTCCATCAATGAGATTATAACTGATTTGATAATCCTTAACTTCACTTTTCTGCCTTATCTCTAGAAGCCTTGATTCCTTTATTGATTAAAAATCTGGCCATTTCATAATTGAACGTACTTAACAAAATAGCCTGCTCAGCCATCTGTGGTAAATAATTCAACAGATTCTCTCTCCTTTAAGAGAAAAAAAAAACTTCCTCATCTTTGTCTTGAATGCCTTTATTCTGAGATGATGTCCTTTAGTCCTAGGTGCTCCCACAAGGAGAAACAACTTGTCTGCATCTACACAGTCAAACCCTGAAGAATTTTTTGTGTTTCAGTAAGAATCCTGTTATTCTTCCAAATTTCATTAAGTACAGGCTTGATGTACTCAACATGCCCTCAAAAGGAAATTCTTCTATATCTGGAATTAATTGATTGAACCTTCTCTGGACTGACTCCAATGCCGGTGTATTTTTTCTTTAGATACGAGGCCCAAAATACTTCACATATTTCCAGCTGTGGTCTGACTAGCCCTTTGTATGGCTTTAGTAAGGCCTCCTTGTATTTATGCTACATTGTATTTGAAATATAGGCCAACACTCCATTTGCCTTCCCCAATACCCTCTATGATATATGGTAACTTTTTGTGAGGCATATCCAAGGAGATCCAAATCTCTCTATGCAACAGTTTTCTCCAGTCTTTCTCCATTTAAATAATATTCAGCTCATCTATTCTTCCTGCCAAAATGCATAACATCATATTTCCACAATTTATATTCCAACATCAAAGGTTTTGCTCCCTTATTTAACCTTTCCATATCCCTCCGGAGACTTATTGTGTCATCTTCCCTACTTGCCGTCTCGCCTATTTTTGTGTCATCTGCAAATTTGTAAGTATATTCACTTTTGTCATTCAAATCATAAATATATATTGGAAATAATTGTGTCTTAACACTCCACCAGTAACACCTTTTGCAATCCTGAAAATGTCCCCTTTATCCTAACTGTTGATTAGTCAATCCTCCATCTATGTTAACATACACTGCCCCCCCCCCCCCCCACCCACCCACACACACACACACACACACACACACACACACACACAATTGGCTCCTATTAAATACCATTATGTATGCTCCTTTATTGAACAATTTTTGGAAATCCAAATATCTTACAACAACTGCTTCCTTTTACCTATCCTGCTATTCTCATAAATTTGAGTTGAAAAGTGTGGTGTTGGAAAAGCACAGCAGGTCGGGCAGCATCCGAGGAGCAGGAGAGTCATCGTTTTGGGCATACGCCCTTCGTCAGGAATGAGCAGGTGAAGGGCTTATGCCTGAAACATCGACTCTCCTGCTCCTCGGATGCTGCCCGACCTGCTGTGCTTTTCCAATGCCACACTTTTCAACTGTGGCTCTCCAGCACCTGCAGTCCTCACCTTCTCCTATTCTCATGAATTCATCAGGCATAATTTTCCCTTCATGAAGCCATTCTGACTCGACCCTGTTTTACAATTATTTCTAAATGCTGTGCTTTTCCATCCTTTATAATGGACTCTAACATTTTCCTAAGAACAGAAGTTAAGCTAATGAGCTGATTTTTTTTGTCTTCCTCCCTTTTTCAATAAAGATATTACATTGGTAACTCTCCAATACCCCAGCACCTTGCTGTGATACCTGGGAGATTACTATCAGTGCATCTGTATTTCTGTAGCTACATCTTATAAAATCCTCGGTTGTAACCCATCAGGTCCAGAAGCCTATCAGGATTTAACCCCATTAGTTTCTCTTGTACTTTTTCTGTAGTGATAGCTATTGCATTTATTCTCTCCCCACCTTCTTTGGACCTCCTGATTATTTAATCCTTTTGCAAGGCTCTTAATGTCTCTCCCATGAAAACAGATGCAAGTTATTTATTCAAACCCTCTGCCACTTTGAGGTTTACCATTGTTATTTCACCACCCTTGTACTCTAATGGGATACATTCGCGTTTACCTTTCTTTTCCTTTCCTAGTTTAAAGACAGTCTCATAGTCCATCTTAATATTACTTGCTAGTTTGACCTCATGGAATATTTTCTCCTTTATAAATTTTTGGTAATCTTGGTGGCTTTTAAAGTTTTCTCAATTCTCTGGTTCACCACCAGCCTTTGCTTATTGGGTATTTTTTCTTTCAATTTGATACTATCCTTAACTGCCTTTGTTAGCTACAGTCAGTTTATCTCCTTCTGAAAATCCTTCTTCCTCACAGGAATAGATCTTTGCTGTGAGTCATTGACCTGTATTCTTAAACATCTATCATTGTTCCGCAACTACCCTTTCAGCTAGATTCCTTTCCCATTCCATTCCAGCCACATTCCTGTGTAATTACCCTTAATTAAATTTAGCACAGTTATTTCTAACGTAAGTTTCTCACTCTCAAACTGAATATTGAATGCTAAATCCTGCCATGATAAGGCAGTTGTTCCCTTGGAATCTCACACTCTGAGACTATTTATTACACCTTCCTCATGACACAAATTAGATCCAAAATAGTCAGATCCCAGATTTGAGCCATAACAAATTATCCCTGTTAACTGTCCCAATATATTCTATGAACTCTTTCTCATGGCTACCTTTGCCAATTTTATTTTTTCAAATCTACATGAAGATTAAAGTCACGCACAATTAGTGTACTATCTTTTTTTACATGCCCACCTATCTCTAATCTATTCACTGTCTTTCAGAACAGCTACTGTTATTGGGGGCAATTGTAGACTACTCCTACCAATGTTCTCTTTCCTTTTTTATTTCTTACCTCCAACCATATGGATTCTGCTTCATAAGAACTAAGATCATTTCTTGCTATCACACTTATTCTATAAAGCCACCCACTACACTTGTCTTCCTGCCTGTGCTTTCAAACATCATATGACCCTGAATATTTAATTCCCAGCTATGAGCTCCTTGTAATCATGTCTCTGTAATGGCTACATGATCATGACCAGTTAACCTCTATTTGTTCTGTTAATTCATTTATTTGTTCTGAATACGACACACATTCAAGTACAGAGCCATTAGTTTTGTCATTTTTTTCCATCATTGCCCCTTTGAATGTATTTGCTGCAGTTTCCTCACTCTTGTACACTCTTGCCCCTCGTGTTCAACCCTGGGTGTGAATTTCAAAGTAGTTGCCCTACAATGCTGCCAATGCTATTGCTTTGTAAACCTATGTACCCCCACTAATTTGTCTAAAAGCCTCTTTACTGCTCAGGTATTTGATTTGCCAGCATGGTTCAAGTGAAACTGATCCCTCTGGAACAACTTATTTCTACCCCAATACTAGTGCCTCTCCCCTTGAAACAGAAATCTATTCTTCCCACAATTTCTAAGCCACACATTTAACTCTTTCACTTTATTTACCCTGACCAGTTTGCCTGTAGCTCAGGAAATAATCAAGATTTTTTACCTTGGATTTTTTACTTTTTAGTTTAGCTCCTAAATATTCAAAAACATTCAGCAGAAACTCCTTTCCAGTCCTTTCAATATCATTAGTACCAATGTCGATGACAGGTGGAACCGCCCCTTCCACATTAAGTTCCTCTCTAGTTCTGTTGAAATGTCCTGAATCCTGGCATGAGGTAAACAATGCAGCCTTCATGACTCCCACTGATGGTTGCTAAGTGCTCATGCTAAGGCTTTACTATGATCGCATGCATTCTTCTGTCGTCTTAAAGCCAAGACTGAATTTATGACCTACTGCTTTCCTACCTCTTGTTCCACAGCCCGTACACCCCAATTATTACCCAAGATCTGTGAATGCTGCTCTTCATCACTGGTCAGATTAGGCTAAGAATAGCATGAATCCATACCCTTTTATCTCCTATACTGTCATTGACACTATGGGCTAAATGGTCTCCTTCTGTCTTCATCATCTCCTACCACCATCCCCTCACCCAACAATATGAACCCTGGATACCTAAGTTCCCACTCAGTAGCCTCTGCCTCCCAAAAATAGGTATCCTCAAATTATCCTTAACAAGAGGACAGAGGTATGATAGATAGTCACTCTTACTGAGTACAACAGACTTGCCTTGAATGAGGGCCTACTTTGATTCTTTACTCTTCACTGGTGCTTCCAACTTCTTTCCTGCTATTTTAGCTTGTTCCATGCTGTATTATCACATCTCCCTCCCTGATTGAATCCCAGACCAGAAAACAAAAATTCAAAACTGGATCTTAACTAACTGATAACAAGCTTGTTCAGAAGCATAACAGGCCATTTAAGCAATTTGGTAGGTTGCCTCTCTTGCCTCCCTTTTGTGGCCTTTAAACCTGGAACATGCCCACACGCAGAGAAAATTGGCATGTTAAACAAAAGGGCAAGGTTAAGCCCATCTGTCTCAATCCTACCCTCTCAATCAAATGAACATACAGGTTAAATTGTGTGTGAGACTGTTATCACATATTGACTGGATTAGATTGACCTGTCAGGTCTTTTGAGAAAGGCACTTGTGAACTTAGTTAATCTTTTTTGTGAGGGAATTAGCTTCAAATTCCACCCATTTAGATCTGGACCTGCCCACTGCAAGTTGCAGCTTCCACATGGCTACATACTCAGGTCAAGCAAATACATCTGGTTAACTGAGTGGTATAAACCATTTGCACATCTCAGGTAATCTACCAGGATTGACCTGATAGGAAAAGAAGTGATCACCATTAGAAGGAACACACAATGGGAGTTCCAGGAAATAAAAGCCTTAAACATGAAAAATAGAAGTAGGTATTTACATAGAGACTAAATATCAATACTAAAGGCTTTCATGTAACTGCTATTTCTTAGTTCTCTTGATACTTTAAACTTTGATGCAAGATTTGTCAGGTTTTTAATGAAATCACCAAAAAGATTGATGAGGGAAGAGTGGTAGACGTTGTTTACTTGTACTTTAGGAAAGCTTTTGATAAGGTTCCACATGGTAGACTAATTAATAAAGTTAGATCACAGTGGATTCAGGGTGAGTTTGCCAACTGGATACAAAATTAGCTCTGTGGTGAGAGACAGAGGATGGTAGTGGAGGGTTGTTTTTTGGATTGGAGGCCTGTGACCAGTGATGCTCCACAGGGTCAGTACTGGGTCCACTTTTGTTTGTAATTTCTGTAAATGATTTGGATGAGAATATTGGTGGAATGGTTCGTAAGTTTGCAGATGACACTAAAATTGGTGGTATCATGGTCAGCAAAAAAGATTATCTAAGATTACAAAGAGATCTTGATCAATTGGGTTTGTGGGCTGAGGAGTGGCAGATGGAGTTTAATATGGATAAATGTCAGGTATTGCAATTTGGTAATACAAACCAGAACATAACTTATACAATTAATGGTGGGACCCTGTGTAGTGTTGTAGAACAGAGAAAACTAAAAGTTCAGGTACATAATTCTTTGAAATTTGCGTCACAGGTAGACAGGGTGCTTAAGAAGACAGTTTACCATTACAACTTCCTCCTTCATCAGTATCCAAGGGCCCAACACATCTTCCAGGTAAACCAGCACTTCACCTGCACTTCACTCAATTTAGGTAAAAACAATGACGGCAGATGCTGGAAACCAGTGGTGCTGGAAGAGCACAGCAGTTCAGGCAGCATCCGAGGAGCAGTAAAATCAACTTTTCAGGCAAAAGCCATTCATCAGGAATACAGCCCTTCACTCAATTTAATCTACTGCATTTTCTGCTCATAATGTGGTCTGCTATACATTGGGCAATCAAAATGTAGGTTGGGTGACTGCTTCATAGAACAGTTACGTTCTGTCTGTAAAACGGAGTCTGAGCTTCCAGTGGCCTGCCATTTCCACACACCACCATGTTCTCTAGCCAACATCTCTGTCTCAGACTTGCTGCAGTACTCTGGTGAAGCTCAGTACAAGCTGAAAGAACAGCATCTCATTTTCTCCTTGGAAATTCTACAGCTTTCTGGACTCAATATCAAGCTCAACAATTTTAGGGCTTCTGGCAACTTCTTGAATGTCCTTACCCCACGCCTGACTTTATCATTTTGTCTGCCATTACACACAGCCCATTGTTAGCCATGAATTGTCCCCATTAGTAGCTATTCTATCCTCTAGCCTGATTGTTATCCACTCCTTTGTCTGTCCAACTGTTCTTCTCTCTCTCTCTCTTTCTTTGGATTCTATCTCCAGTGTCATTTATTCCTTACCCCTCCCCCCCACCCTATCTTCTGCATTAAATCCAATTTTTTCCTATCTACCATCAGTTCTGAGGAAGGATCATTGGATTCAAGACATTAACTCTGATTTATTTCTACAGATGCTGCCAGATTTACTGAGTTTTTGTTGGTTAAGAAGGCATTTAACACATTTGCCTTCATTGCTCAGATCTTTGAGTATAGGAGTTGGGATGTCATGTTGAAGTTGTACAGATGTTGGTGAGGCCTCTTCTGGAATACTGCATGCAGTTATGGTCACCCTATTATAGGAAGGATATTACGAAACTGGAGATGGTTCAGAAAAGACTTAGGATGATGTTACCAGGAATGGATGGTTTGAGATATAAAAATAGACTGGAAAGACTGGGATATTTTTCCTGGAGCATAGGAAGTTGAATGGTGGTCTTATTGAGGTTCATAAAATCATGAGGGGCATACATAAGGTGAATGACAAGAATCTTTTGTGGAATGAACTGTCAGAGAAAGTGATGGATGCAGGTACAGTTACAAGGTTTAAAAATATTTGGATAACTTCATGAATAAGAGAGAAATGGACAAAGTGTAGGCAGATGGAACTAATTTAGTTTGGGAACATAGTCAGCATGGCCTAGTTGGACTGAAGGGCCTGTTTTTGTGCTGTATGACTTCATGACTATTTGATGTCTTGCTAAGGTGTATTCATCTGTTACATTTGAAATATGGAAAAATCCCAGCATAAGTGAGGGATTTGTTTAGGTACAAAACCCAACACAAAGCCAAAGTATGTGAGAAGTATTTTGATTTTGGATATTTCATCGAAATATTCAAATGTTCTGATGGAAAAAATATTATAAATGCAGTATGAATGTAAGACCAGATTATTTTTCCAAACAAGTCCAACACTGTTTGATTATTGACAAATAGTACCCTCAAAGGAGCAACATCAATAAGCTGCCAATCACTTCCTCTGCATAGATCACCCAGTCTAATTGGCTGACAATGATTTTGCATAACTAATCAACTAATTTGATTACTAATAATGGATTTGTTAATGAGAAGCATCCTCAGTTTATTGAGAACCATCAATCTGAATGTGATTAATTATTGATGTTATAACACTAAGTAATTTCATAGTCAAATACCATCAAATATATTTTAAATAATGGAACTAGACAGCTGGATTTTGTGACTTCGGTTGGGGTGAGTAAGGTAGATTATGAAGTTCAAGTCTGCTTGTTCGCAGCTCCCTCCGCAATTTTAGCACAGTGGATCAAACATGACAATCAGCAGCTTATTGATGAAGATCAATCATAACGATCAGAGAATTAACATTGACACCATACTGTCATGGCCCCAGAACATAATATGGGATTGCCTGTTAGTATATTGAACTTTATTTTCAAGGTTCTTTTTCCAGAGGAGCACATACAGCCAACAGTTAACTGGAAATGTCAATATAGTGGCTTCCTGGAGAGACAGAGAGATTCTGGAATGTCATACCTGACAATATTAAAAATCATACAACACCAGGTTATAGTCCAACAGGTTTATTGAGAAGTACAAGGTTTTGGAGTGCTGCTCCTTCATCAGGTAGCTTATGGAATAGGATCATAGGACACAGAATTTATAGTAAAAGATCATAGTTTCATACACAATGTGATATATTGAACAAACCTAGATTGCTGTTAAGTATTTCATCTTTTAGAATGGCCTGCAGATTTTGAATAATTAATATGTAATTCCCAGAACTTCTTTCAAGTCGCATTCCTGAGGTAACTTGAATTAATGAATTAATGAATTCCTAGAGCATGGAGATAGAGAAGTAACCTGAAAGAAGTTTATGAAATCATGAGGGATATTGATAAAGAGAATGCCAGGTATGTTTCACTAGAGTGTGGGATTTCAAGGCTAGGGGGCATATTTTTAAAGTGAGACAAGAAAGATTTTTTTAAAAAGACACAAGGGTCAATTTTTTACACAGAATGTGTGGAATGAACATTCAGAGGAAGTGGGTACAGTTACAGCATTTAAAAGACACTTAGAAAAGTACATGAGTAGGAAATGTTTGGACGTTTATGGGCCAAATGCAGGCAAGTGGGTCCAGTTTAATTTTGGATTATGGTTGGCATGAACTGGTTGGACAAATGGGTCTGTTTCCATGCAATATGACTCTATGACTATAATTCAGATCCTGATCCATATATCTCACCTTTTGAACTCACCTCTTAGTTATAATCTGTGTGATCCATTAATATTTCTTCTTTTGTTTAGCAATTAATAGATTCACTCTTTGTTAAATAATGAAAGGCTGGTTAAATTTCCTTCTTTAAGAGCACAAGTTTATCTGAACCTGGGGGAAAGGTATCCACAAGTGGAAGGATCCTTTAAAATCAATTTTGTGACTAACTAAGTGGACTAAGTGAATAAGCAAGAGAGTCAGTTCACCCCTCCTCCCCTGGGAGCTTGACATTTTAATACATCTGATCTGGGACTGTATCAAACTAGGAAACCTCATCTAAAAACTAGGTGCAACAAATTCCCTGAAGAGGGTGTGTAGGATGGGATGTCCAGGAGGTGAAAAGGTGAACCAGAAATCAGTCACAGCTACTATTTAAAGTCACAGTGGCATCAAGTTAGTATATTTTCAGGAGAAATCCATGTGTGGTAATCTATGTTTGATCAAATCACTCTGGGAAGAAGGCAGCTTGTATAACCAACACTACACATTGGAGCAACAGGTTTCCTTTCATTCTGGTTACTATTGTGCCAACAGTGACACATTCAGACCCCTTGCCAGGGAGCAAATAACATCTGATTATAATGGACATGAAGTTTTACCTTACTTGGCAAGCACATAACAGTGGCATTAGGTTGGCATTCAGACAAAATCTGGATGGAAAGAGTTAAGAAATGAGAATGCTGCTGTTATCAGCATGTTTTATGGGCAAAAATGCTCAGATAGTTCAGGTGATACTTAAGAAGGATAGAGTGTGTTGTCCAATATGAATCACTAATTATTCATAGGTTGCAGTTAGGTCAATATGATTTTAGCCACATTTACTAGTTTTAGTAAAAACATATTGCATAAATGTAAATACAGATAGTTTTAACAAATATTTATAAGCATTCAGAAACAAGGGGGAGAAAAACATTCAGAGGAGCACTTGAACACTGAAATTTTCTTAGCAACTTGCTGAGAAACAAAATATGAAATACACAATCTGTGCCAATGATTTTTCAGAGCCTTAATGACAATGTCTATTATATTTTCAAAAATGTAATTGACCATATCTGGATTATCAATTAGTCAAGCAAGGCTAATGTATTGAACAAAATAGTGCAATAATATTGAGTGATTGTATTCTAAGACAGGATAATATAAAGGGAATATTTGGTAAAATAGGGAAAAATACTGGTTTGTGAATAAGTACCTCTCATGATCAATTGCAAAACCATTGCTTGATTTAGTTCTGAGAAACAAAATGAAGCAAATAACTAATTGTGTGAAAATAATAATGAAATAGTAACCTCAACATGGCTTATCAGAAGAGGAGAATGAAGAGTTCAAGATAAGAGTACTAAACTCAGAAAAATAACAAAGCTGAGCAAGATAGGATGTGTGGACCCACATAACTAGATGGAAAAGTAATCAAACAGACAGTGAGAAATCTTCAAATATGAAATCATTACATTTGCAAATATTGCAAACACAAAATCAAGATGAAAGGGGATATATTAAAGAATGGTTTTCTTTGTTGAGGATATTAAACTGAAACTTTGGAGAACCATAGGATAACATTTAAAGCAAAGAAAATAATATCATTAGGAGCATAAAAAAAATGAGAAAGTGAAGAGGGACATTAGAGAGAGTGAAAGGGAAATTTGAATCCAAGCTAATAGATAAGATGAAAGGAAATTGCCTTGACTTGTGCTGCATATAAAAAGGAAAACAAAGTAATTAAAGAGATGGTCAGATCGCTTAGAGGAAGGAAGGAAGGAATCAATTTGATGAAGGCATTTATCATAATAGCACTTATTTCATAAATGGTAATTGAAATGAGAAAATACCTGTGCTGCAGGAGCATGTGGAATATTTGATAAAGATAACTACAAAAAAATGATCTTACTCTGAAGAATATCCAAGCTGAAGCAAATTGGTGGAACTGAGATTGGTAAAGGTTATGTCGTTTATTCAAAGGATGAGAAATTAGTTTACTTTTATTTCTGTCTAGGTACTACAATTTCCAGTTCTTGATAACAGAAGTAGGAGACATTAACAAACAGAAATGAAAGATGCAGGAAATGATTAACAGGTAAATAGATTAAACAGAAGGTTTGCAGATAAATTTCAATATGTGCAGAGTATATTAATGCACGTTGACAAGAAAATACGCAGTGAAAATATACATTCAATGGTAGGACCCTGAAGGAAATGAATGAACATAGAATTCTCAGGACTGAAATGGAGAGGCTCAGGTTTTGTGTTCAGTGGTGAAGGGAAAGTGCTTACTGCTAATCTCAAAGGTGGCTGCTGACAAAAATGTACTAAATCCTGGGGGATTGTTGTCTACGCTGTGATATTTTTGTGGTGCTGTTAAAGGCCATTAATTTTGAAAGAGAAATCCAAGCACCCAGTCAATAACTGACAGAGCTATCCCTCAAGACTTTAATTCATTAAAACTAAAACCAATTTAATGTTAAGAGAAAATTAACTAAATTAAACAACACTAATTTAACACTATTGTTTACAAAGACATAGGAACATAATTTGAGTCTTTACTTCCCCAAAGAGTTTCTTGTTACATTAAATCTTGAAAGTTCATTCACTTCGTTTGGGACAACACAAAAATGTACCAAAACGCACCAGAATATTTACTTTAATTTTCCACAGTATTGCAGCATTCAACAAGGTTAAGAAGAGAGGATCCAAAGGAAACCTCCTGTTTAGTTTTTCTTTAAAGACCTCGTTAAAGAACTGTGGACTCTTCTGCACCTTTATGGAGCTACCAGCAGATATCCAACTGCTCTACAAATCAGCATATAAATTAAAACTGGAGTATTTGTAATAATTTTTAGCCAGAAATACCGGAGATCGGCCATTTTAAACTCCAAAAGTTACCTGCATCACAGATGCCAGTCTACAGACAGTGCAACTCACTCCATGTGATGTCAGGAAATGGCTGAAGGCACTGGATACTGCAAAGGCTATGAGCCTTGACAACACTTCAGCAATGATACTGAAAACATGTGCTCTTGAACATGCCCTAACCATACCAAACTGTTTCAGTACAGTTACAATACCGACATCTACCTAACAATGTGAAAATTTGCCCAGTTATGTCCTATACACAAAAAGCAGGGGAAATCTAACCCTGCCAATTACCACCCCATTAGTCTACTCTCAATCAGCAGTATATTGACATAAGGTACCATCAACAAGGCTATCTATAAAAGTGTTGGTTCGTTCTTAAGAAGGAGATCAGGATATGAAATAGCTTTGGAAAATAAGATTAAAAATAATCCAAGGAGATTCTACAAGTACATTAACAGCAAGACAGCAACTAGAGAGCGAGAGTAGGCCCCCTTAAAGATCAAAGAGGTCATCTTGGTGTGGAACCTTGGGAGATGGGAATGACATTAAATGAATATTTCATATCAGTTTTTACTGTGAATAAAGAAATGGAGGCTAGAGGACTCAGGGAAATAAATATTGATATTTTGAAAACAGGACATACTAGAGAAGAGGAACTGCTACTGGTCTTAGAAAATATGAAGGTGGTCCAAATTCTGAGACTGGATCTAATGTATTCTAAGGTGGACAGGATTGGATGCAGACATAGCTGCTTTGGTGGGGCAGTGCCAAGAGTGCCAACAAGAACAAAAATTACCATCAGTAGCTCACCCACATTCATGATAATGGCCAGGTAAACCCTAGGCTCGACTATGCAGGCTTCATGTTCTTAATCATTGTGGATGTCCACTTAAAGTGGTTGGACATACACAGAGTTCACACATTAAACACAGGGATGATGAAAAAACAACTGTGCACATCTTTTGCAATACATGGACTCCTAGAAGTGTTGGTCACAAATAACAGGATATTGTTTCCCAGCAGGGAATTTGAGTATTTCCCAAAAGTCAAATGTATTGGACATAAAATGACAGCTCCATACCATCCATCATCCAATGGTCAGGCAGAAAGAGCTCTTCAAACTTTGAAGGCAGGGTTAAAGAAACAGCCAACAGCATCATTCGACACAGTACTATCCTGGTTCCTACTTGATTATAGGACTACCCCTCATGCAACTGCAGGGATAGCTCCAGCAATGTTGCTAATGGGGAGAAGAGTCTGCCCCAGGTTAAATCAGATCTTCCTGGTCCTGGAGGGAGGGAGAAATGGCATCAGGAACAATCATGCCAGTCACAAGATTTCAGTAAGCGAGAGAGATAGTTTACTTCAGAGGATGAAGTTTGGTGCAGGAACCATAGGAAGAGCATTGTATGGATAAGAGGCATGACTGATATGAGGCCAGGGCAGATATAAAATTCAGGTAGTTGCAATACTCCTGAACAGGCACATGGACTATATTAAAGCTGCAAACTTGCAAACAGCATCTGAGCAAAATGTGCCCAGCTACTCAGCAGGTTTTCTGACTGTTCTGGAATCTGTGGGTTCTCCCTCTCCATCAAATATTGAAGATACCTTGGAATCTGAGATGGACATGATGGTTGTCGCTGCCTCAATGCTTTTGCTGCCTGAGGAAGTGAATGAATTTCTGCCAAGCTGCTCTGAGTGCAACAGATGAGCTACAGTTTGTTACACACCACTCATATCAGGGGCAGAGTTGGAGGAACCTGATCCGGTGCTAAAATGCCCCAGGATGAGTGACAAAAAAACCCAACTGGCCTATGTCCTTCGGCTCAAAACCGAAGGGATGTAATGATGTCAACCAGGTGGATCTCATAGAATATAAGTTCCCTGATTGGACCAGATTACCAACTCCAATCAGGGAGCCCTGACTGTCAGAAAAGAACAAGAGTGTCGGACATCCTGTTCACTCTCAGAGCTGGTTCTGAAGGAGCTGTATCAGTGTCAAGACTCTGTGAATGAAAGGTGTTGGGATACTGGCCTCTGTAGAGTTATTTCAGCTACAAGACCAGGTTGAAAACTTGGATCCCTACAGTAACTGATTTCCTGCCTCCCAAAACCCTATCCACTACCTACAATTCTTCTGTAACTGTCTATTTTAAGGGTCAAGTCATGAGTGTAATGGAATAATTCCCACTTTGTCTCTAAGTTCCTTTCTGAAGTTCCTCTCCAATACACCCCAGCATTGTAACTTCTCAATATATTTACATTCTTTCTATGTTACATGGTAAAAGTCCTGGAATTCTCCCCTTCATGGCATTTTGAATGTATCTGTATCAAATGAACTGCAGTGGTTCAGCTGCCAGCCACCATTTTCTAAATTGAAATAAGGGATGGACAATAAATGCTGCAAAATGTGGGACAGGTGGCTTGAAGAGTCGGATAGATTGTGGGTTTGGAGGCTTATATGTTCCCCTGATTATTTGCTTTCACCTGTGCATGTTCCTGCTAAAATCTCCCTCTGTATTTGATACCTCCCCATACTCCATTTCATCTGGTCACAATCCAGGGACTTCCCTGAGTAAATGGCATTTCCAGTTTCCTCTTTACAGTCTACTGTCATGACTGAGTTTCGAGTGGAACTGCCTGGCACATAACTATGATGTCCTGCCCAACAGAGCTGGCTTTGAATAACTGGTTCTCAAAGCTGGACAACGATAATAACCAACTATTAAGCATATTTTTTCCACATCTAACATCCCAGAAAATTACCATTCTTGACTGCAGTATGAAAAGGACACTGGCAGATGAAGCCGAGCATATCAGAAATAATCAGATGTTTTTGTTTTGGTTTTGATCCTTCCAGTGTTCTGTGAGGGACATATTCCACTCCAAACCTAAATTCACAATGGATTCCATTTCATTAATGCCCAATTAGTCTCAAATCATACCATTAGAATTATATAAGGCTTAGTCAGATCTGCATGATCTGTTTACCATTCAGCAACTAAATATCTCTCCACTTTTCCAGTGATGACTGAAATGTCAAAGGTGGCTGCAAAGGGACAAAGGCTTAATCCTGCTAAGGCTCACAATTACCCAAACAAAATTCTATGATGTTTGAGTGGATTAGACATAATCATCACCATGGAGTTGCAAACAGGAATGTCAAGCTGTTTTTAGGAATTCTCAATCAAAAGCTGCATTAATTTTATAGATCTGGAGATCGCTCCAATATACATCACAGAGAAACTTGCAAATAAGTGTAACCTGCTACATACTTCATAAAGCGGCATGGTGGCAAAGTGGTTAGCACTGCTGCCTCACAGCGCCAGAGACCTGGGTTCAATTCCTGCCTCAGGCGACTGACTGTGTGGAGTTTGCACGTTCTCCCCGTGTCTGCGTGGGTTTCCTCCGGGTGCTCTGGTTTCCTCCCACAGTCCAAAGATGTGCAGGGTCAGGTGAATTGGCCATAATAAATTGCCAGTAGTGTTAGGTTAGGGGTATGGGTGGGTTGCGCTTCGGCGGGTAGGTGTGGACTTGTTGGGTCGAAGGGCCTGTTTCCAAACTGTAATGTAATCTAATCTAAAAGCAACTGGTCGGTGACCATTTCAGAAGGAGACAGTGTGAACTTGAGGAGCCATCTGATGCAAAGCAGTTGGTCAGAAGCGAGACTGAAGTGTGAGAATGAGAGGTAATGTAACGCTGTTTATTAAGAATTTAATTACATAACAGTTCAGCTCAAGAGATTTAATCAAAACATTGAAGCCCATCGGGATCAGGACAACAATCTTGAAGTGACTAGTCACTGCTCCTTTAATCCCACAATCATCAACATTGAAATCATTCTGCCAAATTTTCACATCCAAGAACCATAAATTCATCTTTATGAAAGTAAGAGGGGAGCATTATTTTTCCTGAGCCAGTTCTGCCATCCAATTAGATTATGGATAATCTGTACCTCAATTGCATATACCCACCAATATCTTGCTATACATATGTTTTGAACCCGTAGACAAATAAAAAATTGAAACTTTCATTTTTGAAGATTTAAATAGTCCCAAAATTTGTTTTTTGGAAAAGTGTGTTCTTGAATTCCACTATCCTTTGTGGGAATAAGTACTTCCTATTTTCACATATTATATCTTTAATATTCTGTTCTCTGAGTCTGGATTTTCCTAAACAGAGAAAATTATTTATTTGCTTTTATCCTGTCAAATCTCTTCAAAATTTTGAACACTGAAAAGATACTTTATCCATGGTGCACTTCCCAATGACAGAATCAGCAGACATTTCTGTTCTCCTCCATTTGCCCTGTTCCCGCATTCCAATGATTGCTGTTAAAAATTAAAGGCCAGAGGTAGGCAAAGGAGACACATGTAATCACACAGTAGGGTGCTTTTCATAGGTATAACTTGCTGTGAGTTAACAATGCATCACATGCTAGCACAATAATAGAGCCTGCTGTGTAACAGGGAGGCTCTGCAGCACAGTTTGTACTGACTGGAGACCTGAACATTATTTATTTATTTGTCTGTTTGCAGAAGCTGGTAGTTAATCTCAATCCACTCGGCCTTCAACCCTCCCCTCACTGCCTCAAACATTTCCATATGAGCATGTTACTATGCACTAAGGTATCATAGTTTGTGTAAATGGATGACTAAACATCAAATTTTCCAAAGCTCCGAGCCATGTTGTTAAATAAACTACTTATTTTTACTTGTTTTCTTACTTAGTTTCCTTGGATCAAATATACATACGGCCTCATTTTCTCATTATTAAATTCTAATCTGCCACAGATGTCTTTTATTTACCAGTACAAGGTAAACCTATCCATAGTATAGTTAATGGTAAAGAGAATTATAAGAATCTTTTTAATTTGCTCATGTGATGTAACCATCCCTGGCAAACTCAGGATCTGTGGTCCTCCCTAATTGCATTTGAGAAGTTGCCAAATTGAGAGTATAAAATGCTCCAAGATGTAAGCTAGTGGATGGACAGCTCTTTTAATATCCCTGCAATGGAATCAATATTAGCAATCTAAGTATATGTGTTTAAGCATGAACAAGATCGAACGATTGCAAATTTATTTTTTATTAGAAAATCTGATTACTTTGTGATGTAGAAAATAAAATGTACAAACAATGCCTTGGCAGATTTGTAATGGGCTAGTCCTATACAATGGGCTAGTTCTCAAAAAACTTGTTTTTTTAAGCAATCTTAAAACAAAACGCTCATCTTGGCACTGGTACTGATGATGTACAGCTGTAATATATATCAATGCTGTTCTTTCATGTATTACTTACTTGCTTATCTGTCAAATTCTGGCTTGTACCTAACAAATGCACAATTTATAATTTAAAGATCTACATAATGTGAAAGCATATCATTGCTTTTGTTGACATAATTGGCTTTTCACTATTTCTATTAATGGGCACTGCTTTTAGAGGTGGAAATGTTGTTTTTTTTATTTATTCATAGATTAACTATGCTGGCGAGATTAGAGCCTATTGCCCATTCCTAATTGATAGACAGCAGTTAGGAGTTAACCACATTGCTGGATACCTGGAGTCATATGTGGGCCATATGAGACAGATTTCCTTAATTGAAGAACACTAGTTATTCATTATATTGTTGTTCTGGACAACTGGCCTAGTGACAGCCACTGTAACTTGTCTCTCCTGCTTCTCCCTATCACTTAACAATAAAAACTGAAGTTTTGGGACCTTTCTTAAACATCTTAAATAACACCCGTTAGGTGCTGTTATTTAAGTAGCTCAAGTACAACTTGACAGAGCGTGCACAGTGCAATCTTCATTCACTGTGATGTAAAATTCATGGTGTGAGTCCTATCCAATGTTAATTGATGTTCCATGTGAACACTCGCAATATTAATATTGGTCATTCCATAATGGTATCCAGTGCACTTCTCATTCAGATCAGGTGGGAATGTATTAAAACTTATAATTTCAAGGTTTGATATCTTTTTACGGGCATAAACTGGGATGCAATAGTTGAAATTGTCTATAATTTTTGTATCTGTAACAAAAACTAAAAGCACAATTTGCTAATAATATAGGTCTACAAAAATCAATGTATGGATTCTCAACTAACCCTTGGGAAAATAAATCTTAAATGCATGCCTTTTAGTTATTCTTAACTTAACCATAATTGTATTAAGTATTGATGACACAGGACCAAAGATTATACTTTACAATTTTCTTCAATGTTTATGAATATGCCTGGAAAGAAAAGATAAAATACAATTTAAAATAAACAAGAATGATCTGTGATAATTGATTTTATCTTTTAGTTTTCTGTAATATTTCCTTTTGATCTGAAATCACCATTTTTCAAAATAGTTCATAAAATAAAATACATTTGCAACATTGAAATCTACTGCAATGAAAACATCTTTTATGTAAAGCTACAAACAAATGTTTGGTTTCCATCAGTGGAAACCTCTATTGATTGGTTAAGCATACAAGGTTTTCATGAGGTTAACTATGTGTCTGAAATACACATCTCACTAACCTCTTTCAAATAGCTTTTGATATCAGGATCAGAGAGGATGCATGTGTGTAACATTTTGAAGATAATATGTTCAGCTCAGATGAACATAAATGACCTTTAGCAAAGACTGTCATTCTCAAAGGCAACATTGCAGGCACAGGGATAAAGTGGCAGCATTTCAGTGCAGCTATCGGGTTACTGCATGGTTCTGCTCCATCATCAATCACCATAGACAAAGCTGCAACTCCTGACAATCATGGAATAGCAACAGGAACACTGAATCTTTCACCGCAGTAAAAACAAGTGGTGTGGTGGGTCATTTAGAAATCTTTCTTTACACCATTTAATTTTTAAAAAATCAATATTATGATCAAAATCATTTTCTTTTCTAACAATGGAAATCTCTCTAAAAAAAAATCAAAGAAGATTGAACTGATGCCTTTCAACACAATCATTGTCATTGAACACTGTGCTCAATGTATGGATCAAAATGTTTTCTACTTTAGAAACTTGGGACAGTAAATTCAGCTCCACAGCACCCAGCTTTTCTAGTGCCAGTCACTCTGGCTGCCATTTTTGTGAGGACATCAGCACTCATTTAGGGAATATAGAATACAGATTGTACACCAGTGCTGCTATTGACAGGCTCTACACTCCAAATTATACACACACTTAACTTTGCACAGCTGAACACATGTTCAGATGCAAAAATATCCTGTTGGCCAGGGAACAAGGTGGTGTGTTGAAGTATCAGGCAAGCAGATATTCAGGGTCATTTTTGTAGACAATAATGTTCATGTTCTACAAAGTGGTCACCCATTCTGTGTTTATGGAAGAGACCACATTGTGAGCAGTGAATACACAAGTGCAGATAAATTGCTGTTTCACCTGGAAGGTGTGTCTGGGTCCTTGGCTCGTGAGGATGAAGGAAGTGAACAGGCAATTGTTGCAGCTTCTGCAATTGCATAGGAGGTGCCATGGGAGTGTGGGGAGGTGTTGTGAGTGGAAGAGGAGTAGACCAAGGTGTCCCGGGGGTGGGGAACAGTCCTTGCAGAATGCTGAGAAGGGAGGAGAAGGGAATATTTGCCAACTGGTGGCATCCTGCTGGAGGTGGTGGAAATGGCAGTTTTGATCCTTTCAATGTGGATTTGCTGGATGGAAAGTGAGGACCGGGAGACCCTAACATGGTTCTGAGACAGAAGAGAAGGAATGAGGGCAGAAATGAAGGAAACGGGTCAAACATGCCTGAGGGCCCTGTCAGCCATGGTGGCAAGGAACCTTACGTTGAAGGAAAAGTTGAACATTTCTCTTGCACCTCATTGGTTGGTAGTATCATCCGAGCAGACTTGTCATCCGAGCAGAGATAGAGAAACTGGAAGAATGGAGTCTTTACAGGAACCAGGGTGTGAGGATGCATAGTCCAGGTAATTGTGGGAGTCAGAAGTGTCTGCTTCAGATCTCAGAATTGGTCACCTTGCAACTATGGCTTTGAAATGTTTACTAGATCATACACATTTATTTCTGTCTGCATGATCAATTCATCTATTTGGTTATGAATGTACATGGATTCACCTGCTGGGCTCTAATTCTGTCCTTGTAATTCCTACAAATTCTGGCCTTATCTGTTACCACTCTTTTAAGTTTTGCACTCTGTCTCTTCCTGTAACACTCACATTATCATCACCCACATCACTAGTCTACATTGATATCACAGACAGAATGTGGGTGGAGCTCTGATGAAGTATAAAATGGATGAACGAACAGCAAAGTAATTTCTTTTTAAATGAGTTCAGAAAGGCAGAAGGGAATGAATCCGGTGCAAAGACGTTTGAAGTAGAACAGCACAATGGAACAAGCATGGACACCAGGAAGTGAGATAAAAGAAAAACATGACTAATGTTCATACAAGGTAGAGTTCTGGTGAATGGTTGGTGGTTTGTTTATGATGTGTATTACTCTTTGATGTATCTTTAGTTAATATCTCTTCAGATGGCCAAACAAATAGAGGGCAGGGCACATGATCCTCCATGTTACACATCTTGAACAAACACATTCACAGTGGATGCTATCAGCTGAAAACGTTCGACATCCAGGTCTCAGAGTTTGAGCAGCAGCTAGAGTCACTATGGTGCATCCGCATGGCCAAAAGCTACATGGACAGTGTGGTCCTGGAGGTTGTCAAAAAGGTCAAAAAGATTCGGACAGACGAGAAATACATGACCATCAGATCATTAAGGACCAGGCAGACAGTGCAGGAATTCCCTGAGTGCATATCACTTCCTAATCAGTACAAAGTTCTGAATACTGATGAGAGTAATAGTTCCTATGAGGAACCATTGAGCTGCAACCAGCTCAATGACATTATGGGTAACTCAGTTTTACACAGAGAAAAAGGAGATTTGGGAAAGCAATCGTATTAGGGAATAGGAGTGGCAGTGGATAGACAAAGGACCAGTTGAACCAAATGCAGTGACAATAGTTGCAATATAAAGAGCAAAACCAGTGGGAGAAACACCAAGACAGTAGCAATAGTATAAAAAAGCAGGATCAACAAAAGAAACATAGTGAGATCAACAGTGGTAGAAAGAGTGAGCACAGTAGCAGGAGCATAGTGAAAAGGATGGCTGTTCAAAGAGCAGTAATAACAGTATAAACACAGTTGAAGTGGCTGTGCTGTAAAGAGTGAGATTACTAGAAGAAATGCTGAGTGCAGAAATGGTATAAAGAGTAAATGCAGTGGTGGGGACACAGTGAGAGTGGCATCCAGTAGATGATGAAAGTTTGTCGGATATTATTACTTTGGAACTTGGTTCTAAAGTAGATTTAAATTGGAGTTTTGGTCTTGGTTCTTTGAATTTTTGTTAGGCAAAGGGCAGAAAGCCATATTTTGAACAGGGAACTTCAAAACAGCCTTTTCAAAAAACCATGTGCATTATATGAAATTACTAGAAAGCTCCATGTGAAGATAATTGCTGGGGTGTTTACAAATGGATCATTTACATATTGTAAAAGAAAAAGATGGCCAGGAGCTACAGGCAGATTGAGTTCAGAAGAATGATCCATTCCAGTAGAAAGGCAATTTTTAGTTTGCGGAAGACTTCAGACCAACAGAGCTGGAAAGAAATATCATGCTGTCATAATCATTCAGCAATACAGCACTGCATAAAAATCTGATTTTTTTTACAGTTCTGTAATAAAAAGTTACTGAGTTAAGATGACTGTGTTTTTCAGGGAAATATAGGAAAAAGATAATGACATCTGGTGAATCTACAAAAAGTGACCATAAGGGAAAATTGTGACATCATCTGTAGAGTAAGAAACTTTAAAGTGAGGATTTGAATGCTATTTCACTGAGGTTGAGTGCTGCCAAAAGATACTGCAGGGAGAAATATTTGAATTTGTGTTTTTGCTATATGTTCAGTATCTGACCACTACATGACCAAAATGCAAAACTAAAACATATGATCTACCAACAGTTATTTCACTTTAGAATCTGACTTGTCCAGGCTCACAATCAGCAGGATATAAAAACCTGAGTGGGCATACAGTGAGAGCAGATGTCGTAAAAATAATGGGTGCTGTAGAGAGGACACGGTGACAGTGGAGATGGTGTAAAGAGTTGGAGTAGCAGTTGGGACATAAAAATAGTGTAAATGGTGTATTAAGTGAATGCAGTGGTGGGGATATAATGAGAGTGAGAATGGTATGAAGCATGAAAGGAGTAGTGGATCCAAAGTGAGAGCAGCAGTGATTATAAAGAGTTGAAGCAGTACTGGATACAATGAGAGTAGAGTTGGTATCAGAATGGGAATAGTAATGGGACACAGGGAGAGCTGAGGTAGTGTAAGGAAAGAGAGAGGAGTAATGGGGCACAATGACATTGAAAGTGACATAAAGAGTGAAAGCAGTAATGTGGACATAGTGACAGTGGGTAACGAGGGAGAGCTGAAGTAGAGACACAATGGGAAAAGTTTTTCTTACCTCACATTTGCTTCTTTTGCTGTGAAACTGTGCCTCTTAGTGTGCTCAATCTTCTTATAAGCAAGTAGAAGTTTGTCCCTATATGCTGTATCCAGACTGCTCATGAATTTAAAATCTTCTGTCTTCTTAGCTGACATCGTTTCAAGGAAAACAGTCCTAAATTCTTCAATCTATCCTCATAAGTGAAGTTTCTTATCTCAAGAATTATTCTTTCCAATGCACTCACATCCTTCCTGAAGTGTAGAGCAAACAATCGTACACAATAGTCTGGCTGAAGTTTAAATAATGTCCTGTATAAGTTAAGCCAAACTATTTAGTCACAAAGAATACCATGCTTTCACTATGATCTGGAGATGCTGGTGTTGGCTTAGGGTGTACAAAGTTAAAAATCACACAACACCAGGTTATAGTCCAATAGGCTTTATTGGAAGCACTAACTTTCAGAGCACTGCTCCTTCATCAGGTGGTTACGATGAACCACCTGATGAAGGAGCGGCGTTCCGAAAGCTAGTGCTTCCAATAAAACCTGTTGGACTATAACCTGGTGTTGTGTGATTTTTAACTTTGTACACCCTGGGCCAACACTGGTGTTGGTGTGATTTCTAACTTCATGCTTTCACCAATGTGTCATATTTCTTGTAGCCCCAGTTAAGACGTTACCTCCATGCTTAGTCACCTAGCTAATCAACAGGTTATTAGCTAGTTGCTGAATGTTGCAGCTTGCTTGAAGCTTACACATGTCTGCTTCATAAACAATGACTAAGACTTAGTGAGCTGTTTAATCTAGCCCTCTCAATGTGACTAGAGTTTTGAAAAAGCTAACAGAGATTTAGACTGAATTGCTAGACTGACACAGTGTTAAGATAAGAACAAGATAAATTATTTATACAAGGTTTAGTAAATCCACACTTTCCAGTTTCTCGGAGTCATATGAGTTTTTTCTGAGGCTTTGGAAATGCTGTAGAGGATTGTTACTCAAAGGATATTCAGTTTTAGGATTTTGAATTATTGGGATAGGTTCCCTGAGTTGGTGCTATTTTGTTCAGGCAAGCATAAGTTTAGAGGTGATATGATTAATGTTGTTAAAACGATGAAATAGTTACATTCTATCTAATGGTGTAGATTATTTGAGAAGGCAAAAGCAGGTAGAATTAAGGTGCATACGGGTAAAATATAAAGTTGAGATGAGACATTCAGAAGTTTTTCCAGTTTACAGACAAGTAATAATAAAAAACACTTGGGAAGAAGTGCTAAACAATGGCTCATGTTTGCCTTTCTGTATCCCAGCAAGGACAAAAGTGTTGTAAAGGGATGCCATTTCCATTTTTGCAGGTGGGTTGCAGGTTAGCTGCCCCTAGAACATTTTTTGGCCTCTTGCAGTCTGTTAAAACAGTTGTTCATTAGTTCAGACGGTCACAGAGGAGTTTTTTGATTTTTCGAAACTGACCTGAATGTTTTTGTTTTTCAGTATTTGCATTTTGAAAAATATGCTTTGATTTGAATGTGGGCTGACATTGTGAGAAGTTGGACTGTGTCATTTTGATGAAGGTTTGATGTACTGGATAGTCTTTTCCTGTCCTTCCCAAACTCATATTAATTACCTCAACTAGCTTTGCTTAATTTGAAACTAATGAGCAAATTGATTGGTTTCATAGTGATCTATGAGTAGACCCTTCATTAGGTCACTGAATACATCAATAACTTCACAATAATACCCACGCTTTAAACAATGGTCATATTTAATCACAGAATAATCAATCACAGTGCAGTAACAGTCATATATTTGGTACAGAATTGATTTAATACTCTCCTTTTCTCACCAGTTTATTTCCTTTGCCCCCTCCTATTCTAAAGGTATTAGTCTCTAGTTGAAGTATATTGGCAATGACTCTGAATGTCCTTCAGTATCCTGTTCACGTGCCCCTTCATTTATATATCTATAAAGGGATTGCTGCATCAAAGGAGAATTATCTTCATATCAAAACACTGAGTAGAATAGGAATCATGAGCAGAGATTCTGACCAGTTTTCTCTCCCTAACTCAGTAATATTGTGGTCCAATCAGCTTTCCTTGCCTTTTTGCTTCTAGCCATGGATCAAACTTGACACCATTTCGGGCAGTGTGGCTTCATAATTCATTCTATTAAACCACTTCACCGTCAGGAAAACCCAATACATGTTTTTACAAATCCATCACAAATAGTGCCACATTTTCCAATATTAAACCAAAAGAGTTCAACTGGTACTTAAAAGTCAGTCAGATTTTATGTCTCAAATGTAACATGAGAAAATAGAAGAACACAAGCAAAAAAAAGCTAAAGAATTCGTCAATTATTACCTTCAGCTTAAATTAATTGCAATTTTCCTTAAGCACATAGAACATATCATTTGTTGTCTTGTTTTGAAAGTTAATTTATTCATTTTGTTTATCTAGTGTGAAAGTTATAATCAAATAAGTTGAAGTATCATAGCAATTAGAGGCCACATTCCCTTCTCAGTTTTGTAGTGTCAATGAAAACAAAGGTTAATGTGGCTTAGCTCTGTGACTCCAATTCAGCAAATAGCCACTAGCATCTTATTTTTAAATGCCTATCACTCACCCTCATGATGCTTTCTGTGGGCAAGGCCATAGGACTATCCATAGGGGTATCCTGGAGAAGTGTGTGAGGTGATGCTTTATATGGACAAGGCCAAGTTGTATCCATAGGGGTATTGATCTCATGGGAATCCAAAATTATCTATTTGCAGGCAAGCTACTGAATTGAGTGCCAATCAGGCAATTAACCAGCATCAGCAGGCCTGCTCCAGGATCAAGTGCCACAGGATATGAAGTTCATCCTGCCAAGAGTTGCCAACAAATCTGTGGTATAGTGCTGCAAATTACTCAGGTAAATGACTGGGCATGCACATACCTGAGGCCCACAATTGCGAGTGCACACAAGCAAAGATGGATAATGATGGGAATGGGGGATGGGGTCTCCTGGTTGAAGCTATAGTGTTTGAATGGAGCGTTGGCTCAGTTTCTGATTTTTGGCCCTTAACAGGCATGGACTGTCTTAGACTGAGAAATCCATAATGCTGGATGCCAGCAAACAGCTCAGACAACATTTATTTTTGATCTTTTTGCATGGTGAGTCTCCTGTCTGCAGTCAAGCAAATACCAAGGATGAAGGTAGGACCATTAAATGGGCACTAAGGCTCACAGAAATGCATATGGTCTTAATATATGGTGACACAATTAGTTTGTGATTTTAGAGCCATTTAGCAGGGATCCCAGCTCAGAGTGCTGAGGATTTTAGTCAATACTATGGTCAATGACCAAAAAACAACATTTAAAATTGGACGCTGGAGCTGGAGTGTCATGTCTTTCTGACATAGAGCAATAGCTGAAGTCTTATTTTCTCCAGCCATCAACTATCCATCTTCATGCTTGACAGGACATTGAATTCAACTTGTAGGGAAAGTTGAGTGCTATGTTTTAATACAATGGAAGTGAAATGTTCTCTGTTATTTAATATTAGGACTGCTCATTTTATGTTGGACAGTTGACTTGGATTTGCTACTAATAGAGGATCTATGAAAGCCAGTACAAATGAGAGAAATTGAAGTTAGAATTTCCCAAATGATTCACAGATCTGGGGAAAATGTACATGTCTTACTGTATAACATTAAGGCCAATTATCAATATGTATAAATGTAGTAAGTTAGATACAACATTGGCTCATTGACATGAACTGAAAATGTGTTGCTGGAAAAGTGCAGCAGGTCAGGCAGCATCCAAGGAACAGGAGAATCGACGTTTCGGGCATAAGCCCTTCTTCCTGAAGAAGGGCTTCTGCCCGAAATGTCGATTGTCCTGTTCCTTGGATGCTGCCTGACCTGCTGCGCTTTTCCAGCAACACATTTTCAGCTCTGATCTCCAGCATCTGCAGTCCTCACTTTCTCCTCATTGACATGAAACAAAGGATAATTATTGACAATCAAGCAAGATGAAAGAACTCAATTAAAAGATAAATTTTGAAGGGTGTGAAGGTAGTTGAGGACAGTGAAGGGAATGTCCATGGATCCCTGATGTTAGATGGTCAGATTATTAAGGTACTTAAGAAGGTATGCAGAATATTTTCCTTTATTAGCTGAGGTACAGAATGTAAGAACAGGGAGGTTATGCAGAACTACATGCGTCATTAGATAGGCCACAATTGATGTGGTTGGACGAGAAAGGCTATGGAGGAGATTTATGACAATATTGCCAGGATAGGAAAAATACAGTTATGGGGAAGATTGGATAGTCTGGGGTTATTCTCCTGGAACAGATAAGCCTGAGGAAGAATTTGATTTGAGATGTACAAAATTTTGAGGGACATCATTTGAGTGGATAGGCAGAGGTTATGTACCTTTAATAGAGAGATCAGTGACTAGGGAGTATAGAGTAAAGGTTATTGATAGAAAGAGTAGAGGAAAGATGAGGAAATTACATTTTCAGTTGGAGGATGGTAGGGCTCTGGAATTCACTGTTTGAAAGAATAGTAGAGGCAGAAACTCACAACTTGTTTAAAAGGTGTCTGAATATGCACCTCAGCCTACAGGACAATGGGGCAAATGCTGGAAAGTGGGATTCGGCTGGATGGCTCATTTTTCAAGATGAGCAGGTACAATGGGCCAAGTGAGCTTCCTCTGTGCTGTAAATTTTCTATCGCTCTTCAATTATCAATAACACAATCTACCTGTTGGCATTCAGGAAGTATTCCTGTGCCCAAATGTAGCAGCTCACTGCAGGCTTACTAAGCTAGCAAAGAGATATATTTTTACAAAGCTTTACAAATATCTTTGAAAGCAATTTAAATCAGTCATGAAATTCATCACATCTTTTGGATGACATTGCATCAGCCACCTATCACCTACAATTGCCTTGGCTCTGGAGATATTTCAACATACCATGACCAACATTTTGGAAGAGCTGAAAGGGATCTTCTGTCACACAAACAATATCGTTCATGGAGCATGATGACAGGACCAGACAAATATTGCAATGCTTGCAGGCTGCAAGCCTCAAACTCGACATAAATGTGAATCCCAAAACAATGTGTTTGATTTTTAGTCCACGTTGTTCATGCAACAGACATCAAGGCTGACTCACAAAAATGAGAGCCATCAATGCCTTTCCAACAACCCTTAAAATTATATTGCTTTAACGTATAATGGGCAAGGTCAGTCAATTGCAATGTTTCTGCTCAATTTAGTTTGCATTAATGAGCCACTACTTGTGAAGTAGGATCAAGCTTGATATCAGGATGAATACCAATATTCAACAAATCACTAAATAGAAAGAAAGAAATGCTTCCTTGAACAGAACTACTAGCTCCTTATGATCCAGACCTGCACAATACCATCAAACTGATGCATTGCCCATTGGAGTAGGGGTTGAATTGATCCAAATTCAATGTGATGGTTAGAAAGTAAGAACAGGCATAAGCCATTTGACCATTTGAACTTGCCTTGCCATTTAATATGATTATGTTGATCATCCAAATCAGTATCCTATTCCTTCTCCCATCCCCCCCATACCCTTTGATCTTTTTATCCCTAAAAATCTATCTCACCTCTTCTTGAAAACATTGCATTTTTGATCTTAACCATTTTTATGCCAGTGAAGTTCAGTGAAGAAATTTCTCCTCATTTCAATCCTAAATACCTTACCCTGTATCCTTAGGCTGACACCCCTGGTTCTTGAATCCCTGGTAATTGGGAACATCCTTCTTGTGTATATTCTGTCTAGTCCTGTTAGATTTTGTAGGTTTATGTGTGATTTCCCCTTGGTTCTTCTAAACTGTAGTGAATATAGCCCTAGCAAAGTTACAATCTCTTCAATATCAATCTTGCCACCCTGGGAATCACACAGTTCTTGAACAACAGTATACTATGTCTCCAATGCACTGACAAAAGCCAGTGGTCAATTTGTTGTAAGGGGATGGGCTTTGATTAGTTCACAGATCAGATCAACATCGAGGGCCGAAGGGCCTGTTCTGCGTTGTATTGTTCTATGTTCTATGCTGTAATTGAAAAAGTAGCCCTAGCTGTTACCTGAGCCTATAAAACTTTTTCTAATTACATTATAAGCCTCAGAATTCCTGTTTAGATAGACCACAACACACTGGCCACTGTGTTCAACAATGAAAACATTTGCTGAAGATGCTACAGAACACAGAGATTTCGCTTACAATTTATGAGGTGCAACACCACTGCAGAGTATGTCCAGTGCAAGCAGCAAACCATTGCAGATGCATTCTCCCAAAAGTTTGTGGAGAAGCCTACACTCAGGAAGAATATGTTATTTGAGCAGCCCAAACGCTGATGCTGCTTGTGCATGGATATGGCATTCTGTGTTACAAGATAGCCTGTGAATATTCCTGACAATTGTATTTTAAATAATACTTCAAACAATGTTGCCACCTCAGGTGTTCTGGATGGCTTGTTGAAATATGATGAAAAAGTTATAGATCCTTTAGTTTAGAACCTCGTTAGTAGTTACAGCAAGGATATCTCAGTATAATTAAGTGTCAGACCAGGACCCCAATTTAATTGGGTGGTCAGAAACTTCAAACATTTATACTACAAAGAAATGATTTTTGTCACTTGAAACATCCATTGGCAAGAACAGAAGGAACCATTGATGTGTCCTTTCTCCCATCTCAACCATCTCTTTGGATGAATCTTTCCATGTTCCAGAATAAAATATTCCTGATTGTAGTTTGTTATTACAGTTCACTGGATTGAGGTCAAAGCATTGCCTTGCTTCACCTCAGAGGTTGACATTGCAAGGCTCAGGGAGGTAACTGAGCCTTGCAATGGCATCTTGATCTATTTATCTCTAACAATAATCCACGATTTGCCAACCTTTGGTTCAAAGTTTTTCACTAAGATCTGCGAACATTGTCTACATCTTTCCATCCATTGACTCCATCCACACGTCTTGCTGCCTCAGGGAGGCAGCCAACATAATCACAGATCCCTCCCATTCCAGTTATAATCTCTTCCAACCTCTTCTATTGGACAGAAGATACAAAAACTTAAACACTTGTATCAACAGGTTCAAGAAAGCTTCTTCTCCACTGTTATTCGATTTCTGACTAGACAGCTCAATTTTAAAATTTAATATTGATCTTGCACTTTAAGCACCTTCTCTGCAGCTGTAATGTTATATTCTTCGCTCTGTTTTATTACTCTAATATACTTTGTGTAGTATGGTCTGCCCGTATTGCCCACGAAACAGAAATTTTCACTGTACCTAGGTACATATGACAATAATAAATCAAATCAAACATCACCAGTTTGCCCAGATATCCACAGGCTAATAGGGAGTCTTACAAATCTTTATTCAAGAGCAATGATGAGATCACATTGCTTGTAAAGGCATCAGTTTATGCCACTGCAAAATCATCTCACTTCATCAAAACTCTTGGTGGGCAGGTGACTGCACACATACTGCTCCCAGCTTGTCCACATACACTTTAATGATGACTCACAGCAGTGGAAATAGAAAGGGTGACGTGAAAACAATACCACAACTGTGCTACCTGAACAATCCTTACCATAAATTACAAGACCTACCAACGCATCAGCCAGGCCAGTTGATGTGATCCGTAATCACTGTAAAGCTGGCTAGATTTTGAAACAATCAACTCATCCATAATTTTAATCTGTGCACATTGATCACGGAGTTCTCAGGCAAAACAGCTTTTCACCGTCATCCAGTATCAGAAGGCCTTTACACGATTGGGTCGTGTATTGAAATACCCAGTAATGGATTCACATGCCCTTCTGCAGTATAACACAGATCCTGGGCCATCTCCAAAGTAGATAAAGGTAAAGCAGGTGGAACTGATCAAAGCATACCAGAATTTATCACTATGTCTTCAAGATGCCATCAATGGCTTTCGGATGGGAGGAACAGTGCAAGGATGAGTTGCCCGAACCCCAGATCGACAAGAGCAATGGAACATCTGTATGGTAGGTTAATAAAAAGAACTAACTGGCTGAGGATAAATGTATTATCTTAAGGGCCTCAACTGAGTGACTCATTAAACATCTTGCCTTCTGTTCCTAGAAATGTAGTGGGATGGAGATAAAAAGGCTGATGGTGTGCCAGAGTGCTACCATTAATATACGGGTCCATCTGCCTTCTTTCCCACTTGCATAGTCCTCTATAGTACAGAATAATGTTTTAAACAAATGTTCAGTTATATCTCTAACTCTCAGACTCAATCAAGAAGCTAATACAAGTAAAATGCTCTGTAAAAATATTTTCTGTAAGTTTTTGATTTGTTGATTTGCAGAATATGTTTCCATAGAGTTGTAGATTTATATTTTCATTAGAATCTCAGAACATATGTCTGAGTCCAAAGTCACTCCTGAACAATCTGAAAATATATTTTCACAAAAATGATTGTTAAAACCAACATAGAGGGATAATTTCTGTTAATTCATTCTAGTCTGGATTTACTACAATTATGGGTGGCTTGGTGGCTAAGTGGTTAGCACTGCTGCCTCACAGCCCCAAGGACCTGGGTTCACTTCCACACTGAGGCAACTGTCTGTGTGGTGTCTGCACATCCTCCCTGTGTCTGCATGGGTTTCCTACTCCAGTTTCCACCCACAGTCCAAAGATATGCAGGTTAAGTGGATTGACCATGCTAAATTGCCCATAGCCTCTAGGGATGTGAATGGTGGGCAGATTAGCCATGGGCATTGCAGGGTTACAGGGATGGGGTGGGTCTGGGTGGGATATTCTTTGGAGGGTTGGTGTGGAATCAAAAGGGAAAATGGACTGCTTCCATACATTTGGAATTCTATGGTTCAGTGAGGTCATAGAAATAAGAACTAGGAGCAGGAGTAGGCAGTCTGGCCCTTCGAGCCTGTTCCACCATTCAGTAAGATCAGGGTGATCTTTTCATGACCTCAGCTCCACTTACCTGTGCTCTCACCGTAACCCTTAGATCCTTCATTGTTCAAAAATATTCTACCTTAGCTTTAAAAACATTTACTGAAGTAGCATCAACTACTTTATGGGGAAGGGAGTTCCATAGATTTACAACCCTCTGGGTGAAGAAGTTCCTCCTCAATTCAGTCCTAAAGTTGCTCCCCCTAATTTTGAGGCTATGCCCTGTTGTCCTAGTTTCACCTGCCAGTGGAAACTTCTTCCCTAATTCTATCTTCTCTTTTCCCTTCATAATTTTATATGTTTCTATGGGATCCCCCTCATTCTTCTAAATTCTGCTGAATACAATCCCAGTCTACTCAGTCTGTCCTCATAAGCCAATCTCCTCCACTCCAGAATCAACCTAATGAGTCTTCTCTGCACCGTCTCCAGTGCCAGCACATCCTTTCTCAAGTAAGGAGACCGAAACTGCACATAGTATTCCAGGTGCGTTCTCAGCATCAGCAATCTCTTTTGACAAAATTCCATTTATCTTCTTAATTACCTGTTGTACCTGCAGACCAACCTTCTGTGATTCATGCACAAGGATACCCATGTCCTTCTGCACAGCAACATGCTGCAACTTTTTACCTTTCCATTAACAGTCATTTTTTTACTGTTATTTCTACAAATCTGGATTATTTCACATTTAGTATTGGATCTGCCATTCCTTTGCCCACTCACTTAAAGTATTTATGTCTCTGTGCAAAGTTTCACAGTTCTCTGCACACATTGCACTGCCACTCATCTTAATGTTATCTGCAAACTTTGACACACTACAAGTGGTTCCCAACTCCAAATTGTGAATAATTATGGTCCCAACATTGATCCCTGAGGCACACCACTAATTATGGATTGCCAACTAGAATAGCATTCATTTATCCCCACTCTTTGCTTCCTGTTAGTCAACCAATCCTCTATCCATGCTAATACTTTACTCATAACACCATGCATCTTTGTCTTATGCAGCAGCCTCTTGTGCAGCACCTTGTCGAAGGCCTTTCAGAAATCTAGGTATACCACATCGACTGGGTCCACGTTGTCCAACATGTTCGTAGTATCTTCATAGAATTTCAAAAGATTAGTTAAGCATGACCTGCCCTTCGTGAACCCATGCTGTGTCTGCCCAAAGGGACAATTTCTATTGAGATGCCTTGCTATTTCTTCCTTGATAATAGACTCAAGCTTCTTCCCCACAATAGAACTAACCAGTCTATAAATCACCATCTTTTGTCTACCTCGCTTTTTAAACAGTGACATCGCACTTGCTGTTTTCCAACCTACTGGAACTGCCCCAGAATCAAGCAAATTTTGTAAAATTACCCCAAATGAACTTGCTATTTCTCCATCTCTTTTAGTACCTTGGATGCATTCCATCAGGGCCAGGAGACCTGTCTATCCTTAGCTCCATTAGCTTGCCCAAAACTACCTCTTCTGTAATAATGATTGTTTCCAGGTCCTCACCTACCTTTGTCTCTTTCTCAATTACTGGTATGTTGTTTATGTTCTCCACTGTGAAGACCGATACAAAATACCTGTCCAATGCCTCAGCCATTTCATCATATCCCATGACTAAGTGCCCCTTCTCATCCTCTAAAGGACCAACGTTTACTTTAGCCACTCTTTTTCATTTTATATATTTATAGAAACTTTTGCTATCTGCCTTTATATTCTGTGCTCATTTGTTTTTCTCATGTTCTATCTTACTTTTCTTTCTATCTTTTTTGTGGCTTTTTGTTGATCTTTCTGTTGAGAGGAATGTATGTGTCAACAATATCCAAGGCATTTCTGCCTTTGTTTTAACTGGGTTTAAATTGCATCATCAATACATAGCATTGTAATATGCTGATATATGAGATGGAGAGAACAGCATGGGAACAGAAAGTAATTATGATCCACTTAACATGGTGAATTTAAATTTAAATCTAGCAAAATCTAGCTAATTCTTTTGCGTAGCTGAATATTATTGATTTTTAAAATTTGCTGAGAAGAGCTTTTAATTGTTTATCACTTTCAAAGTAGGAGATCGGAATCATTAACTATTAATTTGCCCCTTAAATCTATATGTTGCTAAATCTTATTACATGTCATGAATCCAATTCTCTTCAAGTCAGTAGGGGATAAATTTCCTTGGGCTGCTTCACTCTTGTTCTTGATAGACATCCAAATGTAAATTGTTTCAATGAAACTAATTGAACTATTTGAGAAAGTAACAGAAAAAATAAATTAGCGTAATGAGGTAGATGCATGGATTTGAATTTTCAATAGACCTTCAATAAGTGCTGTGTGGTGGACTCAGGACTACGGTAATAACATGAGGAATTAGGAGGCAAGGAGTGTAATGAATAGTAAACAATCCACAAATTTAAAATATTTATAATTTATATGGCAATACAGGCATTAACTTAACTTGACAGATCGTGAGAAGGGTGTTCCACTAAAGTCCATTGTGGGTCCTCTTGCTTTCACTATTGACATAAACAATTTGGAATAAGGAATCAGACAATTTCAAATATTGAGTTACACAAAATACGTGGTTTAGTTAAAAGAGCAGGTAGACAATGGTAAACAGAGAAAGAACATAACACCCATCACACCAGTTAATGAAGCTATTTAATTAAAGCAAACAAAGTTTGTGATTTATTCCTGGAGGGATAAAAATGAAAAGTTCTGTTAAGCTTGGTTGGACCACATTGCGAATTATATTGGTCTACACAAATCTATCCATTACCTAACATTCCAAATGTTCCTAAAGACAGTATGATAAAAGAAAATGTGCTGAAATTAAAAAAAATCACTCTGACTTAAGGAAAACTGTAATTAGAATTAGCATTTTCTGACTGTAAATTTTATTGTAAAAACCTATTGACTGTCTTGAAGCTAACTGGCCCAAATAATCATCTTCTTCTCAGTATTCTAACTGACTTGTGACTCTTACTAATTTACGCATATCACTTCCCATCTGTTTTACTGTCTCTCTCAATTCCTTCAATGGTGTTGTTGCAGCTAAACAAAATCTTCAAATCCCACCAATCCTACCATAAGATAAATGTTTTTCCCATATGGAACACACACAAACAAACACACACTCTCTCACGTGCATTCACACTCACATGTACAGACACTTACACACACACACACTCTCTCTCTCTCTCTCATGCACATGCACCCACATATGGAGTTAATTTGTATTTGCAGATACATTCTATTTTGCTCAAAAAATGCACTGTCTGCAGGCAGTCAATGCAGACCAGTCAATCCATGCAATATTTTATAAATTCCACTTTGGAAATAGAATGAGTCTGATTCAAGATTGGAATACAGACAGACTCTAACCTCACATCTTTAATGCATTGTCTGAGCTGAGATGTCACCTTTTGTTATAAAACTTTAACTTATCTTGAGAAGGTAACGTAAAAAAATGTTCTGGGATTTACATATTAATGAACCAAAACTTGCAACCTATTCTAAACGATGAAAAACTTTACAACAATCCAGGTTTATTCAATATATCATTTCAGTTGCATGATGCTCTAATCCTTTGCTATAAATTCTGTGTCTTATGGTTTTATGCTCCACAACCACCTGATGAAGGAGCAGTGCCCCGAAAGCTAGTGCTTCCAAATAAACCCGTTGGACTATAACCTGGTGTTGGTGTGATTTTTAACTTTGTCCTCAATGCTGGCTTTCTCCTTTTAGGAACAATCCTTTCATCCTGATATGCAGGCCTTATCTTTTAAAATTGTTTAACTATTCCAGTTACTAAAAAGGCTGATACAACAATTCCTACTAACTGCTTTCTTCTCTAGTTCCGTTCAGTTGATTAGTATCGTTCTGAGCCAGAGTTTGTCCCAAAGCACTTTGCAGCCAACTGTGTTTTTAATGTGAAATATTTTTTCCTAAAATAGAAGGTATGGCAGCCAAGTTGTGCACAGCAAGCTCCCACTAACAGAAGTGTCATTATGTTTTTCAGCGTTGGATGAGGCACAAATATTGTCAAGATGCAGAGAAAGATTTCCCATTCTTCTTCAAAAAATGTCACTGAACCCATCTGAGACAGGAGATGAAGTTTGGGTTTAAGGTCCCATAAAAAAATAACTGTCCAGCCCTAACAATCTCAGTACAGGTCTGCGTTTTTTTATTTCAAATTATCCCTCTTGAAAGAGGGCATTATTATAATCAGGATAATTATGATTCATCAAGAATTTTGTCTTTCATAAGATTTAACAATAAACAACAATAATCTTTTTTGAAAGGTTACAGAGGCAGGGAAGAAGTTCTTAAAGATAGAAGGAATTAAAAATAGCATTCTTGTGAAATAGAACAACCATTTGTGGACCGCACATAGAGGGGTAAAGTTCTTGAGGATCTCCCCTTAATTTTCTGTTAAAGAAAGGTTGAGATAAAGACACTTTGACTTTTAAGATGCTTGATTGTAAGTATATTTGTTTGAATATTCAATTGTTTCTTAAGTTGGATCGTGTATAAAATTAAAGTAAAATCGGCATGTTCTAACTATCTTTAATTACATATGCTCCTTGGTATAGCACTAATCGCTGTCATGTAGTCCAGAATTTATTCTTGTAATAAACATTCATGAGCAGATATTAACGTGTCTCCTACTTAATTCCTCAAGAACCCATAAACAGACAATAATATCTAAAAATTCTAAAGTTAGTATTCTCTGAGATGATATTTATAAACCTGGACAGGTTGTTTGTGCTATGATAAACTGTAGATATATTCTATCCTGAGATCATTTTCTAGCTTGGGGAAAAGGCATTTTATTGCAAGACCCCGTCTATAGTTAGTAATGCTGAGTAATTTTACTGAATGATGTGAAATCTCTCTTAATTGAGATTTTGGGTTGACGGAACTGATAGTGGAAATGTTCACCTTGCCAAGGGAGTGGGACTAACATAGTAGAACAATTAATATTATACCATTAACTAGCAGGCATGGGGGTATGAGGATGTCTAGAGGGTACGTTGAGTGTTCAGCAGTTTAGTGACAATAGAGCTTTTCATGAATAAGACAAGCTTAAAGAGTACTTCAAGACAGAAGGATAGAAAAGGTCTGTCAAGTCAGAAGGTTGAGGAACAGTGTACACTTTGGGAAGGAAGCGATTGGGGAGATTGGTGCGGTAATGAGAGGGGAGAAACAAAAGGTGTCATAATTGACAGAAAGTAATGAATTCAGTTAAGAAGTACTGACAAGAATTTAAACAAAGTAATAAAAGTGGAATACAAGCATGGAGATATGATGCTTCAATTGCATACTGAGACAGGTAAGGGTGTTCCAAGGGCAGGAGCACAACCACCTCAGCCTTTGCAATTGTCCAACAGCTTCGAGGGTTTTTCTGCTTGATTGAATGAGAGTGCAGTGGATGAGACAATTGAGCATGGCATCATGGTACAGGAATCCTGTCAAATGTGGGGTAGCAAAAGGAATGTAATGAGAGGAAGGGACACCATTAATAGTGGGATCATCAATGTGCTCTGCAACAAAGAGTGTGAGTCTAGATGGTTCTTGTTGTCT
>NC_057715.1:60036334-60079846 GCF_004010195.1 Chiloscyllium plagiosum | reverse complement strand
CCACGTGCATAGTAGTAAAGGGTAAGTCTGAATAGAGAAATAAATGCATGGTTCAAAGACTAATACGGAAAAAAGTGATTTCCGGTTCATGGGTCACTACGATCTTCTCTGGGGAAAATGGGGTCCAATCGCTTGGAATGGTCTATATCTGAAACAAATTGGCAATAGTGTTCCAGTAAGCAGCAAAATTAGGGAAATAGAGAGGGCTTTACACTAAACAAAGGATAGGTGAGGTGGGTAAGGATCATGCTTGGGTAAATGTAACAAATCAAGGGGTAGAGTTGAGGCAGGACAGCAAAATAGTGATATGGGAATGAAGTTCTGACAATGGTGGGAAATAACAGAGAAAATAAAGACTAAAAATACACCAACAGTAAATGTTATGTGTGAGAAAGATAAAGAGGCAGAACAAAAGACTTTATATTCTGAATGTCCAAAACATTCATTTCAAGTAAGTTAATTTATTGCATACATTAAAGTAAGATCTAATAGTCATTAGAGAGATGCTGCTGCAGATTGTAAAGGATTGAGTCCTGACTATTGAGGGTCTTGTAGCATTTAAGAAGAATAGGAAGTTGGGTAAAGGTATAGGAGGAAGCACTGTGAATCAAAGATAGCATTGGGGCAATAGGTAGAAATGACCTTGATTTGGGGGATCAGGATGTAGAATCCTAACAGTAGCTGTAATGTAAGGCAAAGAATACAGAAGATATATTTGAATGCTCAGGATAAAGCAGAGATATTAGTCATGAATGATTTTAATCTGTACATTAACTAAACAAATCAAATAGCCTGGATGAGTTTATGGAATATTTTTAATATTGTTTCTTACACCAGCACATTCCAGAACTAACGAGAAAGCAGGTTACTTTAGATTTGATAATGTATAATGAGCCAAGATCAGTTAATGACTTCAGAGTAAAGGTACCCCTAGGTAGCAGCAACCACACATTATTACTGAAGTTTAAATCCAGACCAGAAGGGAGAAGAAAGTGTCTAAGATGAACATTTTAAAGTGAAATAAGAGCAACTATGTGGGTGTAAAAGATGAGCTAGTTAACTTGCACACTATGCTGGTAAATAGATCAATAGTGAAGCCATAGCAGACACACACAAGGATATTTCACAATACTCAAAATAAATACATTTCCATTCAAAAGAAACATTCAAAAGGAAGAACCCATCCCTTGTGGTTAACCAAATAAATTAAGGTAAGCATCAAATCCAAGAAATCTCTTATAACTGTGCAAAGGTAAGTGCCACGTCAGATAATAGATCAGAATGGCAGAGAATGACTAAAATGTTAATCTGAAGAAAGAAATCAGAATATGAGAGAAAGGTAGCTAGAAATGCAAAACTGAATGGCAAGAGTTTCTAAAGAAAGCAAAAAAGCAAAAATGTAAATAAAGTGAGCGTTTGTCCTCTAAAGAAATTCTGAGAATGGGGAGTTAATAGCAGATAATAAGGAAATGAAATAAACAAATATTTTACAGGTGCCATCACTGCTGAGGATGTAAAAGAAAACCTAAAGCTATAAAGAGGAGTTGAAAGTAAAAGATGAACATGTGAAATTATGATCACTCAGGGAATGGTACTGAGCCTGCCGATGGAACTAATAGCAGACAAGTTCCTAGATCTTGATGAACTTAAACGTAGAATCTTAAAATTGGTGGTTAATGATGTAGTAGTTGCATTGGTGTTAATCTCTGAAATTTCTTAAATTCAAGAAAGGTTACATTATACTTGAAAGTAACAATTGTAAGACTCAATTCAAGAAACGAGGGATGCAGAAAATACTAAACTGTCGGCTATGTAGCTTGATTTCTGCTCTGATGAAGGTGCTAGAGTGGATCATTATTATGGTTGTGGTATGACCTGGTACTTTTAGAAATTCAAGAAAATAAGTTTTGAGAAAGAGAAAGTATGCTTAAACTTTTGGGTGAATACAGAATGTGGAGCACTGTTTTCAAATTAAGAGTCACTCTGTTAGGACAGAGATGAGGTGAATCATTTTCTTGCAGCTGATTTTTGACTTTGGAGCACAAGGCATCAGATGCTTAAACTGATTTATTGGAGTGTTTTTTGAAAGAGTAACTTGTACTGTATTTAAGGAGGATCCCATTGACATATTGCACTTGGACTTCCAAAAGGCATTTGACAAGGTTATTGCACTAAGGGTAATATCCAAGTATGAACACAAGTTTGGCTGGCTGGCAAAAACAACAATTTCACTATTTGGTAATTTTTTGATTGGTAGGAGATGAGTGGAGTCTCACATGGGTTTCTGCTGACACCTCAATTTTTTACAAACTATATTAATGGCTTAGGTGAGGGACCTAAAGGTATTTTAGCTAAACTTGCAAATTTCACAAAGGTAGTAAGAAAGTATGTTGTGAAGAGGACATAGCAGTGCCACATACATATAAAAGATTCAATGGTGGTCAAAAATCTGGCACATGATGTATAATATTGAAAAATATAAAATTGTTCACTTTGGTGGGAAGAATGCAAAGCAAAGTATCGGTCATAAGAACACAAGAACTGGGAGCAGGAATAGGCCGCCTGGCCCTTCAAGACTGCTCTGCCATTTAATGAGATCATGGCTGATCTTTTTGTGGACTAAGATCCACTTACCTGAACTCTCACCGTATCCCTTAAATCCTTTATTGTTCAAAAAAAATTCTATCTTAGCTATAAAAATATTTACTGAAGTAGCATTAACTACTTCACTAGGAAAGGAATTCCATAGAATTACAACCCTTAGGGTGAACAAATTCCTTCTCAGTTCAGTTCTAAATATGTTCCTTCTAATCTTGATTCTATACCCTCTTGTCGTAGATTCACCTTCCAGTGGAAACATCCTCTCTACTTCTATCATATCTATTCCCTTCATAATTTTTTATGTTTCTATAAGATCCGCCTTCATTCTTCTGAATTCCAATGAATATAATCCCACTCTACTCAGTCTCTCCTCATAAGCCAACCCCCTCAATACCAGAATCGACCTAGTGAACCTCCTCTATGCAGGAAGGAAGAATGCAAATGCATTGAAAGTGGATCCGAGGGCGTCTACTAGATAGCTACCTGGAATGAGAAGTTTGCCTTATAAGGAATAGATGGAGTTGGAGGAGTGAGGTCTGACTTGACTGAAGTATTTAAGATCTTGAAGAATATTGTCACGTTGGGAAATTCCCACTTTTGGGTGAATACAGAATGTGGAGCACAGTTTTCAAATTAAGAGTCACTCTGTTAGGACAGAGATGAGGTGAATCATTTTCTTGCAGCTGATTGTTGACTTTGGAGCACAAGGCATCAGATGGTAACGGAAGCAGGGTCATTGAATATTTTAAAGACAGAAGTGGATAAATTCTTGTTAGGCATTGAACTCAAAGGTTATTGGGAGTGGATGGGAGTTTGCACTTTCAGACACAAACAGATCAGTGTGGTCTTGTTGATTGGCAGAGCAGGCTCAAAGTACAGAACGGCTTACTTCTGCCCCTAATTCTTATGTTCATGTACAGCTTTAGTGTGGAGTACATAACTAAATTTGTGTAAATTCATAACATGAAAGACAGAGCAGGTACCTGGTGACTAAGGCTAACCAATTGTTTGTTCCGGACATCATATAACACTGTTTTAACCACAACAGACCTGCATGTTCCATAGCCACCATCATTCTCCATCCTTTATCCACATCAGTTAGGTATTGGCGAACTACCAGCCTCATGATATTATCATGCCTGGTCTTGGTCCAATTCTCACACCACTCCAACCCTTCAGGATTTAGAGCTCAGGGACAACTCCAACTTGAATGCTTCTGCCAAAGTGATTTGTGCACAGGAACATACTCTCATCCCATGCATTGAAACAGGATATGTTGTGTGGCTCTTAGCTTCATTTCTTAGTGGTCACTCACTCTGTGCTTACTTGAAAGTTGCTGGCCTCTTGTGGCTTGCAATACATTAGGCTGGAAATAACTCATAATTGGGAGTACTGAACATTCAAGGTGGACATGTAGCTTAATGGTACTGTGTTACTTCATGTCACATGTACAGTATACCTGAGTAGCTTACATGTCAAATTCACTGCATGTAGTTTGATCAATTGGCCTCATCTGAAAATCAGTAGGGAACAGACCTTAATAAGCTGAAGGATGTCTACACTCAGTCAGGGCCTACCTCTACAGTCAAATTACAGCCTCCAGCAAACGTGATCATTACATTGTTGCAGAAATTGCCTCCATTTCATGTCAGCTAAGAAAATGCAGTTTGATGCTAACTTAAAAGTATCATTTTGATTGGCATTTCTAAAACACATTCCATGCTATCAGTGAAAGACAATGCTTTGGAGCTGCCACATTAACATAGTGAACTGTAAGTGTGTAAAGACAAGCTCTATGATGCATATGGTCACAGAAATCTGAGGGTGCATACATGAGGATCAGCGGTCGGTACAACATCATGGGCTGAAGGGCCTGTTCTATGCTGTACTGTTCTATGTTCTATGTTCAATGTTCTAATTCCATTCCCAAATGTAGCATGAACATTTTATTAAACTTAGCTGCCTCAAAGCTCATTATTGAAACATGACTTCATTTTTCCTGCCAAAAATTCCAGTCCACTCTGTCTAAAACATGGCATGATTCTTCACTGCCATTGGTGTAAGGGCTCAGGGATACCTTTCATGAAATAGTATTCACTTTCTAATATTCTCCACAGATTATTTGCTTATATATTGGACACTGACATTCGCAGATGCACGCTATATAGTTCCAGCATTTTCTGTTTTTATTCAGCTCAACTAATCCATGCAGAGGAAAGGCTTTATGATACTGACACTTCAGTTAAAAAAAAACAAAATTGCAATCTGCCAATTCACATCAAGTTCATGCTTTGCTTTGATGAACTTGGAAGACCCCCTTTTTCAGAAACGGGCTTGTCAAGGTACTCAAAACTCCATACACATCAAGAAACCTTTAAAAATAAACAGAAATAATTCTTTTTCTATGGGTCAAGCTGTGTGCAGATACAAAGCAACGTATCATAAATTTCAGAGGTCAAAACAGATGTGTGAGATTGACATGTCCATTCACCATCATAATGTCTGGTGAGAATAACTCTAAAAGCTACCAAATTTGTTTTATTTATTCTATTACAAGGAGGTCAGCAATGTAGGCAAATAAAAGTACAGCGTTATTACTGATACAAATTCCAGCAATTTCGATATTTCACAACAAAATCAGACTTTCACTGAAAAAATGTAACCTATAAATTAAATTTATTGCTGATATAAACTATCAAAAGCTTTTCATTTTGCATTCATAAGGACAGACCCAAGAACATCAAAGAACAACAGCTCATACCGCATGAGGAAAGAGTATCATTAGTTGAGATGTTGACTCCGATTGGTCAAGATGTTGCCAAGGACATTTACTAAGAACCTATTATCCCCTTTTTGTTTAATTTACGAAATAATAAATGCCAGAATGTTCTTTCTGTTCGCTGAGGTCAGGGCCCTGTTCATGAATATATTTAGCTTGTAGCAAGTGGAAATAATCCACATTTTGAGCTAAACTGATCATGTAAATTGGTTGTTAGCATAAGTGAAGAGTCAATCACATTGGTAGGTTTGGTGTCACATGTAGGCAAGACCAAGTAATGATGGCAGTTTCCTACCCCAAAGGACATTAGTGAATGAGATGGACATTTCTGATAGCTAACAATGGATTCATGGTCATTAACTCTTAATTCCAGATATTTTACTGAATTCAAATTCCACCATCTACTGTGGCAGGATTTGAATCTGGGATCCCAAATGCTGGTTTTCAGAATTAACAGTCCACTAGACCATCGCCTCCCCTGTTCAACACATTAGAAACAAGGGCTTTTTCATTGTCAGGACTAAGAAGCCAAAGAAAGCCTAACTGAAAACTGCTCCAGGATGAATGAGCTTGGTTTGGACTGTCTGTAATTGTTTAAAATTCTGTTGCTTATAATACAATCAGTCCCTTCTCAGTGCAATGAACTTTCTTATTTTTGCAGTCCTTACCCTTTTCCATTGTGGAATAAATGTTTCATTATCCTTCTCGTGATCTCACTTTCAAGTATCTATACACATTTTGCTCCATCAATGTTGAAAACCCATAGATATGGCAATAGAGTGTAGGCTAGTGCACATATCCAGTAGATATTGAGTGGACATGACTCTCCATTATAGTTGCCAATCTCTCCATGGAGACAGCTAGTTCCACATGCTGGAGTCACCATGTGACTGATAACATTGGTAGCATCTCCATCCTTCAATTAATTTTCTACCTGATTCTAACAATGCTGTCTGCTGTCTCTGACATGTTTTCACATTCTCATGAAGTTATTAATGGTCGTGTTCATCTTTGGATGGGTTGAGCTGCTGTCTGGCTTCTGACAGTCTTTTGAGTGCCAGACACATGAGGCTTTTCTTCATCAGTCAGCCACAGAGACATTTCAGTTTGGTGCTCCTGCATCTAATCTGTGAAGAATATCCACTGCAGTGAACATCTCTGAGCTGGAGATTGTGCAGGTGAAAGCCTTGCCTGTTCATCCTCTGAGGGCTGAGTGACTTTCTTTTTAGATATGGAGCTGACAGTTGTTATTGACCAGGCCAGATGCCCTCAAAACATGTCAAGACAGGAGCCCAGACCCTAACATTTCTAGTTGTTTTGAGCAGGTGTATAGTGGATATTCCAGGAGTGATGCAGCTGGCCCAACCACTTAGTTTTAAACAAAACAGAATTTATTTGCAAGATTACTGAATGATACACAAACGAAAGAGATGAGAATACAGAATAGCTTAACCTATCCAAAAACCCAACAGATTATCCCAACTTGATGATGCTGTTCCAAACACATGCAACAATCTCCATAAACACCTCTTTGCAAAAAAAGTCAAATTAAACATAGGGTCTTACAGGAGAGAAAGAGATGACAGAGACATTCAGCATGGAACACCATCTTACATGGAGCTGTTTCTTGGACTAGCAACCTCAAAAGTGACTGGTTGCTTGTACTGAACACCCAAATTACTAAAAACCAAACCAAACCAGCGATAAGGTGAGCTGGGAGAACTGGCCACTCCCCTTTCATTGTACAAGTGTTTTTTTATAACTTGAAAACCAGAGGCAGAATCTGCTAGCAATAATCAAACTGGCCTAAAATGCTTCACACCTAGACTTTTTGAAATGCTGCTTTTATGACCTCTTTGGGAAAAAAAAGCCAAGGACAGCATAACCTTGTTAAAGGAGCAGCAGCATCACAAAGTCTCTGGCGTTGATGTTTTCAGGATAGTGTTTTGTTGGATGTCACTAATGACTGTTCAAGAGGAGACAGAGAATTAACTGTGAAAAAGGAGTAAATAATTCTTGTGTAAGTTAGGAATAAATTAATATTGTTGGTAATGGGAGAGTGGGGCAGGACAACACAAGGCTTCCTAACTTGGTTGCTCATTGAGGTTTCTCCATACCTACATGATGCACTCTTCGCTAACCAGTCCTAATATTTTCTCCTCTTATGGCATGCGGAAATGTATTCTCACAAGCATCCCTTCCCCCATTCATCTTTGCCAACTCAGTCCGGTTGTGGGCCAGTTTTTTCAGTGATGAGACGAAGGGAGGGATTGAGCATGGTGGGAATTGGATAGGAGAGCTGTTAGTGATACTGCAGGAGCAGGAGATATGATGAGGTGTCCTCAGTAAGTGAATAGGAAGTGCAGAGGTCAGGAAGCATTAGAAATTTGGGAGGATGAAGTGGATGAGAGCCCATTGATGCAGCACACTCTATAAAATAGTGAGCTATAGTACACAAGCTTTGGTGAGAGGTGAGTGCAGTGACAAAGTTAGAGTAAATAAGAGCGAGAAAGCAAAAGGACGAGGTGGAACTTTGCCTCACAGAGTGCGGAAGATCATTCACCTTGTTCCTGCACTGTTAGCAAGTCCAAATCTCTTTCATGTAATTCCACAAGAAAAGTGTCCTAAAGTGCTTTATTAATGAGAAGAGCAAAGTACCTATAAAAAACGTTGCTATGAGTCAGAGTAGGCCAGGCACTGTGAATCTCACTCCAAAAGATACTTTAACTGAAAATGGGAAAATTCAGCCCATAATTTCAGTCGACCGCTGAACTTCTTTTTGTGTTAATATTTTGATGTCTAGAGCTCTTGGAGGCAGCAGTGAATCAAATGTAGCCTGAAAGACTACACCCACCCTCCATAAAATGTAACAATCTTAAAAGTTAGCAGACAGCTGATTGAAGTGTACATGAAACATAGAAACAAATACTAATTAGAAGCAGAGATACTGAGAAGGGGATCAACACTTGCATAATGAAGTGACTCCTACTCAAGGAAGCTAAAAATAAAAACAAATTAAAATAAAATTGACTGAAAGTCAAGCAATAGGTGTTTCAAAATATTTTTAAAGTTGCAGTAATTAATTGCAATAAATAATTATTGACAAGAAACAGAATAAATTTAAAATATAACTCATTGAGAAATATTAATAGATGATTTTGGGATAGTGTAGGGGGACGAGCTGAGAATAGTTCACAGGTCGGCGCAACATTGGGGGCTGAAGGGCCTGTTCTGCACTGTATTGTTCTATGTTCTATGTTCTAAAGGTCAACCTATGGAACAATAGAACACAGATCTTGCACAATAAGTTAAAATAATAGATGTGCAAAATAAATTGAGGTAAAGATCCAACAAGCAAAACCACTTTTGGAAAAAATGATGTATTTGCTCAAAGCTGAATCTTTGGAAGTCAGTATCAATGCATGTAATTCAATTTAACACTGAACATTAGATTTTTCCACCTAATTTAGAACATCAAAGCATCTATCATTGACAAATTGCTTCCATTACAGACTTCAGGTTACAGTTACAGAAAGAAATTATTGCTAATTATTGATTCAATCTTGGGTGTGGCGTTTCCTCAAAGTCGGTTTTGCTCTATGCAAGTACAGTGCTTCCATGTTACAGTTGTAAAATCCAAGCAGCTTCAAGTGCAGTTTGGATCACAGTACCATTTGCCCACAAAAATTAACAAATGATGCTATTACCATCATTTATGGATGTATTTTATATGGATTTCCAGAAGATATTCAATAAAGTTCCACATAAGAAATGCTAATAAAAAGAAAACCCCACATAGGTGACCTGTTTACATGGGATGGGAGTCTGTTAGGAACTAGGAGACAAGGAAATGCTTATGCTCCACTTGGAAGGATGAGGTTACTTCACCAGGGATGTGTACTGGGGCCTTGGTTTCTTATGAAATTTATGAACATCTTTAATGAAGGAATAGAACTTTATGTGCAAGGTTGTAGATGACACCCAAATTAGATGTCATTATAAATTGTGTAGCTCAGAGTAAAAGGTTTAATGGGACATTTATTAAGTAAGTGGGTTACAAATTAACTTCAATGTGGGTCAAGTGTGTGGTGATCCACCAAGGAATATCAATAATACATTTTATAAATGGTGAAAAATTGAAAACTGTAGATCCAAGTACAGAAAACAATTCAGAGCTCGTGAACTGGTACAAAAATTGATTGAAAAGGCCAATGGAATGTTGGCTTTGTTTCAAAGGAGATGGCACAAAACGAGGTGCAAGTGATGCTTCGGTGATAGCATGTCTTTGTGAGGCTTATTGTACAGTGGAAAGGAGTCAGGAGACAGAGGGCAAGCTGACATTTATAACAACAACAGAGCAGCATAAACTAAACAATAAGTTATGGCAACTTAGACTTTGCAGTATAACTCTTCTTCACCTAAACTTGTAGTTTACTTTGTGCATTCAGAATGTACCATTGTTTTATCTAGCAAGGTTTGGAATATAGTTTCCATTACACTTCTGATGAAATAAGAGCTGTGGAAGATGCATAGCTCCAAAGAATTCTTCAACCTTCATGCTGCACACCTCAAAGTGATCTCCCTTGTCTTAAAATGGAGCTTAGGTACTTATAATGCTGAGAACAATTGGGTTTTATCAGAAATTGGTGACAAAATCTTGTTCAAAACTTCTCTCTCATCTGAGAGTGATTCTAAGGAAAATTCAATTGTCTGCAGTTCTGAAGAACCTACCAGTGGATATAACACTATGCCTGCAAATTGAGAGAAGGAACAGAATAAACATTTGAAAAATTTTCAGCAAAGCATTGCAAAGTCATGATGGTAAAATCTTGCTACGTATCCAGATCAAAAAAAGTCATATCCTGATAGATCTGGACAGGTCACAGCATGGGCAATGTGCAGCTATTTTTCTTCCTACAGGGCTTGCTGGGAATATAACAGATGCAGATTTACCTGAAACTGTTTATACAGGAGGACCTTGGATCAAACTGTGAAATTGATGTCGTAATTTGGCTAAGAACCAGTAATTTGAGGTGATGTCTTACCAACTTCTGAGTGATGTGTGCTATGGCGAGATGAACAGTAGAATCAGGTGAGATGGTCATCTCCCCATTGTGATCACCTCACCACAGCTTCTCTGCTTTATTCAAATGGACTTGGTGAGATTCTTGCCAGGGAATGGCGAGTTCTCAGTTGATGATCTTTATTATTTGTCAAATGACTTGTTAACAACCCAAGTCACAAGGGTTGCAATCTTGCCAAACCTGGCTTACAAATTAGTCATCAGAAAAACTCAACGTGGAAACCAAACCATTGCTGCTAGCTCCATAAAACATCCATGTTGGACACTGGGCAGCAACATCTTAGACTCACTCCATGAGTAATAGCCATATGTATCCCACACCCATGAACATTCACATAGTGGAGGTGCTGGTGGTGGACAAGTTAAAGTATCACACAACACCAGATTATGATCCAACAGGTTTATTTGAAAGTACAAGCTTTTGGAGTGTTGCTCCTTCATCAGGTAGCTAGTGGGGCAGAATATATAGGACACAGAATTTGTAGTAAAAAATCAAAGTGTCATACAACTGATGAAATGTATTAGACAAACCTAGATGACTGTTAAGTCTTTAATCACTTAGAATGGGGATCAAGATTTTGAGTGATTAATTCATAAATCCCAGCATTTCTTTAAAAGTCACAGCTCCGAGATAACTTAAGGTTTTATCAGGATTTTAAAAATAGTGACATCTCAGCTCAGACAATGCATGTAAGGTTAGAGTATGTCTGTATCTCAACCTGCAGACAGAGTGGTTTTATTAATGTCACATGGACTGACGGCCTACAGATTCCGTGCTTTTTGAACAAAATAGAATGTATCTGCAATTACAAATGTACAAATACAAATTCACCCCGTAGGCTTATATGTGTGTGTGTGTGCGTGCGAGTATGCATGTGAGGGAGAGGGAAAGTGTGTGCGTGTGTGAGAGAGAGAGAGAAGGAGAGAGTGAGTATATGTGTGTGTGCGCATGTGTATCTGTGTGAGAGCGTATGTATGAGAGAGGGTCTGTGTGAGTGTATTTGTGTGTGAAAATGTGTGCACATTTTTGTGAGTGTAAGTGTGTGTGTGAGAGTGTACAGTATAGTGGGGTCACCTGTACTGTGACAATAATTGAAGATCCCATTTAAGGCCGTCCTCATGGGTACCGAACTTGGCTATCAGCCTCTGCTTGGCCACTTTGTGTTGTTGTGTATCCCGAAAGTTGCCTTGGAGGACATTTACCTGAAGATTCGAGGCCGAATGTCCTTGACTGCTGAAGTGTTCCCCACTGGGAGGGAACATCCCATTCTGGCAATTGTTGTGCGGTGTCCATTCATCCGTTGGATCTTCATGGCTTTGCCAATATACCATGGCTCGGGGCATCCTTGCATGCAGTGTATGAGATAGACAACATTGGCCAAGTTACATGAGTATCTGCTGCACATGTGGTGGGTGGTGTCCCATTTATAATGGCAGTATCCATGTTGACACTCGGACATGTCTTGCATTCGCTGCCTTGGCAGGGTTGTATGGTGTTGTGATCAAGGTTGTCCTAGAGCTGTGAATATTTACATATTAATCAATCGAAACCTGCATCCCCATTCTAAGTGATATTACACAGCTAGGTTTGTGTAATATACTGCATCAGTTCTATGACACTTTGATCTTTTACTATAAATTCTGTATCCTATGGTCCTGCCCCGTAAGCTATCTGATGAAGGAGCAGTGCTCCAAAAGGTTGGACTATAAACTGGTGTTTTGTGATTTTTAACTATGAACATTCATATCTGACATGTAACAGTCTCTCTTAATCTTCATGCCACATCTCCAATTCACATACAGGACACATCCACATTTTAATGATTCACCTTGAGCTGCAGCAGTAACTATAATTGTAATGCTGCAGCAACGACACTTTGTGCCCAGGAACATGCATCTAGCTCATGGAATGGACTAGGCTGCATCTCTGTGTTCTTTGCTCATTGTCATAGCACTCTTTCATGCTGAGTCTACATGGATGCACACAGTATCCCTGCCTTGCATTGCCTTGACTTGTCTTTTTACATATTATCTTCTCAGTCAGCAATATTTGGCTCATATTACGACTGTCTAGACATTGATATTTAATGTAGACACAAAACCAAGAAGATTGTCATTGTTGCCAGGAGACCTTAGTCCAGTCAATGGGTTAATTAGTCCTCAAAGGATCCTGGCACAGTAAGTCAAGAGCAGCCTCCAACACCAGTCCAGGCCGTGCTTAAGGCTGTCAGGATCACTTGCCCATGATGATAGCCGTCATCGTAACAAAAGACTTTAAGCTGCTCCCCCATTAGAAAGAGATGACTGTTGGTGGTTTAATATGAGGGTCACTATGTGTCAGGGAAGGGGCAAAGTTGAGAAAGTGATGTCTTCATGGTGACCTCAGCAAGTATGGGAATTGAACCCATGCTATTGACATCCCTCTGCATCAACTATTCAGCCAACTAAGTTAACTGACCCCATGAGAAGGTGAATGATGGGCAACATATCACCTGACTTGACTATTTCTGTCTTATTGAGGACTGTTTTCCTCCTTGAATGAAAGATTTAAGGAAGTTGAAACATGGTGACATAGGCATTGTAATTGGCACAGAAGGGAATGTTTCCTGAGGAAGTGAGTAGGCAATGCAGTGGGTATGCAGAGTTATGCAATTACAGTGTGTGAGGTGAATGGGGAAGATATTGCTCGCAGAGTGATAGAGCACGAGTCTTGGTGGGAGGTGGGTCAAAAGCAGAGATAGAGTCAGTATGTGTTTTCATTTGATAGTAACACTCGCGATGGAGGAGTGTAGAAGATTATTTACCTTCTCTCTGCAAAGCTGGACATTCCTTCCAGGTGCTTGATACTGCTTTAACATATCTGGCAACCTTGGACCAAGCTAGCATGGTCTGATGTCATGACCTCCACTGCTAGACCTGGAGGAAGAGCAAATCCAACTTGTGCATCACCCCAAACAGCAGCCCCTCCAGGATCATGTGGGAAAGGGTCTTCCCATGTCTGCCAAATCTGAGGCAAATGTCAGGAGCAATGGAGGCCATCTCCAGACTGACAACAGCCTTTAGAATATAACATTGCACCTGGGATGCTGATCAATTCCAGGATCTCCAGTGAAAGGTGAGTTGCTTGGGGAGTCGCATGTGGTAAGTTGGGCTCAAATACAGCATGAGCCACTGGGAGGGCTTAAATAGCAATTAAAGTGGTCATAAGATACAGTGACAAAGCTCTCTCAGCCTCACAGTTAGAATGTTTCCACCAACTGCAATACAATTCCCATGGCCAAAACATGGTAAAATTCTACTCTTTTTTTTAATTGTAGAAAAAAGTGAGATCCAGGTACTTACTGACAGAATAAATCCACAAGACTCTCTGGTTTTGAATCAATAACCATAAACACCATGATACAAAGTTGCATCAGCACAATCTATTATATATGTGTGTACAATTTATATTCTAAACTCTAGAACTAACCTGGAGCAGCTACTGGTAACAAACAAACTATGCTCAAACACCATAAGATCAGAATATGTAGAAGTAGGCAATTCAGCCCTTCAAGTCTTCTCCACTATTCTATGAGATCCTAGCTGATTTTAATAATCCTGAACTTCACTTTCCTGCCTTTTTCCCATAACCTAGAATTTCCTTGCTGATCAAAAATCTGTCAATCTCATCCTTGAATATATCTAATGACACAGCTTGGTAAACAATTCCAGAGATGCAATACCCTCTGAGGGAAGAAGGTTCTCTCATCCTTATCTCAAACGGGCAACCCTGATTCTGAGAATATGTTCTCCTGTCCTAGATTCTCCCAGAACTTCTCAAGAATTACACTGTCAAGCCCCATAAGAATTATCTATGTACCAATAAGGTCTCATTCTTCTAAATTTTAATGAATGTACATCCATCTACTCAACCTCCCCTCATAATAATATCCCTCCATATCTGGTATCAACCTTCTTTGGACTTCTTCCACTATATCTTTCCTTAGGTAAGGGCACTGCGGTCAGGTGGCCAGCAGCAGAAATGCTTACAAGACTGGTTAAGAGCCACAATCAAGCATGCTGGGACTTTTGGGAGAAAGTGAGGACTGCAGAGTCAAAAGGTGTAGTGCTAGAAAAGTACAGCCAGTCAGGCAGTATCCAAGGACCAAGAGAGTCGACGTTTCAAGCATGAACTCTTCATCAGGAATGTGTGGGGGCCCAAGGGTGCTGACAGATAAATGGGAGGTGGTTGGAGCTGGGGAGAAGGTAGTTGGAAATGCAATAGGTAGACAAAGGTGGGAGTAATGGTGATAGTTCAAAGAGGAGGGTGGAATGGATAGGTGGGAAGGAAGATGGACAGGTGGGAGTTCCAGGTCTGCTTGAGGATGTGGCTGAAGAGCCTAAGGGCAGATGATATGACCTGGTGGGTGCAGTGAGAGGGATAGAGAGAGAGAGAAAGAGAGAGAGACTCACTGAGATCCTTGTAGAGGGAGGAGAACTTCTTCAAGGTGGGCATCCCTGTAAAAGGCTTTGGAATAAGCTTATACTCAACCAGGAGAAAGTAAAGACAGCAGATGATGGAGATCAGAGTCAAAAAGTGTTGTGCTGGAAAAGCACAGCAGGTCAGACAGCACCCAAGAGCAGGAGACTCAATCATCAAATGGGAGAAAGTGAGGACTCTCCTGCTCCTCAGATGCTGCCTGACCGGCTGTGCTTTTCCAGCCAAACATTTTGACACTGATCGCCAACATCTGCAGTCCTCACTTTCTCCTAGTTGATTGTAACTTTACTGCAAAGTCTCTTCCAGTAAGATAAAGTTACATCAGAGGATGAGAGGAATAGATAGAGTAGACAGTCAGAAACTTTTTCCCTGGGTACAACAGAGTGTTACAAGGGGACATAAATTTAAGGTGAAGGGTGGAAGGTATAGGGGAGATGTCAGGGGTGGGTTCTTTACCCAGAGAGTGGTGGGGGCATGTGAATGCACTGCCTGTGGGAGTGGTAGAGTCAGAATCTTTGGTGACCTTTAAGCGGCAATTGGATAGGTACATGGATGGGTGCTTAAGCTAGGTCAAATGTTCGGCACAACATCATGGGCCAAAGGGCCTGTTCTGTGCTGTATTGTTCTATGTTCTATGTTCTATGTACATGAAATGAGTTGAGTTGAAGTTACGCTGAAATAAGAAGAAAATGTTGTAATGAATGTATGTTTTATAGTAAGTATTGGTACATAAAGAATTAAAATAAAGAAAGGTTTGTTTAATTCGGGTCTGAGTCAGTTCTCTGTCTTTTGTCTGTCACACAAAGGAAGAGTACCTGCATAAAAAGATTTGAGTACTACTTTTCATGCAATAATGCTAAAACAGTCCACAGTATTTTAAGTGTGGCCTTTCTGGTGTCTTGAATAACTTTACCAACATTTTCCTATTTTTATATTCTAATCTCCTTGAAATAAAGACCAAGTCTATTTGCCTTTCCTATTACATTCTGAAATTGTTTAATTTGTTCACTTTTCGTGATTCACTCATGAGGACTCACAAATTTCTCTGTGCTGCAGCTTTCTGTGGTTTTTTTCTCTCTGTGCTACAGCTGTCTGTAGTTTTTTTTGCCATTTAAATCTATTCTTCCTGCCAAAGCCACACATTTTCCTACCTTATATTCTATCTGCTAAGTTTGCATCCACCCATTTAATGTGTCCATGTCTCTCTGTACAATCTTTCCGTCATTTTCACTACTTGCAATCTCCATTATTTTTGTGTTATTGCAAACTTGGTGATACTATATTCACTTCTGTCATCCAAGTCATTTCTATATATGTATTAGATATATATATAGCGTTGTGCCTCAGGGATCAGTACTGGACATTAAGTGTTTACTTAATGCCCAGCATTGATCCCTGTGGCATAACACTGGCTAAAGTTTGCCATCGTAAAACTGTTCCCCTTGTTCCGACTCCCTGTAATGATATGGAAGTGCCATTAATGGACAGGGGTGAACAACTTTAAAAGTCACCCAACACCAGGTTATAGTCCAACAGATTTATTTGGAAGCCCAAGCTTTCAGAGCACTGCTCCTTCATCAGGTAGCTAGTAGGGCAGGATAGTAGGACACAATATTTATTGTAAAAGATCAAAATGTCATACAACTGATGCGATGTATTGAACAAACCTAAAGTTCAATATATTGCATCAGTTGTATGACACTTTGATCTTTTACTATAGATTCTGTGGCCTATGATTTTTGCCCCACTAGCTACCTGATGAAGGAGCAGCGCTCCAAAAGCTTGGGCTTCCAAATAAAGCTGTTGGACTATGACCTAGTTTGGGTGATTTTTAACTTTCTCTTAGTAAGCCAAACCTCTGTCCATGCTGACACATTACTCTCTACAGTATCTTGTTTTCTTAAATAGCCTAATGTGCTTGAGTTATCAAATGTCTTTTTGAATTCAAGTATATTACAATTACTGGTTCCCTTTTATCTATCCTGCTTTGTTCACATAAATTTGTCAGACATGTTTCCTTGCCATGAAGCTTTGCTGACTTGACTTGATTCTACCAAATATTTCTGGAGGCTGTGTTTTTTCACTTTGTACAGTGGAATCTAACATTTTCCCAATGATAAATATTAAAATAACAGGCTTACTGTTATCTGCTTTTTGTCTCCCTCCCTTTTTGAACAAAGATGCTACATTGGCTGGTTTTCTATCCTCTGGGACTTGTTTGAAATCTAAGGGTTTTTGGAGGGTTAATACTCATGTATCCACTAACTGAATAGCTACTTCTTTTAATATCTTAGGATGCAGCCCATTAAGTTCAAGGAACTTAACTGCCTTTAGACAGTGAAGAAGCTCATTCTGCAGGGACTCAGTGTGCAGTACTTAAGTGTGTATTGAAACTTGTCAGATTTGGTTCTCATCTGCAGTTCAGGGAAAATAAAGCATTAAGGTGAGCATTTTTCATATGACTACTGTTGTAAAAAGCTCGTGGATGCATTGAAGTAGTGAAGATTAATAGCACCATGGTTGCATTTGTAGCTTCTATAATATAGGGAGAAATTGGGCTACCCTGGGCCGGTATTCTCTGGAGATTTGAAGACTGAGTAGCGATTTTATTGAAAGTAAAAAGATTCTGAAAGGACTTTATAAGGTTGATGCTGAGAGATCTTTACTGTTGGTTAGGAAATCAAAAACACAAAGAGATAGCTTGAGGATGAGGGGCATTCATTTAGGGCTGTAAAGAGGATACCCTCTTCACCCAAGGTGTTATGAATCTATGGAATATTTTACTGAAGTTAGTTTTGGTGCTTCATCACTGAAAATATTAGGTCTTCCAGACAACTGTGGAAACATGGGGAGCAGGCAGAAGTATGGAATTGAAGGCCACATTCAGTCATGATTGAACTAAATGGTAGAGCAGACTTGATAGGCCATATGGCTTATTTCCTGTGTTCTTCTGTTTAGCTCACACCACCAACAGAGCATATCAAATAGCAAATGCAGTTAAGAAATTCACACATTTCTGCAGCACCCCCATCTCCCCATCCAGGAGTGAGTGACAATGTAGGCCATCAAACTTCATTAAAACTTTACAAGGGATTTCAATTCTTCTATTATTTTGAACACATAGTGTTGCACTTACCTCAAATGATGCTTTGCTATAAGACTGACCTCAACAACTGTCATATTTTTGTTTTTGTTATTCACTCTCTCAATTAGGATTGCGATTCCCTGAATTCTGGAAACTGCAATCACAACACAAGCTAATGGGCACAGTTTCAACTTGTCTACACAAGTATTGGCTTCACAAAGCGAGCACTTCACCTGTGTTTCTCTGAATGCTAACCTTGCTCAACTACATCAAGCTGTTACTGCCTGTGGACTTCTTTCACCCCATTTTCTGCTGCATTGAATTAGGATACACACTACTATTTGAATCTTCACAGGTCTGAGAGTTTTACTTGAACCTTTTCCTCTGCCTGCCTCCACCCAACTGACTAAAAGTGATTGGTCAGTATCTCTTGAACTGTTCTGATTGAACTATTGAAAATTTCACAAACTCGTTCCAAGGCAGAATTGGATGCAATAACCATTTTGTTCGAGACCAGACCAAACCCCCTGTGAGTATACAATGGAGATATCCTAAACACTAACTGATACCTTATTTCAAGGCAAGTATAAGATGCTGTGTCTGGATGTAATTCACTTGGTTACATTACTCATTTCTAAACAAAAGACACTTTATTCTTACCCTGTAGTTAAAATACAAACAAAAGAAAGAAGAATCAGAATAACTTAACTCTGTTGGAAAACTTAACAGACGAAGAACAGATTACTTAACTACTAAAGTGCAACTATTCCAATATAGTAAAATCCCACAAGCACCTCTTTGGCAAAGGCGAATTCAGTAAAATAGATTATTTCACATGCAATGTTCTTCCGGTCCAGAAGGAAATAGCATCAAGAGAAAATTCTGGTGAGGAGAGAGAACTCAAGATTTTAGCTGTAGAAGAGAGAGGTGTATAACAGCTTCAAAACTCCAACAACTACTAAAAGCTAAAGTAAAACGCTGGTTCTGGGAGAAATGACTGCACCCATTCAGGCTGCTTCTATTGTTTCAATGTTTAAAAAAAAAGGCCTTGCTCAACATCTCTTTCTCAATCTTGCATCTTAAATAAAAGGACAAAATACACCCCTTAAAACATGGTATTGTCACAATTTGAGCATTTAAATATTGTAACCATTAGAACACCATGTTACCAGAATGTTCCAATATTCATAGATTGCTGGCTTACTGGTATAACTTGACACAGAACACCCAAATACCACATATTAATATACTTTAAAACTTGTATCTGTGCATTTCTGTTTTTGGAGAGCATATTATAGAATTGAGAGAGTTTGCATGGACAGTGCCCTAGTTTTAACAAGCTGTGGAGAACATTGAAAGAGAATGTATTTGAAAACGATATACTCAAAAAGCTATTGCATTAGATTCCTAGGAGAAAACTGATAGTAAAATCCAATAGGAAAACTTAGAGTTGGGCAGAATGAAGATCAATTGAAGAGTGGAAGAGATTGTCAACTATCTAATCTAATTTAAGCTGGCCCCCACACAATTAACCCTGTCTGCTGACCAGAAAATCAATTCCTTTATTTTAAAATATGTATTTTTTTATTCAAGGAAGGAAAATAAATACACAGGTTCTAATGCAACTCCCACCATTAGATGAGTTAATTTTGTACCTTCTTGATTGTAATGTAGAACATTCTCCAAGTATGTTAAATGACTTGGAGACAGATAATGGTTCCTATTTTATCAATTCATTGCATAATTAAGTTAGTGATGGATATATGCAAATTATTTAACATCAATAATAATCTACAATCCTTGCTTAAAGAAAAAACTTTTTTTCGCTGCAGAGATAGAGTAGATAGTGAGTCATAAAAATTATGACTAAGGTAATGAATCACTAGGAACCAAATTTAATCTCTTTTGCTTTCCATAGTGTCCACCATATCTACTGATATGAATCACAATATTGCTACAAATATAAATTAATTTTGTGGAAAGAATTTGACCTTCTGTTAGATTAAGCATTTAAAAAAGCCTCAGACCATCTCTCAAGTTTGTTACATGATAAACAGATAATTGAAAATGGACAGACATACATCAGTGCAACCTATGTATTCAAATTTATGTCATTAGATATTTTAAGAAACTGACCTTCTAATGAATGCATGTTTTCTCTGGCTTGACATTATTCTTATTGCATCTGTTCTTTTTGACCTACATGTCACCAGCTTAATCTTCAGTGAAAGAAAATTCATTATTGCTGGCTGACATATTAATTAATTGTGTTAAAATCAATATAACTTATTAACTGCAATGCTCAATGATATGCCCCTGGGTAGATGCTATAGTGAAGAAAATTGGAGTTTAGAGAACTTAGTTTCAGTGACAGCTTTATTTGATATTGATGGACTATAAAGTACCTAAACATTTGTTTCTAAAGTGTTTTTGATAATTAAATATTTCTTCATGTGTTGACTTTTAACATATAATGATGTACTTACTTAATATATTTCTAATATACCATGTCATCAATCTTATTAACAACTAAAAAAAAATTCAGAACTGAAACATAAGTGTCTGAAAATTTAATGTTTTTGATGTCGACTGATACATTTTGTGGCACAATAAATTTATTTGACCTGATTTAATCAAGGAAATTTATATATTCTAAAAGCTTAAGCATTTATTGTAGCAATCTGTATTTATATTTACTACCAAAAGATAAAAAGGTACAAGGCCTGTAGTATTAATTTCTTTCTTCATATTGTTCATTGTGCTTCCAAGGTTTGCACAATTCTTGCAATAATTTTCCAGTAAGCAATTGGAGAATGTTAATTTATTTCCACTCTTTTATAGTGAGCATTTCATTTAATCCAAAATGCTGCTAGTGGGGAATTGAGTACTCCATGAAATGAACGTTTAAGGCAGACGTCTAATTGCTTATACATTCTGAGGTCAATTTTAGGTCAATTAGATACATTCTGTTTCATTTTTATCTCAGAGTCAGAGGGTAATTGGCATGAGCTCAGTGTAAGCATTAGGAAGACAGTTCCGTGTGCCTCTCTGTTCAAATGCCTTCACTTGGTCAATATGAGATCAGGCCTCCTAGTTACCTGTTGTGGTTAAGCAATGACAGGCCCCAAACTGAACATTCCAAGCTGACCCGAGCCAGAAAAATTGGGCCTGAAAGAAAATTGACCAAACTAAATTAAACAGCTGCCAGTAGCTATTGGTTACAAAGAACATCAGAAACCAAGGTCAAAGAGGTCACAAAGATTCAGGGGAACCAGTTACAACCACCTTGAGTGTTGTGTATTGAAGAAGTATTGATCAGACTTTCTGGCACCTTGAATTCCAGTCAGCATCTCAGGATGTATACTTTGTACCTCCCCAATATGGCAACAGTGAAAGTTATCAGCCTGACCCCATTAGATGCTTTGAACCCCACTCATGACCACATTGGCCAATAACCACAGGAAATTCTGGAAGGTCGGGGAGAAGGGGCATAAGAGTACATACCTGGAAGCCACCCTCTCAGTGAAGACTCTCAGTGAACACTTGCAGCAAGACTCATGGTGGAAGACCATGTGGTAACCCAAGAAGATCCAGGAGAAGATCTGCCCTGACCTGAAAGATCCATCTTCATGGAAGAGAGCCAGCTCAACATGAGAGAGGAAGGAGATTCCAATAACCTAAATCAAACACGTGGATTGTTGTAGGTAATATTCTTTCTCAGATGGATAGTGCTAGCTAGAGAATAAATAATGTAGGAATTTGGGAATTGCTCACATAGCATTTTTAATAAGGACTTTTTAACAATAAAATCAAATTGAATCTCAAACTGAATTCTGAGTCCCTTTATCTGCCGCACTGTCAGGAGCTCTTGGATAAAGTGTATTCAGCAAAAACAATAACTGGTTAAAGTGTCTGAAACATGGGAAACACTGTGAAGGTGCCTTGAAGAACCCTGATATTGTTACCCAAGAAAACAATTCTGCAGCATCCAGATTAACATTTCTCCAGTTACCAAGACCAACTGAAATGGTATAAATGTTTAATCTTTCCCTTTTTTGAAACTTTATTGAGTACAGACTTGTTGCCATATTTACCTGCAAAACAGCCATTACTGTATAAAAATGAATTCATTGATTGTCAAGGTTCTTTTAGATAATTTCAGATTCTGATGTTACAAGTCATATCGAAGTTTATTGCTTTTCGATATCTGTCACATTTGAAGGTCAATGAGAATGTACATTCTTTTGGGAACTGTCAAACCAGCGAAGTAACTGGCTTTCTTTTCCATCAGCTCAAAATGACTAGCTAATTATCTTTGTGATATTTACAACAGGACAAGTTGCACTCAAGTGCAAGGTTAGAAGACAGGAATTAATTGGAACTAGATGGGGAGATGGATTTGGACATGTAGAGGAGGAGGAGACAACACCAAAGAAGGAAAGAGGCAGCAGAAAATACTGGGAGGAGTAATGGAAAGGACAGAAGAGTATAATGGAATTGGGGAGCAAGGATGTTGGAAATAAGAAGGGAGTGAGAAAGAAATAAAAACTGGGAGACAAGGAGTTTACAATAACCCCAAATATTTCTTTTCTTCTTTGTAAATGCAAAATCAAACAGCTAGAAGTGGCAGAAGAGTATGGTTACAAGTTATTGGCAACAACAAAATAGCATCTTCAGTCACAGGAATGAGAAAAATCAGCAATAATATTTGAAGCATATCGGATGTTTTTCCAATTTTCCACTGGAACAGAAGCTGAAAATCAGTTTTAGCTCTGAACAAAAAGTTACAATCAGTGGAAAGAAAAACCAAGTGGTTTTCAAAATGCAATGCCATTTTGTTATCCTTTCTGTAAGTTAAACATATATATCTCTTTGTTTTGTCCTTAAGGGCGGCACAGTGGCACAGCAGTTAGCACTGCTGCCTCGCAGCGCCAGAGACCCGAGTTCAATTCCCACCTCAGGCAACTGTATGTGTGGAGTTTGCACATTCTCCCCGTGTCTGCGTGGGTTTCCTCTGGGTGCTCCGGTTTCCTCCCACAATCCAAAAAAATGTGCAGGTTAGGTGAATTGGCCATGCTAAATTGCCCGTACTGTTAGTTGTAGGGGGGTGGGTGGCGGGTCGGTTGGGCCGAGAGGCCTGTTTCCACACTGTAACTAATCTAATCTAAGTTGGCAGGTCCATTCTCATCTTACCAGTTCAGATGTTTATCAATACTAATTCCTATTCATAAATACTGATGGATGATTTAAACCACTTTAATTGTCTTCGCTGCAATTGGTTAAAAGCAGAAATTAAGTCAAAGACTTGATGGGTGAGTCCAATTAAGACCATTAAAGTACTCTATGCTTTATTAGCATTAGTAGTCACACTTAGACTTGGTCTTACTCTATCTTTGGAGATTAAAGTCAATATGTTACAACAGATCTGACAGCATCTATGGAGATCGAAACATTCTGAAGCAAGGCAAATCTGCATTAGGCATTTGAAAATGCAGGCAGGCAGGGATGATAAATTTAAATTCCCCAGATGATTCTGGTCAGTTGTCATTTTGACCTGCTTAAGAAATGTGCTGGCTGTGACCTAACATGCCCTCAAAAAACTTGTGTTCAGCATTTTAAATGTCTAGTTAATTGTGAATTTTTCTGAGTTTGAAATCTTTGGCAAGGTACTTGGTTTCTATAGGAACGTGAGAACATATCAACCAATCAGTTTGAATTGAGGGAAGCCTGTTCAAGCATTTGAAATTTTTCACAGATAAATTATAAGGACTTGTCAATTTTAAGCACCATGATTAGATTCTGTACAATAATTTAAATATGGCTTAATGTAGTGCTTGATTGTTGGATTCTGGTTTAAAGGTAAATGATCTTGAAACTGACCAACATTGTCAGCTTTCACCATTGGATAAAGTACTGTTATACACTTTTGAGAAGCAGACATTAATGGGCGATCTAAATCCTGTGATTTGATTTTTACATGACTTAAAGTTAAAACATCATGCCTACTGTCATTGAAGTAGGCATCGTGGTGAGGCAAGTTATAAAGCTTTACACTTTATTTTTCATATAAAAGTACACGAGACAATAACTTTGTATTCTATTCTTTGGTTCTATTATTTGACTGAAATTCCATCGAGAAACACTTTTAAAAAATAAATGGATGGCTAGTTATCTGGCAGTTTATTCATCTTTATAAGCATTGAAATTTCAATATGAATGTCTGGCTGAGCACCAAGTTCCACTATTAGTTTTTGTTTACTTGTGGTTCCTCATAGCAGTTAAGGAACTGTTAGCCTTGTTTGCTAGTTTTATGAAGAGTTATTGGATTGAAGCATTTGAAGAAATTTTGAATGTCTGCCAGTTCTTTTTGGCACATGTATGACCTCATAATAGGACTGAGTGTTTTAATTAGTATGTTTTTGTGTTTAATAATACTTCTGAGCTTCAATGAAGAACAACTTTTAAAAATAAAGTGTTACCGAATGATTCATTACTTTTTTACTTTTCAAGCATTTCAAAAATTTCCCAGTGTTATGGGGTTCATTATACTGAGTCTGTGAGCATTGAGGGGGAAGTACAGAGGAGACACAGGAAAATAATGAGTTATGGGAGATATGAGGAGACAAGGGGGTGAATAGCATGTGAAAGATAAAGACTAGAGAATGAACAACCATGAATAGAACTGAATCAAAAGCCTAATAAATAAAGGCGAACCTTCTAATCTGGTATTCAACAATCTATGATCCCATCTTACACTGCTCAAGCCTAACTCCAAGTCCCAGGGTTAGGAGGGAAGGAATCATTTGTGCACTTCAGCTCATTTAGCATTTGGGAATGTGATGTTGGAAAATTTATGATTCTTGGTCTACTATTCAAATTTAGTCCACGTATTTATCAGGTTAACAGCCCCAATCAGTGAACTCATACTCAGTGAAATACACTTGGCCAACCTTACTCCAATAACTGCATTTATGATTCTGAGTGATCTTCAGTCTTCTGATTTGGGCTGATTTTGACCTCTGATTTCTACTGTTCTGAAACAAAAGTCATTGGACTTGAAATTTTAATTCAGCTTCTCTCTCCAAGATGTTGCCAGTCCTGCTGAGTTTCTCCACCACTTTCAGTTTGTCTTTCAGATCTCCAGCATCCACAGTACTTGGTTTGTCTGGTTTTTGCAGCTGTCTTCCATGACTCATTCCACAATAGGAACTATTGCAGGAAATGTTGCAGTAAGATTTAACCTGTTGTTCTGCCTGGTTTACATTTATAATAAGTAAAATGAAACTTTTTCCCATGTGTATGGAGAGTTTGAATGATTGCATTTTTCTCATGAATGTGCTTTATTGTGTATCTGAAACAAAACACAACAATAAGATAAGTGAAAAAGAGTTCATTTAGAGAAATTCTTGAATAACTACACAGTAGCTTATGTAAAATGGAAATGTGCATGTAAGAAATTATGTTTTGACAAATTGTGTGATATTACATTACGTTATTATACTTATATATTATTCCAAAACAAATTAGGATCTAATTTTAATACATAATTCATTCTAACAAAATACCACATCATTCTCACCTGTATTAGTTTGTATCTGACATAAGAGTTGGAGACTTTGAAGGGTTCTGACTAAATTATTTTAATCATTAGCCAAGAAATGGTAGAGGAATTTAAATATTCTCTAACTCCTGACTAACTATAAAACTGACCTCACCTCTCCTCCCATTCACTCTTAATGAACACGCCCCAATCTGAACAGCCACCCCTCCACCATTGGTATCCAACACCACCCATTATCTGCCACCTGAAACTTGATCTATGTACCAACCTATCCCCTCATCCACCCATCCTCCAATCCACCACCTCAACCACCAACCAAAGTGGCTTTGGGACCTATATAATTTTACTCGTTGGAGTACCACAGCGCCTACCACACAAAAAAAATGGACAACGATGCCTTGACCTCCAATACTGATCCAGCACCAAGTGGTTTATTAGCCATTGACCCATGTGGAGTCATTAGGAATGAGCTGGACCCAAAAATGTGATCATTAAATTTTAATGCAATCGTTAATGGGATCTATTAGATGAACCAAAAGAAATAACATGAAGTAAAGATGAACAGTCTGTTGTCTAGTCTCTCCTTAAAACAACTCCCACTAGAATGTTTTGACTGAATTTGACCAGGTGACCCACAATACCAAAGGGGTCAAATCAATGCAAACACAATCAGGTACCAAATGCAAAACAGTCCCAACTTTATTAGGAATAAACTCACAATAACCTTTAATATTAAACATACTATATCTAATCCTATTTGGCCCCTCAAGGTTACAATCTCTTCACTATTACTGAGTCAAAATTCAGGATCTCCCTACCAACATAACAATGGGTGGATCTATGCCAAATGGATAGAATGGTTAACAAAGTGTCTCACCACAACCATCTCAAAGGTCCCTTAAGATTACAAGACTTTCTTAGTCTTATAGATTTAGGCAGTCACACTCTCTCTGGCTCTGTCTCTAGATCCGCAAAGCTGCTTCCTTCCTCTCTCTCTGCATGGTCAGCTCATCTCTGCGTCTTGCCATGCTGGTCTCCTCGGAAAGCCTCAAGAAGATTCCAAAAGCAGTTCCAAGCCAGAGATCTGCTTGATTTTATACCTTTGATGGTTTTCTGGAATTTTCAATAGTTCTGACCAATCTGGGAGATACACTGAGTTTGATGGAATGCTACTGTCAGTTTCTTTGTTTACAGGACCTGGTGCCTCTCCATCCTTTATTTAGTGGGTAAGGCAATAGTTAACCGGGACAGACAAATCGGAGTTTGTCTGTCCTGGTTAACTATTGCCTTTTACATTATGCTAATGTAATTAGCACCTGGCTGCTGCGTTTGAACTGGTCTTGAGTGTGGGTTTTGTGTTTTCAAAGTTTTACTTGGTCAATATACTCAGCATTTCTTGATGGGTTTGACCATGGTAGCAATATATCTGTGCTTTAGCAGCCAAGAGACTGCTATGAGTGGTTTATAAAACTTTCTGTTTAATTATTTTATTCTTCCATGAGATGTGGGTGTCACTGGCTAAACCAGTATTTGTTGTTTATTTCTAATTGCCTTTGAGAGGGGTGTGGTGAGACACTTTGTTAACCATTATATCCATTTGGCATAGATCCACCCACTGTTATGTTGGTAGGGAGATCCTGAATTTTGACCTAGTAATAGTGAAGAGATCTAACTCCAGATAGGATTGTATGTTATTGGGAGATTATGCTGTTCAAACATCCTAGGCAAAAGTGAGGACTGCAGATGCTGGAAACCAGGGTCTAGATTAGAGTGGTGCTGGAAAAGCACAGTAGGTCAGGCAGCATCCGAGGAGCAGGAAAATCAACGTTTTCGGCAAAAGCCCTTCAGTTCAAACATCCTAATGCCTGTGTTCTTGTGATAATGGAGGCAGCAGATTTGGATACTACTGTTGAAGGGGGCTTGATGACCTGTTACAGTTAGCGAGCTTTGAAAAGATTTGTAGCTCAGGTTGAGGTTCTGGATGTGGGTTTGCTCACTGAGCTGGAAGCTTCGGTTTCAGACATTTCATCACCATACTAGGTAACATCATCAGTGAGCCTCCGGATGAAGCACTGATAGTGTGGCCCACTTTTTATTTTGTGTTTAGGTTTCCTTGGTTGTTGATATCATTTCCTGTGGTGATGTCATTTCCTGTTCTTTTTCTCAGGGGGTGGTAAATGGGATCCAATGTGTTTGTTGATAGAATTGCAGTTGGAATGCCATGCTTCTAGGAATTCTCGTGCATGTCTCTGTTTGGCTTATCCTAGGATGGATGTGTTCTCCCAGTCAAAGTGGTGTCCTTCCTCATCTGTATGTAAAGATACTAGTGAAAGTGGGTCATGTCTTTTTGTGACTAGTTGATGTTCATGTATCCTGGTGGCTAGTTTTCTGCCTGTTTGTCCAATGTAGTGTTTGTTACAGTTCTTGGAAGGTATTTTGTAAATTACATTCATTTTGCTTGTTGTCTGTACAGGGTTATTAAAGCTCATTACATTACAAACGAGAGGCAAAAGTAGAGATTGGGCTGCTCCAAATTGATGCAGGAGGCTAGTGATGGAAGATAAGGAAATAGCTGAAGAACTTAATAAATACTTTGTGTCCAACTTCACATTGGAAGACATGAGTAATATCCCAACAATTAAGGAGAGAAAAGGGGCAGAGTTGAGTATGGTGGCCATTACAAAGGAGAAAGTACTTGATAAGCTAAAAGGTCTAAAGAATGATAAATCTCCTGGTCTGGATAGGCTACGTCCTAGAGTTCTGAAGGACCTGGCTGAAGAAATAGCGGAGGCGTTGGTTGTAATCTTTCAAAAAATCTCGGGAGTCAGGGAAACTCCCAAATGATTGGAAAATTGCTGTTGTAACCCTGTTGTTTAAGAAAGGATCAAGACAAAAGATGGAAAATTACAGGCCGATTATCTGAACCTGAGTTATAGGTAAGATTCTAGAATCCATTGTTCAGGTTGAGATTACTAAATTCTTTGGAAATGGAGGGTCAAATTAGAACATGTCAGTATGGATTTAGTAAGGGGAGGTTGTGCCTGACAAACCTGTTAGAATTCTTTGAAGAGGTAACAAGTAGGTTAGACCAAGGAAATCCAGTGAATGTTATGATTAGATTAGAACAGTGTGGAAACAAGGCCCTTCGGCCCAACAAGTCCACACCAACCCTCCGAAGAGCAACCCACCCAGACCCATTTCCCTACATTTACCCCTGACTAATCCACCTAACACTATGAGCAATTTAGCATGGCCAATTCACCTAACCTGCACATCTTTGGACTGTGGAAGGAAACCGAAGCACCTGGAGGAAACCCACGCAGACACGGGGAGAATATGCAAACTCCACACAGACAGTCGCCTGAGGCGGGAATTAAACACGGGTCCCTGGCACTGTGAGGCAGCAGTGCTAACCACTGAGCCACTGTGCTGCCCATGTATCACCTAGACTTCAAAAAGGCCTTTGAAAAGGTGCCTCATGGGAGGCTGCTGGGTAATGTGAGGGCCTATGGTGTTCAAGGTTAGCTACTGGCATTGATTGAGGATTGGCTGTCTGACAGAAGGCAGAGAGTTGGGATAAAAGGTTATCTTTGGAATGTCAGCAGGTGACAAGTGGTGACTCGCAGGGTTCAGTGTTGGGGCCGCAGTTTATATATAAATGATCTGGATGAAGAGACTGGGGCTATTCTGGTGAAGTTCACAGATGACACAAAGTTAGGTGGCCAGGCAGGTAGTTCTGAAGAGATGGGGAGGCTACAGAAATATTTTGACAGTTTAGGAGAGTGGTCCAAAAAATGGCTGATGAAATTCAATGTGAGCAAATGTGAGGTCTTGCATTTTGGAAAAAAGAACACAGGCATGGACTATTTTATAAATGGTGAGAAAATTCATAAAGCCAAAGTACAATGGGATCTGGGATGCTAGTCCAAGATTCTCTAAAGCTTGACTTGCAGGTTGAGATGATGGTTAAGAAAGCAAATGTAACGTTGTCATTTATTTCAAGAGGGTTGGAATGGAAAGGCAGTGACGTGCTACTGAGACTTTATAAAGTTCTGGTTATGCCCCATTTAGAATATTGTGTCCAGTTTTGGCCCTCACACGAGGAATGACATACTAGCACTGGAGCGTGTCCAGCGGAGATTCACACAGATGATCGCTGGAATGGTAGGCCTAACATACGATAAACAGCTGAGGATCCTGGGATTGTATTCGTTAGCGTTCAGAAGGTTGAGGGAAGATCTAATAGAAACGTACAAGATAATGCATGGCTTAGAAAGGGTGGATGCTGGGAAGTTGTTTCTGTCAGGCAGCGATACTAGGACTGGTGGGCACAGGCTTAGAAATGGAGGGGGTAAATTTAGAATGGAAATGAGGAGAAATTTCAGCCAGAGAGTGGTGGGCCTGTGGAATTCACTGCCACAGAGTGCAGTGGAGGCTGGGACATTAAATTCCTTCAAGGCAGAGATTGATAAATTCTTAATCTCGCATGGAATTAAGGGATACAGGGAGAATGCAGGTAAGTGGCGTTGAAATGCCCATCAGACATGATTGAATGGCAGAGTGGACTCAATTGGCTGAATGGCCTTACTTCCACTCCTATTTTTAATGGTCTTATTAACTGCTGTTTTGGTGTGTTGGTGAGTTTGTGGACTACCATGATGCCAAGAGGTCTGAGTGGTCTGGCAGTCATTTTCGAGATATCTTTGATCTAGGGGAGAGGCTAAGGTTTCTGGACATGTTTTGTCTGCTTGTTTGGGTTTGTTGCTCAGAAATCAGCAGATTGTGTTCATTGGATACCCGTTCTTTTTTAATACACTGTATAAGTGATTTTCCTCTGCTCTTCATAGTTCCTCTGTGCTGAGGTGTGTGGTGGCTTGTTGAAATAATGTTCTAATGCAGCTTGATTTGTGGGTGTTGGGATGATTGCTTTTGTAGTTCAGTATTTGGTCCGTATGTGTTGTTTCCTTGTAGATGCTGTTTGAAGTTCTCCATTGGCTGTTCGCTCTATTGCGACATCTAGGATTGACAATTTGTGGTTGTTTTCCTCCTCTTTAGTGAATTTTATGCCAGTAAGGATAGTATTAATGATCTTGAAAGTTTCCTCTAGTTTGTTTCATTTAATGATGACAAAGGTGTCATCCACGTAGCGGACCCAAAGTTTGGGTGGGGTGGTTGGCAGAGCTGTTTGTTCAAATCTCTGCATTACCACCTCTGCTAAGAACACTGATATCGGAGATCCCATGGGTGTTCTGTTGGTTTGTCTGTATGTGTTGTTGGTGAAGGTGAAGTGGGTGAGGAGAGAAAAATCAGCTATACAGTGTATTCAAAAAGAACGTGTACACAACAAACATTGTCCACCGATTTCTCAGCAACAAACCCAAACAAGCAGACAAAACAAGTCCAGAAACCCTAGCCACTCTCCCCTACATCAAAGACATCTTGAAAATGAATGCCAGTCTACTCAGACCCCTTGGCATCATGGTAGCCCACAAACCCACCAACACACTAAAACAGCAGCTAATGAACTTGAAGGACCCTGTACAGACAACAAGCAAAATGAATGTAATTTACAAAATATCTTCCAAGAACTGTAACAAACACTACATTGGACAAACAGGCAGAAAACCAGCTACCAGGATACATGAACATCAACTAGTCACAAAAAGACATGACCCACTCTCATTTGTATCTTTACATACAGATGAGGAAGGACACCACTGTGACTGGGACAACACATTCATCCTAGGATAAGCCAAACAGAGACATGTGCAAGAGTACCTAGAAGCATAGCATTCCAACTGGAACTTGATCAACGCATTGACATGGATCCCATTTACCACCCCCTGAGAAAAAGAATAGGAAACGACATCATTGTAGTAAGTGACATTAACAACCCAAGGAAACTTAACCACATAAATAAAAAGCAGGCCACACCACCAGTGCTTCATCCGGAGGCTCACTGATTATGTTACCTAGTATGGTGATGAAATGTCTGAAATTGAATCTTCCAGCTCAGTGAGCAAACCTACATCCAGAACCATTACAATGCATACTCCATCTATGGCAGAGAGAATAAATGTTCAAAGTTGTGGGTAGGGTATCAATCAAGTGAGCTGCTTTGTCTTAGGGAGGAAATTGAGCTTCTTGACTTTTGTTACACTCTTCAACATTGGCATTATTAGTTTTGAGTTTAACACTTGCTCAGTGGATGAATCTTGATATTTTGGAGGGAATGTCTACGTTTTATAGACTCTGGAAATAATTGTGATTTGTATGCTTCAGACATAATATTTTGGTCTGCTCTATGAAGCTTATTAGTAATTAAGGTGCATAATTAATATATGTAGCTGTTGATTTTTTGAATGAATCATTTCATCAGTTTATGATATAGCTTGACATATGTGTGAAAATCATGCATTTTTATTGTTAAAATTTAAAAAAGAATACAAATTGCTGTGCAGGCCATGTGGCACTGTGGAAGCATTCTTACCTCTAGGGAGAGTCTGTGCATTGAGTCCCATGAAAGAGCTTGCTGTTCATGGAAAGTAAGTTTCAACATGGTCAAACAGTTTGATTATCTGTCTGTAAATCATTCTTTTGTTATTCACTCTCAGGATATGGGTGCTGATGGCCCAGCTTATAGTTATTGTCCATTCTAATTGCCCTTGAGAAACTGGTGGTGAGCATATTTCTTGAACTACTGTGATTCACCTTTGACTTTATGATGGAAGGAAGGTCAATATGCCAGATGACAGATGGTAAGAGCAGGAGGATTTTCTGGTCAGCCACCCTGCAGAAGACAATGGACTTTTACCATAAGCTTTAATTATAACCATGAACTAATCCAATAGCTCCATCTGAGGAAACAAGTATGGGACAAAAGCCGACAGAAAAATAGTTGAATATGTTTGAGAAATTTCCAATGAGTTTATTTGTATAATTATTTTTTATGGTTTTACTAATATACAAGATAACATTTTTGGCCGTGTTTAATTGAATCAAGTACATAATTATGTGAAAGATTGAAATAAATAAATGTTAGAGGTTAGAGAAAAATAGTTAGTAAGTGGTGCAAAAACAGAGTATCCATAAGAACGATTGAAATTTATACTTGATCCTCAATGTGACTAATTATTTTGTGCTACAATCCTCTTCTAGCAATACTCTTGCTTCATCAGATCAAGTAGATAAAAGTCCAAAGGTCCTTTTAGAGGGAGTTAAATTGTAATGCAGAGATGATGGACTGCTTTCAATTTTAACAGGCATGAGTGACAACAGTAATGAAATTTAAGGACACCATGAAATACTGAAATTGCTAGTAAACACACAACAACTCTTGGGCTTTCTTTCAAGGGACAGATAACAACAGTGAGTAATGGGCTAACCATTCAACACCAATTTTAAATCCTCACTTTGTTCCAGCAGTGCTCTTCAGGTACTGAGGTTTTATTATGTAGCAAGGACCTCATTATTTTTGTTGATGCCTAAATTAATCTGATGTGCAGGTTCTCAGTGCCACAAGTGCTCCAAATTCTTATGTCTTATTGCCTGATGGTATGTGTCACCTTCTGATACAGCTTAATGTTACAGTTGCTGAGCACTGGATTGTTGATCACATTGCACAAGTGATTCAAATAAGATGGTATTATCAGTATAGGTAGCATGACATGATACATATCAGAATTGTAAAGTTTTGTCTTTTTAATTCCACAAAATACAAATGACTACAAAATTTCAACAAAATTGACTTACCTATTGTATTTCACAAAAGAGTAAAGTCACCTCAGGAACAATAGAACTGGATTCTGGCCCCACAATCATTATGAAATGCTTTCTTCTGACATTAAGGAGCTATGACAGTTAATGGAGATTGCTGTTTATGTATCAGTGCGATGAATAGCCTAATTGTAAAACCAATCTGCTTCAACAACTGCTGACAATATCAGACTGTGGACACTCAAAGGTTCAGTCTTAGAAAACTAACACAATTGGTAGTGATAGGGGAGGCAAAAGGGCCATCAGAACCAGATTTGAAAACTTTTTGGACCCAGCAAGATTAGATCACCATAGGAGACTGCATGTTATTATGGGGAGTGAAAGTGATTGTCCCGAGCAAAGGTCAGAGAGGAACCTCAATTATCCAAACGAGATGGGCAGGCACTATTTCATTTGGATAATTGATTATTCAATTAACTGATTCAATGCCTCTCCTCTGGGGCTCGGAGTTTTCTGTAAATTCCGCTCCCGTTCAGGAGACAGGGCAGCAGCAGCACACCGCGTGCAAGCCCCCGCACCCCCCATCCAACACCGCCCCCCTGAACCCCATCCAACATCGCCCCCTGCCCGCCCCATCAACCCCATCCAACACCGCTTTGATAACCTGATGAATCAGGCTTATGCAAGGTTTGCATTTGTGAAGTGTTATTAAAGGGTAATTTCTGTCTTATCTGATGGTGAATAATGGAGTTTGGTGATCATTTCACTCAAGTATTTTTAATACTTTGCGGCTTAATTTTGAAAATATGTTTTAATCATTTAGTATTTTCTGTTTCATCAATTATTTGAATCAATTGATTTATCTATGCCAACTTTGAGGAATTTGTTGAATGTGACACTTTATTGGTATTACTGCATTCTAAGGATTATGATTATGCAAAAACATGCTCGTCATTATAATTTAGCTTCATCCAGATTTTGCCTCATTTTACTGCCAAACAAAATGATGTTTCATTCCTGCTCATTGGAGTCATAGTCTGGAATCCTTTCAACAAATCTCTAATGAAAGATTTTAACATTGTGGCAGTAGGTAGAAATGCAGAAATAAATGCTTTCAGACACAAGTCTCAAAATCACTTATGTTCTCTTTCAACCAATAAAGCTTCCCTCTTAATCCTCCACCATGGCATCTAAAGTGAAATGATTTTACTTAATTAGATGCTGCAACACATCAGTTTAGATTATAGAGCTGCTTTGGAGTTCTTTGCACAGTCAACAGTGAATAACAATGTGTGTAATGACACTGCATAGCTGAAATCTAAACCTTCTATGCTTTACTCCTGCACAATGCATATAACCAGGGATTATAATTATCTCAATTGTAATACTGTCCATGGATTACTCAAAGCATTGTACTATACTCTCACAATCCCTTCAGTCATCAGAAAATATTATGCATAGTTCAGAGTCAGAAGGAAATTAAATTAATTTTTTTAAAAAAGTGCAGTGAGGTAAATGTTTGTGACATCAGGAATAGCCTTTCCTTCATTGTGTGCCATGCCGAATGGCAGTTTCTGGCTCATTGTCAGATGATGCTTCATTCTGAGATTTTGTTTGACAATTCCTTTTTCCCACTTCACACTTACCATTGCCATTCATTTTCTTGGACAATGAATTGGGCAATATCAGTCAATGAAGAGAAAATGAGGTCTGCAGATGCTGGAGATCAGAGATGGAAATGTGTTGCTGGAGAAGCGCAGCAGGTCAGGCAGCATCTAGGGAACAGGAGAATCGACGTTTCGGGCATTAGCCCTTCAATATCAGTCAATCTCAGTTTGTACGAGAATTGAACATTGGCTATTCTGAGTCACATTCCAGCCAATTGAGCTAACAAATCCACCCCCAGAGAAGCCTTCTGTGTTCCCAAGGCTTCAGTCTGACCTATACTGTATCGTTATTGAACTGTCTGTAAGATGGCTGCCTCTCTACTCAAATCCCAGGTTGCCGCTATTGCTGAGATCATTGCAGGCTTGTATCTGACTGGCTTGCCAATGCTCAACTCTGGCAATAGTTTGGCAAACTTGTCAAAATGAAATTTGACTTTCTGCCATTTCACATTCATTCTGTCACTCATGCCTATCTCTCCTTCCATCTTCACTAGCTTTTCTTGCTATTGGAAGAGTAAGTTGATATAGCATGACATTAGTTATTGCATTGGCTATTTCCCCTTAGTCTGCTTTAGTCGGTGTGTTTCTTCACTCAAAGACTGCCTTTTGCTCGATTTGTTTGATTTCTTTATGATTCATTTGATGATTTTCAGTGTCGCCTCAACATTTCCAATTGACTGGGGATGGTGTGAAGATAATGTTTGGTGTTGAATTCCGTAACCCTTTAAGAAGTAGCTGAATTGTTCACTTATGAACTGACAGCCACTGTTACTCAACATAATGTCACAAATATAGTAGGCTGAAATGTACTTTTAGGGATTTGATGCTGTCAACAGAAATCATTTAAGTCAGGGATTCATCTTCCAAAATCCAAAGATGGGCAGATTAGGTGGATAGTCCATGCTAAATTGCCCATAGTGTCCAGTGATGTGAAGGTTAGGTAGATTAGACATGGGAAATGCAGGGATGCAGGGGTTTGGTACGAGGGTGTGTCTAGGTGGTGGGATGCTGTCCAGAGGGTTGGTGTAGACATGGACTGAATAGCCTATTTCCACTCTGTAGGGATTTTATGATTCAATCTCCCACTTATCAGAATAACTGTCCACTTTGACAAGAAAATCAGTTGCTGCTTTCATTCAGCTTCCCTTGCCTTTTTATCCAGGCCAGTGAAGATCATTGCCTTTGCATATTGTGGAAACATTCTTTTGATTGTTGGCAGGGCTTTGGATTTATAGATACTCTTAGCTTTCTGGGTTGGCTCACTGCTCCCATGCTGATAATCGATGCTTTGAAGTTCTCATGTACTTAATTACCCCTCTCCGGCTCATCTTTCAAGCTGGCCTTGAAGGAAGTTGGATCTTTTCACAGCAAATAGTGAATTGGTCTTGCATTGTCAAATACTTCTAGATGGTATTCTCTAGGAAGACAAGCTAACCTTGTAAATATATTGATGTACTCCTCCAGGATCTGTTCTGCAGTCAATGGTTTAGTATGCTGAAACATATTACAAGTGCCTTGAATTTTACCAGTTTAGGCCTTAGACTGGCCCTGACTGAGGGGAGAGCATTTTGCTTGCTAAATATGATTTGGAACTCCAGATCTTTGCTCACATCATTGCAGTAGGCTCATAAAGTGTTCTGGCCTCTCTGGACAAAAATGGTGCCATTATTTAATCTTAACTCACTTCTAAGGACTTAATTTTTTGATTTCTGTGTTGAATAACTTCACAATAGTGAAGTGAAGATTATGATGATGTATGACACACTGGTGTTTATCTGACATTTTAGTGTCTCTTCTCTCAAAAGATATGTCTCGTTACGAGATCTCTTATGCTGAATATTACCTTGCCTTTAATTAAATTATCTTTTGATTGCTTAAATTCACAGAAATCTGTGAGCTGAGTTAATGGAATCATGTTTTGAACAATGGCTCTGGCTTGTTAAGTATATCTGCTGCTAGTTGTAATGTTATTGTACATGGAAAATGTGTCCATTTTGCATCATATTACCTTTGTATTTCAATTGGAACTTAGAGAGGAACAGTTGCAGCCACTGCCTCTTCACCAATGTTTTACCTGTGGCTTGTTTCTTTGTTGCTTTTTCAGCTTTTTTGGTTATAATAGTTTTCACAGCCCTGAACATTCTTGTATTTCTGTCAGTAGCTGTGCTTTATTGCACAAAATAAAACAAAGAACAGCAGATGCTGAAGATCTGAAAGAAAAACAAAGATTTATTGAGAAACGTAGTAGGTCTGGCAGCATCTGTGGAGAGAAAGCATCGTGACCATTTTGAGTTCAGTGACTCTTCTCAGAACTGATGCTTTTTTGAAGCATTTCAACACTCAGTGTCATAACTGGAGCTGAGATTATATATCCTGTCATCACAAGGCAGTGGTCTGGTGTTGGCATTGTCTTTATTGAAGTGTCTGTTTCTATGGCTGCTTCTAGTAGGTGTTGCACCTGGTAGATGTCACATAACTATGGAAAGTCAAATGTTGCATTGGTACAGATTGCATATCCATCCCAAACATGCCTCTTGAAATATATATAGAAAAGTTGATCAGAAAAAGTTTTAAAAATGAATATTGCAAAAAAGCAGGAAAATGGTATTTGAATAAATAAATTAAAAGAAGAGTTAGTGCTGGTACTTGTCAACTCTACATTGGTGTTATTGTTCCGATGTTTCAAATGATTCAAGAAAACAAATATCTCACAAACACAGAAGATTAGTCGAAGGTGGGTACTGCAGATGCTGGAGACTAGAGTCAAGATTAGAGTGGTGCTGGAAAAGCACAGCAGATCAGGCAGCATCTGAGGAGCAGGAAAATTGACGTTTTGGAGGGCTTTTGCCCGAAATGCTGATTTTCCTGCTCCTTGGATGCTGCCTGACCTGCTGTGCTTTTCCAGCATCACTCTAATCTTGACAGAATGAGTAGTGCCATTTCTTGGCAGTACTCTGTTACCAAAAGGTACAAGAGTTAGTAGGAGTTTCACATGGATTGCAATATCAATAAGCAGTGCATTGGTCACTGATTATTATTTCACATGAGGGATTAGCCACTCTCTAAGAATCAATAAGCTTCACTGAATATGAAGTTCACATGCTCAGTGATGAAGACAGAATTTTTGCTTACACTATATATGTGACCCAGCAAGAACATTTTGATTGTTTGTCACATTTCTACATTTCCACCTGATCATTGCTTTTTGATTCTTATCTGGTAGATCAGAATTGTTTGGTCAGGAATGCACAATGTCTAATCATGTAATAGGGCATCTTTCTGAGAGTGCACTGGTTTTGGAGTTCACTACATTAATAGTAGCAGTGTTGTGTGAGAGCAGATTAAATGCTTTAAATGGTTTTATGTGTGGTGCTAATTCCAATATATCAAATGATATTATACTGGTGGGCAGATATACCTGATTTTAGTGCAGAGAAGAAACACTAACAGGGATTAGTGAACCAAAACAAACATTGGATTGATTTGAATAGTTGAATTCAGTGTCGACACCAGCAGCATACAAAACTGATTCAGTTGATTTTAAAAATAAGTCCTTCTGCACAAGTATTTCCTCACAGCGCAATAAGTGTACCTTTGGGTGACCTAATATTTAGTGAAGATCCGTTGCTTTCCAATCATCCAAATTTCAATTCCATGATGGAGTATTGAGTATTTCTTTTCAAAATGTTTGCAATGAAGCAGTGAAGGTAGACAAGCAGGAGGCTGGAAGAACACAGAAAGCCAGGCAGTATCAGGAGACGGAATTGAATTGAATTGAATTCATCATCACGGGGCACAGTGAAAAGCTTTGTCTTGCGAGCAATATAGGCAGATCACAGAGTTAAGTAGGATAGATAAGTAACTAATAGGTAAACAGTGGCAAAAACAAAGATACAGGCACATGTTAAGAGTTTGTGAGTCCATTCAGTATTCTAACAACAGTAGGGTAGAAACTGTTTTGAAACCAGCTGGTGGGTGTTTTCAGGCTGTTGTACTTTCTCCCCAATGGGAGAGGTTGAAGAAAAACATTGTCAGTGTGGAATGGATCTTTGAGAATGCTGGCACCCTTTCCTTGACAACGGGGCCTGGTAGATGGATTCTATAGATGGGAGATTGGCCTTTGTGATTGTTCAGGCTGAGTTCACCACCCTCTATAACCATCCCCGACCTTGAATGGTACAGTTTCCATACCAGGTAGTGATACAGTCAGACAGCATGCTCTCGATGGTGCACTTCTAAAAGTTAGCAAGGGTATTCACTGTCATGCCAAATTTCCCCAGCTGCCAGAGGAAGAAGAGATATTGTTGGGCTTTTGTAACCAGTGCGTCCACATGAAGAGTCCAAGAAAGTCAACGTTTCGGGTGGAACCCTTCTTCCAGAATGGAGGTGGGGTTCGGCGGAGTTACAGATAAAGGGGGAAAGGGGGAGGGTTTTGGGTGGGGAGAGGAGCAGGATGGTGAGGTAGGAATAGGTGAGCACAGGTAAAGGGTACAACCTGGTTGATCAATGGGAGGATTGAATCTGATTGGTAGCTGGAAGGAAGGGTCAGTCGGTGGAATGGGACGGAGGAGGAGGGGCTGGAAAGGGAGTCAGGGGATGGGAAGGGGGTTTATTTGAAATTGGAGAACTCAGTGTTGGGTCCTTCAGGCTGTAGGCTGTCCAGGTGGAAGATGAGGTATTGTTCGTCCAATTTGTAGACTGATTCAGTATGGCAATGGAGGAGGCTGAGGATGGACATGTCAGACAGGAATGGGAAAGAAAATTGAAAGGTGCGGTGACTGGGAGGTCAGGCTTGCCCTTGTGGGCCTTGCTGAGATGCTCGGCGAAACATGTCCTTAATATAGGTTTCACCTCACCAATGTAGAGAGGACCATATGGGGAGCACTGGAAACGGCAAACTAGGTTGGAGGAGAGACAAGCGAACCTCTGTTTCACCTGGATAGACTGTTTTAGGGCACTGGACGGAGATAAGGGGGTTGGTGTTCTGGCAGGTTTTGCATCTTTTACGGTTTCTGGGGAAGATACCTGGGGGTTCAAGGGTTGGTGAGGAGAGTGGCGTGAACTAAGGATTGGTGAAGGGAATGGTCCTTGCAGAAGGTAGAGAGGGGCGGGGAGGGGAAGATGTTCTTTGTGATGGAGTCTAGTTAGAGTTGCCGGAAGTGTTTGAGGATGATACATTGAATGTGGAGACTGGTGGGGTGTTAGGTGAGGATAAGGGTTTTTATTGCTTCTACTGGGGTGGGGGGGGGTTAGAACTTTGGAGTGGGGAATGGAGGAGGTGCAGTGGAGGGCTAGCTGGATGACAGAGCACTTTATTTGAAATAGGTGGATATCTGGGATGCTTGGGAATGGAAAGTCTCCTGATGAAGTGTTTATGCCTGAAATGCCAATTCTCCTGCGCCTTGGATGCTGTCTGTGCTTCGGCTGTGCTTTTCCAGCACCACACTCTTTGACTCTGATCTCCAGCATCTGCAGTCCTCACTTTCTCCTAGTGGAAAGTCTACTCCTCATTCAATAAGACCATGGCTGATTTGATTGTATCCTCAACTCCACATTTCTACCTATTGCTGATAAACTTTGCAAAAACCACAGCTTGGGAGCAACATACACAGCTCTACCTTGCACCTCTGAGGAACAAGGTCTCAGCATTAACACTAACAGGACCAATAGCATTAAAATCAACAAATACACCACATAACCTGCTTTTCCTCAGCCAGTTGCTATTACACAGGGCAGAGGAAACAGTCACAACTGTCCAGTTCAAAGGAAATAAGATTCCCAATTTAGGGTTTAGAAGATTAGAGTTTGAGAGATGAGATCTCTCAAATTATGTGTATCACTGTTTATGGATCAGACTCATGTGGAGGGTCTCTGCTGATATCTACAGCTTCTTATAATTCCTTCACAGTGAAATAAGTAGGCACGCATTTCAAAGGCTATCAAGATATTTGTCAGTAGATGACCAAATGCCAAAACTCCACACCCACCTTCAAGCCCTCATCCTCTCTCTCTCCCTGGAGTTGAACATGTTCTTCTCTTGCAAGTAGAGATACAGTTGTTAGAAATGGCTTGCGTGAACAGGAGAAATAAATAACATCTATGGAGAGACTTTGAAGAATGGATGAATTTGAATGCAGTTGGATAAGTGTAAATGTTAGCTGTTTGAGCAGCTTGGAGAAAGAAGAATGTGTTTCAAAAGAAAGTGAGCTGTTTGGTGAAGTGTTGTACAGGAAAGTGTTGAGACAGTCACAGGATGGAGGCGAGTACCTGAAAGTATTATTCCACTTAAGTTTCCTGTCGTTTTGAGGTTCTGGATCTTATTTGGATATTGTCTCATTCCTGTTGCTGGCTTCCTTGATCATTTCCATCTTTCCCTGTTTGATTTGAGTGTCTGGTCTCTTCCTCCTGTGCTTTGAAAGTATCACCTCACTTCAACTCCTCAGAACTTACAGCAGGACCATCATTCCCATGAGGGTCCCAGAGTTCAGCCCTCCAGGTGTCCTCCCTACTTGTATTTCTGCATTCTCAACAATATTTTGAAAGTTGAGATTCTCTGATCCATGCTGAGTCCATTTAATTCAAAATCCCTCCCTTTTGACAAACTTGGCATTTTGCCATTTCCCTGTCCTCTCTACGCGTTCAGTAAACACAGAAACCAGACTCTAATATTGTGAGTGAATTCAATAGCTGGGGTAGAGACCACTGTTGAGCTCTATAGCTTCCCTCTCCACCAAAGGCTTCACCACTTCAGCAAATATTGTTCTGTGGAAATTTCTCCCTTGTATCTCTTTAAGAACATTGTCTTGTGGATTCATTGTAACTCTTCTTTTTCTCTTTTGCTAAATGACATTAAACTAAGTGACTTGCCATATTATGATACATTATACAGTGCACTTCTATTGCTCCAGTACAAGCATAACAAAGCTATTGATGTCAAGTAAAGCTTAGGGTATGTGTTTTAGCTTGATATAGGTGAGTCATAAGTCACAAGGAAGAATAAGCTAGTGGGGGTGGCAGGGATGGAAGAGAAAAGGTCTGGCCGAATTTCAAGATATCAATTAACTGAACAACTGAATTAAGCATCTTGCTTCTGAAGAACTTCAATGCATTTATGCATCAGGTTGTTTATTTTTATACAGCAAAAAAGAAAGCTGAGCCATTTTTTAAATGACTAAATATTAGAACAGTGGTAGTCCAGAGAGATCTAATAATTTGCAATAAATGACGTGGATAGATTAAAAAAAAAGTAATGGAAAAGCTAGTGCAATATTTGTCATTGCATTTACTGAGCAAGAATATAAAGGGAATGATATTTTGATCCATGTTGGTTAAATGACCTTTAGAGTACAGAGCCCAGTTTGGAACATTGCAACCTCCTGGCCTTGAATGGAATGCAGTACAAATTTACCAAAGTATCATCATTTTAAGGATTAAATTATAAATTCAGATGACATTAATTAGGCTGGTTTGCCCTAGACTTTAAAAGGTTTGACTTGATTTGCAGGAAATTGACTTGATATGAATTTTTAGAATTTTAAAAGAATTGAAGTTGATAGACTTTTAGCGTTCCAGGGAATCCAGAGATACAAGATGTAGGCAGAAAGTGGAGTAAACGAGAAAGTCACACATGGTTGACTTAATTAATGAAGCTAGTTTGAACGGTCAAAGGACTATTCCTGCTCAACTTTCTTGTATTTTTAATATTGCTACTTTTCATATTATACTTATACCACATGTTAGCACATTAATCTGCTATGTCCTGAATCAATTCCTTGCCTATTTTAAAATGTAGTTTGTTCGCTATATTCTAATTTCATAAACTACTCCAGATTCTTTAAAGATTAGTGCATTCTTAATTTTGCGTATTTGATTGAGTATTCTTGGTTGAAATCTGTCCTAGTCTCATGTTTTGTCTTTGTTCAATTTCTTAGCAATCATTGACTAGACTCATAGAGTCATAGAGATGTACAGCACAAAAACTAGTCCCACTTGCAAGCACCCAGCCCATATCTCTCCAAACCCTTCCTATTCATATACACATCCAGATGCCTTTCAAATGTTGCAATTGTACCAGCTTCCACCACTTTCTCTGACAGCTCATTCCATACACGTACCACCCTCTGTGTGAAAAAGTTGCCCCTTAGGTCACTTTTATATCTTTTCCATCTCATCTTCAACCTATGCCCGCTAGTTCTGGACTCTTCCACCCCAGGAAAAGACTTTGTTTATTTATCCTATCCATGGCCCTCATAATTTTGTAAACCTCTGTAACATCACCCCTCAGCATCCGACGCTCCAGGGAAAACAGCCCCAGCCTGTTCAGCCTCTCCCTGTAGTTCAAATCCTCCAACCCTGCCAACATTCTTGTAAATCTTTTCTGAACACTTTCAAGTTTCACAACATCTTTCTGATAGGAAGGAGACCAGAATTGCATGCAATATTCCAACAGCCGCAACATGACGTCCCAACTCCTATACTCAATACTCTGACCAATAAAGGAAAGCATACCAGATGCCTTCTTCACTATCCTATCTACCTGC
>NC_057715.1:60023276-60034208 GCF_004010195.1 Chiloscyllium plagiosum | reverse complement strand
CCATTCCTGAGCCATGTTTCTGTAATTGCTATGATATCCCAGTCCCATATTCCTAACCATGCCCTAAGTCCATCTGCCTTCCCTGTTAGGCCCCTTGCATTGAAATAAATGCAGTTTAATTTATTCATCCTACCTTGTCCCTGCCTGCACTGACTGTTTGATTCGCTTCTGTTCTCAGCTGTACCAGTCTGAGATTTATCTCTTTCCTCACTATCTCTCTTGGTCCCACCCCTCCACCTTACTAGTTTAAATCCTCCTAAGCAGCTTTAGCAAATCTCCCTGCCAGTATATTAGTCCCCTTCCAATTTAGGTGCAATCTTTCCTTCTTGTACAGGTTACTTCTACCCCAAAAGAGATTCCAATGATCCAAAATTGTGAATCCTTCTCCCATACACCAGCTCCTCAGCCATGCATTCATCTGCTCTATCTTCCTATTCCTGTCCTCACTAGCTCATAGCAATGGGAGTAACCCAGATATTACTACTCTCCTTTTTAAATTCCTGCCTAACTCTCTATAACTCCCTTCAGAATCTCAATCTTTTCCCTTCCTATGTCGTTGGTTCCAATGTAGACAATGACCTCTTGCCTAAACCTCTCCCCCTTGAGAACATTCTGCACCATCTCTGAGACATCCTTGAACCTGACATCAGGGAGGCAGTACACCATTCTGATTTTTCACTGCTGGCCACAGAAACATCTGTCTGTATCTTGAACTCAAGAGTCCCTTATCACAATTGATCTCTTGGATCATGTCCCTTTTTGTATTAGAGCCAGTCTCAATACCAGAAACTTGGCTGTTTGTGCTACATTCCCCCGAGAATCTATCAGCCCCTACTAATACATACATAATATTTCTATTCTTTTTCTATTTCCAACTCATTGATCCTCCCCTATTAAATTAAACTTTAATAGTGGAATACTTAATGTAGCAAACATAGATAAGAAGAAATCATTCAGAACATTTGCCTTACCTTAAGTTCACGATGTAATGTTATCTTTGAGATTAATGAAAATTCTCACTATTCCTTTGTACCTGCTAAGAATATATTAATAAATATATTTATCATATGTATTTATATTACATTTGTATATGTTCTGGACTAGGCCAGACCACTCAAAGCATTCTTAAGCAGGCAGCCCAGACCATAACTTTGCTATTTGTTTCAGTAAGTGCACAGTGAAAATTACCCAGATTAAGTTAGCTAGGTTGACTATCAGGTTTAAAACAGATAAAGGTTTATTCACAAAATTACTCAATGAAATACAAAGAACAGAATAAAAACCCATACAGAACTCAGACTACCCAAACTAGACTTAATTATGCTGTACTGAATATACACAACAGTCCCATTAAACAACCCCCCTTAAAAAAACAGTAAAAATGGAACAAATGCTTACAGGTTGAAGTTAGAAGTGCAGAACGAGAGATAGAGAGTTTCCATACTGCTGGATTCCTAACTCGTTCCGAACCGAACTACTCAGCTAGAGAGCTAAGTACTTGCCTTTCATTATACAGGTCACTTCTAAAACGTGACCACTTTGGTCTGAAGTCTCATCTGTTTACATATAAACAAAAAGGCCCCTCAATACCCTTTAATCTCTGTACCAAACCAGTCTAATCAGAACTGTGAGCTGTTTACGGCCCCTCAGAAAACAAAACAAGGATACAGCATCCTTCAGAAAAGGAACAGCTTTTCGAAAAAAAGGGACCAGCTTTGTGACATATATAATTTATTAAACATTTCTTGCAATATTCCCTTCTAGCCTACTCTCTAATTAATCTTCCCTGACTAATTTATGAACCTCTTTTACCTCTTTTCTCTCACATTTATTGGACTTCTGTGGAAGTATTTTTTAAAATATATTTTGTGAAGACATTGTATATTTTGATTGCAAAGTGCTTGTGGGAGAAATGTATTAATGCACCTGGGGTTTGAGATATGATTATATGTTGAACAATGAGTGTGAAATCTTGTGACAACTTATTTGACTTTGAATTTCAGACATTAGTTGGGGTGAGGGATAGAGGAGTATGGGGAGGGAGGCATAATATTTCTCAAAATAACAGTCATGTTGATTAGGACAAAGCTCTTACAACCTATTTGTATGTTGCAATGTTGGAATGGGGAACAGAATCATAAGATGAGTATTCAAGAATGGACCTCAGTTTGTTTGTATTTCTTCAGTGCCACAGGTCACTCATTTTGATATAATTACTTCAGCAGTTTTGGGAGGATACTTTGAAGTTTGTAACAAAACCTATCCTCGTCCATCCCTTTATTCAAATAGTCAGGCTTGATCAACATTGAGTTAGCTGCTGTGGAATAATTAAGTGCTTACTATTCCTTTCATCAGTGGTGTTAATGTTTTAAGATGAGAATGTCCTGACTCCAAAGATATTTGTTTTTACATGTTTTTATGTGTCACACAATTAATCAGAATGGTGGGATACAGAATCAGAACCAGCAATTGTGGAGGAGGGAAACCTTCTCCTGATTGTAGTTTTAAGTTAGTGACTTTAAATATCCAAATTTTAAATATTCAAAACTAGCAGAGTCATGTTCATAAGGTGGGTCCTGATGATGGCAAAACCTACTGCTCCAGGAGTTACAAACAGAAAAGAACCAAGAAGATAATTTTCAAAAGCTTGTTTTTAACTTACTTGTGGAATGGGTAGAATAAGAAAACTGTTTTGGATCCCAAAGGAAACTTAGGCTTCCACTAGCCCAGGCGTCTTTTATCCTGATCACAACAGCTCACCTAGCCGCTTACCTTCTGGTCAACAAGCATTTCCTCTGGTCGGTATGCCATCTAAAATCCTGTACCTATTTGACAGCACCTTCATCATTCTGGTGGGTTCAGATGGTCGTCCTCCCTGCAGAATGCATGTAATCTGTGGCTGATGAAATTAATGGGCTTGCTTCCTGCTGCTGTCAGCAAAGTTCTTGGCCATGTTTCTGACGAGGACTTGATCAATCCACATACTCTTTCCTTCACAGTCAATCTGGGACTTATTTCCTAAGCTTTTCTCAAGCTTTCTGTCCCATCCTCGGCCATGCAGGTTAGCATGGTTTGCAAGATGATGTCGCTGCAACAGAAGCCCTTTAAGGAACAGAGAAAGTTTTCCATGGATCTGGTGCAAATTAAACTGTGTTAAATCTGTGAAGGTTGTGACTTCTCAGGAAGTATGACTAACTTTATTGGATGAGGTGGAATTTGTTAGCTAACAAGTAGAAGGGGATAATGTTTCCAGGAATATAAGAGAGAACATATTATAAAACCTTTCTTGACATTTGGATATCCTAAAGTACATTATAACTGATGAAGTACTTTTGAAGTATTGTCATTGTTATAATATAGGAAATGCAGCAACCAATTTGCACATTGTAGGTTCACAAACTTCAATGTGATAGTCAACAAATGTCTAGTACTGTTCATTGAAGGATAAATATTTACTAGGACACTGGGGCTTAGGCCATTTCTTTTTTTCAAGACAGTGTCATGAAACATTTTCAGGTCATCTCAGAGGAAAGACGGGACCATAGTTTACAGGATGACCTCTATATCTGTAAGTTTCTGCGGTTTCAGTTACCCGTGGTTTATCGAGGCCTGAACTTATCACAGGGAACATTCCAGAACCAGGGACCAGAAGGCTGCCAGGAAGGTAAATTTCCCATTAAAATGAATGGGTTCACTCCTATCTACAGTTTCAGGTTCCTGCGGTAGGTCTTGGAACATATCCCCTGTGGGTATGGGGGGACTACTATACAATCTCACCTGAAAGTCTGCACCTTCAACAGTGCAACACTGCTCAGTACTGCCCTGTAATGTTCGTCTCGATTTGTGTGCTTGAATTTCTGTAGACTGAGCTAAATTCACAGACTTCTAACTGTGTAATGAGTGGGGAGTTATTCACCCCCTCAGGTAAAGAAGGTCACGTTCAGTAGCTGGAGTGTTTGCTGTAGTTTTGGTGAATACATGGATGACTGCTAAGTCAGATCTGGGAAGGCTGTGCTGCAGAAAAGATAGGATTCTGCATATGATTTTTTTTATGTGTTGTTGGTGCAAAATTTCTATTCCTCATGTTTTCTCTCTGCCTCTGATATGCTCGATTTTTAAGGAAGTAGCATTGTTTTTTTATTTGGTTTCGCTTGGTGCAGCAATCTTGGGGCAAGGTTCATTCAGGACTCAGGGTCAATCTGAAAGCTGTGAAGCTTTAAAGTGTCCTTATAGCACTTCCTTCCATCACCATGTGTATGTAACCCAATGCTGGGCATTCTGGCTACATAACCAGCTGCCAAACATATTCATGAAGCATTTTAAACTTGAACCATTTTCCGTCTTACTTTTCTCTCTTAACAATGTTGTGCAGTTAAATTTCCTAAACTCAAATCTCATAATCTGCTTATCTAAAGTTTAAAGTATTCATTATACCCTCATTTTTATTATCATTGAAACCCAAACCTTAAACTTCACAATAACGTGGCAATGTTTGTGTTGACTCTGATACACTCTATTGCCTTTTGATACTTAATATCAGGTTATTGGTGCCCATTGTCAATTGTCTTCCAATTGATTTTTCTTTCCTCAATGTGCCTTTCATTGATTTATAAATTTCCCAATCTGTCCACTTTCAATTTAAATCAGTTATAATATCTAAATTTGCTCCTGTACATTATTTTTGTCTCAAAATTCATGTTGCAATTTATCTTGTGGATCTAGTAATCAACAATAGATGGTGAAGTTAGGTTTTTTTTCTCCTTACATCTATCATCACTATCTGCAGAGATTCTACTGTGTCTACATCAGATGCATCTCCAAGTTCTCTTTTAAATATGAAGCTACACTGCTTTCTGCCATACCTTTTTGATATATGGAAAGTGATCTTCATCTTTCTACATTTACCCAACTAATGTCATTTTTGAATCAGGTTTTTGTTTTTTTTTGTTTGACACAGTGTTCCTCTTAAGGGCTTCAAGGTTTCCATTTTTATTCCAGAATTTTCAAGAACTTTGAGACATATATTTTACCTGCTTTCTGAATTTATACATTTGGTCTATCATTTCCACTCTTATCCCTGGACAAACTTAAACGAGGCTGTGGGGGCAAGAGGATGTCACATTTTCGATTAAAGAGAGTTGGGAGTTGCTCTTTTGAGTTTTACCCAAAAGCTACTCCCTCCTCGAACTAAACACATAAGCAAAGCAACTAAATGAAATAGTTTGATTACTATTCCAGTAAACAGAATAACTCAGTGAGATTTTCACATGAAAGAAAAAAAAAATCAAATGATATACAATAGAAAAATATTGTTCATTCATGCTTCCTATAATCATGAATCCCTTACACTTCTCCCACAATCTCCGAAAAAGGTGTCCTTCAGGTTTTTTATGCAATCCTTTTGAAAGATTTTATTTAAGCTAGTTCCCTTTCAGGAAGTGTATTCCAAATTAGAATAACTTGCTCAATAAGACCTTCTCATCTCAATTTAATTTTTTATTGTAATTTACAGTTCAGACTGATAATATTTCGCTTTTGACAAAATAGATTCTAATTATTCAGTCTCATAATTAAAATGCAGGTGGAAAACATATAGAATTGTTCATGGCCATAGATGCCAACAAGTTTGGGACACATTCATTAAAACAAAGTGAAACGTAGGGATTTGTTGTATACAGTAGTCATTCTGGAGGAGTTAATGTCTTTGTTACATTGATTACACTCATTCATCAACACCCTGTGTTGATGTCACACACAGAGTATGAGAAGAGACAAGGAATTATCTTCTAACTTACAGAGGGAGTAGTACTTGCTCCCTAAGATCCTAGTAATTGTCCCTGACCAAATGTGGTTGTATCTATTGCTATCATGCAATACACCTTTCTGTAATCTAAGGACACTGCTTCTTCTGTTGATATTCCATAGTGGCGTATTACCTACCATTAATCACTAGACAGCCTCAAGACTAAGTAGAGACAATGGAGACTTTGTGGAAACAAGCAACCTCAAACAACCCTTACACATTACCACTTACTAGTAGATGTGCAAAATACCACAAGGTGCCAGCAGTGATCATCAGTGAAAATACCTTGGAATCCCATTTGACTAATATTGGAATAAACTGAATCGAATGAAATAAACTGAAGGAGAAATAATGTAAATAATAATTTGAAATGCAAAAGGAAAATGTGCAGATTAGCCAATATTTGAAACTAAAAAAGAAGTGAACATTTCAAGTAGAGCCTTTCAACAGCACCCCACAACGAGCAGCTGAGTCGCTAGCTCTGTCTGAGATTGAACTGTAATTCTGACATGAAATGTAACATGGAATAGATACCCCATAAAGATCAGAGTAATTCTGCACTGTTAATTTAAATTTGTTATTGAAACTTCAGACTACAGTTGCCCTAGGAGACATACTTCCTATTCAACATTATTACAATGCTGAAGTGGGAGGGAGAAGCTGATTTAGCCTTTCAATTCCATACATCAAGGATACCATCAGATTTATGTCATTGCTCACCAGGACAAGCGAGAGTTTTCTATATATTTTAAGTGCACAGGTGTACAGCTGGTTTGCCCTGAAATATTTAAGTGTAATGTAACTGCACCAGAATGTCAATCTATGATTTTAAATTCTCATACTTGTTCCAGTTAAGGCAAAGACAAAATGAGGATCACCTTTTTAAAATTTGAGTCAAGTCATTCTTTTCTATGAAAATTAATCAACACGAGCAGTGTCAGATGGTTTGCCTATCAATGAACAATAGATACAAACAGAAACAGTGACAACAAAACAGAATAGAAAAGAATGGAAAGATGTTTCATCATTATAAAATAGACACATTGTCTATGTTACAAAAAGCATTTTCTACTTCTAAGGTTGAACAGAAAAACTTGTATTTGCCAATTATTATTCTGCCTGCTGAGAGAATATCCCACTGTTATTAATTTCATTGCATTATTAAATACAAGTGTATTTTTTTCTGCTTTGCTGTTTGCTGGTATAGAAAAACGTTACCATTTATAAGAGGCTCTAAGTAATTGTTGAGCATGTGAAGTTTGTTTTAATTTGGCCAACTTTAGAAATCTCTTATCAAATGCATTTCTGTCTGTCTGCAGTTATTTTATTCCAGATATGTTGTCTCTCTGAAGACCATTAAGGTGTTAAGTGCAATCTCAGCTGATTGAATCTGGCTCCAGACAGTCTGAGATAGCACATATTGGTATACTGTGACTGATATTCAAGGCAAGTGCTGTTTGATTACATCCAATGCAGTTTACCACACATTGAAAGAGAAAGGACATACAAACATTGCAGTCCTGCTGAGACTAAATATATCTTTACAAGTCCTTAAAGGAAAGTGCTCTTTAAATGAGAGCTATAAAGGAGATAGCTTTCATAAGGTCAAATATAATAAGTCCCTTTGCTATTCTGAAATGCTCACATATGTGATCTTCAAGTCATATGCTCAGCAAATCAAATATAACTTTGTTTTATAGATTCTTCATAAATAAATCTTTGTTTCTTAAAGGTCAAAAATATAGGTATACTTGGACATTGAAAAAAGCCAACTGCATTACCCTTTCTTATTTGCAATAATGGAGTTAAAGTTTCACTGTATCCATGCACATATAGTACTTCCCAAGTTGCACAAAGTTTTCTGTAGCCAAAACAATGTACTTCGTCACAATAAGCTTGCTGGAAAGATTACTGGGAAGTTATGTTATTTTCGATCTATGTTGACTGACAATCTTTTCAAATAGCAATGTTTTTAGAGAAATATAAATGGATACTTGCATCAAGATATTGCTTTACTGTTCCATCATTTTTTTTTTAAAGAAAACACCCAAGGCCTTGATTTACAGACGCTCTCCCATGGGCCAGGTTTTCCGTGACCTTGAACAACGTATTGGGTGACCAATTCACCACCTTCCTGTCCACCTCAGACACGCTCCACATAATAGAAGGAATTGGTAAGGAACTATTGTGGAGAAATATAGAGAATGTAAATATATGGCTTACTTGTAAAATAGAAGGTTGGCTGCGAGTGTCAATGTATTCGGCATTCGGAAGTCTGTGGTGATGCTGTTTAACGCGCGCAGAAGGGGGTCACGTGACATTCCATTTCGCGCCCCGGAAGAGTGCGAGGCAGTCACGAGATGTTCCGTTTCGCGCCCCGGAAGAGTGCGAGGCGGTCACGTGATATTCCGTTTCGCGCCCCGGAGGAGTGCGAGGAGGTCACGTGATGCTCCGTTTCGCGGGCCGAGGAGGTCACGTGATCCTCCGTTTCGCGGGCAAAAGAAGGTCACGTGGGGTTGGACATTCGGGAATGCGAGGAAGCGGAGAATGGTGTCAGATCAACAGCCAATCAGAAGATAATTCTACCTCAGTGATTGTATGACGTTTTTTATGGTATAAAAAGACTGGGTCAGAATGAGGTCTTACTCTTTGAACTGGCACACTTTGTAGTTTGTCAGGGACAAAAAGGTTTAGACCCAGAGCTCTGAATGCTTTATCCACTTACTGTGTAAAATAAATTAAGAGTGTGAGACCGAATATCTTCTCCTATTGCTTCATTTAAAAGAACACGCAGGACTTGGCTCACACATAGAAGAAAGTAAGTTGGTAGATTGAGCCAAAGTCCAACAATTTGGTGACCCCGACGTGATGAAGACGGAGAAGTGACGGAAAGAGAGAAAAATAGAAACAACGGACAACTGACGTCTGATGACAACAACAAGCGGCGCCGCATAAAAAAAGGTGAGCAGACACCTGTTTACATCGAAGTTCTGCAATTGGAGATACTAAATTGATTGTTGTCATTATACTGCAAGTATCCTAGTAATAGTAAGTGGATAAAGTATTGATATAGTACGTACAGGTTTAAAGTCCCTTGGGGTTAGAGTCCCCATAAAAGCAACAAGGTACGTAAATGTGAGGAGGTTTAAAGTCCATTGAGCAGGATCTCATAAAAGCAACGCTCATAAATTGTGGTGTATGATTGTGTTGTATGTTTTAAAACTTATATTGGGGAATGTACGGAGGGTGGCAGAAAAGCCAGTAGTGTCTTGGAGACAGGGATGGTGGTGTCTTAGCGAGAGAGAGTTGGCAGTGGAAACCTAACGGTGATAACAACGACACTGCTGATAAATCTCACTGAAAGGGTCAGTTGCTCGGGTGTACTCCATCCAAACTGACTACCCACCGGATTTGTCTCTGATTGGGTTGGTTGCTCGGTTATATTTATATCCAAACCAACTGACTACTGGACGGGAGGATTAAAAACAAAAATACAAAAAATGGAAGGGGAGTTTGATAAAGAGTGTGAAGAATACGGAGGATGTTCTTCTGATTTAATGTTGCCCATAAAACAGCAGTGGGGTAAAGTCAGTTAGTCAGTGGGCTTGCAAAGAACAAACAAAAAAACAATGATGGAGAAATATGATAAGATTTGGGAGGAATTACAGAAACAGGGCAAAGTCCCTAAAGATGAGGAGAGGAAGAAATTGTCACTGTTTTTAGGAAAAGCAGAAGAGCAAGCTAAATTAGAAGTAGAAGGAAACATGAAGGGAAAGAAAGGGTCAATATTAGTTAGAAGAAAGTGGACAAAAGAAGGCAGGGAGAAAGAAGAGAGGAGGATTCATTTGCATAACATGACGTTGGCCTGTGTGGCGGTATAAACATTACAAAAGAGAGTAGGTGGTACCTCTACAATAGAACTGACAAAGGAGACAGAAAATGCAGGACCATCCACGCCATTATATCCTAAATTGCCTGTGGTACAATCACCGCCCCCATATCCTGCAATACAAATGCCACTTATGTATGTTCAAGAAGGGTTGTTAGACATGCGAGAAGTAGGAACAAGAGAGTACAACATAGTAAAACAGAGACTGGCGGAAGCTGTAGAAGAAAGTATCAGAAAAGTAGAAAAACTAAGACTAGAAGCTGAACAGAGAGTTAAGGAAGCGGAGGAAGCAAATAGGGTGACAATGACGCACAGTAGAAATAAAGAACAGCCAAAACAGGGGAGATGTTTAGCAGTGCAGGAGCCAGATGCTTATTCAACACCATATAATGCTGAGAATGAAAAGAGGGGAAGATTACATGATCCAGGTCAGTTATTGGATGATGGCTTCTCAGACAGAAGAAGGAGAGATTTGAGGGAAGAACGGGATAGAGAGAAATTGGATGGGGAGGAGTCTAAAAGTAGTATAGATATTGAGGACGAAGAATCCCTGACAGACGATGATCCAAACACCTACCCAGTCACTTTGAAAGGCTCACTCACAATGCATACCGAACATGGCCCTCCACTGAAGCCCCTACCTGAACCAAGTTACAACCTGCGTCAAAGAGACACATTACGGCAACCTATAAAGTATCAGCACCATCATATGCCATTAATTTACAGAGGCTCTTATTTGGGGGATGTTTATCAGCCCTTCACATATACTGATATGAACTGCATCCTGGATAAAATGCCCCCACCCATGGAGGGAGGTGGGCCCTGGATGACAAAATTTTCCCAATATACACTCGGTCACAAGTTAGCTATGGGTGACTGGAGAGCATTGTTGGGTAAGCAATTGAGTATGTGGGAAATACAGCAGATTGAAGTGTCTGCGGGGACCACCTTATTACCTGATTCGGACCCATTTGCGCAGCATGCTACCTGTGTGGGAAGGGCAATGAGAGAGAGATTCCCAATTCCACCGGGAGCGATGCACTCACTCACCTTCACAATGAAGGAGGGTGAGGATATGTCTGCCTTTTTGGCTAGGTGTAAGGACACGTGGACAGATACTGCGGGGAGCCATCCAGGGTCGGGTCAGCTACAGACCACGTTATTTAGGAATGCCGTTATGGCAGGGATGCCTAAGGAGGTAAAAGAGGCAATGGAGAGTAATCCTGACATCCCAGGTTGT
>NC_057715.1:60021050-60022781 GCF_004010195.1 Chiloscyllium plagiosum | reverse complement strand
CCGGACAGACTTTTCGTCACCAGTATATTTCATCACCTGCATGCCCTGTGAATCTGATGGGACGTGACTTGCTGGTGAGATGCGGGGTCTCGGTTCTGTGCGGACCAGACGGACTGGTAGTGACCTTTCCAAATAGCCATTCCGTCAACTGTTCTATGACAATGATTCACTCTGGATCCCAAATGATGTTATCACCGGACACATCACCAATGGCAGAAGGACAGTGGGCAGATATATACTGGGGACTCCTCCAACCTGAAAACGGGCAGAACAATGGCATACAGTCTTTATACAACCAATGGTGACCCTGGGTTCAGATGCTGCATCCCTATGCTCCTCCTGCAGATCCCCTTCATGTTACTTTATATTATGATAGAGATGATAATGAAATTTATCAGCATGAATTCTATCAGCATTTAGAAGGGACTCAATGGGAGATTTCCTCTAGATGTATTCTGATAGGGAAAGAAGGTGTGGTGGGTGTTGTTGAATTAACTGCAGAACAGTTGGAATAGTATGAGATGTCTGAAGAAGCTATACCTCATCTCACATTGGCCGTGCATGCTAAATATCAGGCCAAGGATCTGGGACCTATGTCCAAAAGTTTGATGGCGCTAACTGATTGGGTTTGGACTCAGCTACCCGGTTTACAATATTCACCATCAGAGGAAGCCTACAGAATTATGTACAGGACAACTGACAAGGTACTGCTGGAACATAGGCAGATTGAAAGGTTTCATGGCAGAGAGAAAACAGACCATCCACAGCTGCAGCGATGCTTGACGCTCTCTACCAGACACCTTGTGGTCAGCAGGTTCGACGGACGTTGGTCACTGCAAATACGTCACACCGATCACATTCGATTTAATTGACCACACTCCAATTTGGCAGAGACAATATTCACATAAACCAGAGGTTGAAGCCGGCATTGCCGACACCATTGAAGGATTGTTAGCAGCAGGGGTGCTAGAACTCTCCCAGTCAGCCTGGAACACCCCTATCTTACCTGTAGAGAAGCAGAATACCGGTAAATAAAGGATGGCGCATGATCTTAGACAGATCAATAGAGTCGCTTCTACTCCAACAGTTCCAGTTCCAAACCCTTACACTGCGATGTCTGTGCTGACCCCTGACCATAAGTGGTTCTCATGCATTGATCTGGCCAACGCGTTCTTCTGTTTGCCCCTAGCTGATCATCTGAGGGACATTTTTTTGTTCACCTAAAAAGGCCAACAATTACGTTATACAAGGGTCCCTCAAGGGTTTATTTTGTCACCTGAGGTGTTTAATCAGGTACTGAAACAGCAGCTGAAGGATCTGACACTCCCAAAGGGGGTGGTATTGATCCAGTATGTGGATGACATTCTTTTGGCAGCACCCGATCATGTTTCTTGTTTGGAAGCCACAAAGTCATTGCTGTTTCACCTGTATAGTGTCGGTTTTAAAGTTTCACGGGTTAAATTGCAATGCTGCAGACAAACGATGTCTTTTTTGGGTAGAATTATTTCTGCTAAGGGAACAGGTGTGTCTCCGTCCCATAGATCCTCCATTCTGCATCATACCAAACCAGTCACTGTAAAAGACATGCTCTCATTTCTTGGGTTGGCAGGATACAGTACACAATTTATTGCATCATATGGGGAACTCACTTTCCCTCTCAGGGCCATGGTAAATGAGCAAGGCATGAGAAATTTGTCGGCCCATTTGCAGTGGACTACGGAGGCAGACAAA
>NC_057715.1:60012984-60020525 GCF_004010195.1 Chiloscyllium plagiosum | reverse complement strand
TCCCGACCTCTCCGCCCCCACCCCCGTCTGACCTATCACCCTCACCTTGACCTCTTTCCACCTATCACATTTCCGACGCCCCTCCCCCAAGTCCCTCCTCCCTATCTTTTATCTTAGCCTGCGGGACCAACTTTCCTCATTCCTGAAGAAGGGCTAATGCCCGAAACATCGATTCTCCTGTTCCCCAGGTGCTGCCTGACCTGCTGCGCTTTTCCAGCAACACATTTCCATCACAAATCTTATTATGATCAACTAACAGCTTTGGTGTCAGCTTTCTCCAAACAGGTTGGATTGGAAAAGGGGGCTCTACAGAGCCAGCCGTCATCTACCACGGATTGGGTCCTGTTGAAAGTGATCAAACGGAAATGGTCGGAGCCAAGGTGGACAGGACCTAACAGGGTGGTGGAGGGGACATCCCATGCGGTCAGACTGCAGGGGATAATCATCACACAATTGAAGGGAAGGCTCCCCCGCCCTACCAGATGTCACAGATGGAGACAGAAACCATGGCTTTGGCAAGAAGGGAAGACTATGCATCGGAGAGCGAACGTGATGTATAGAACTGGTTGGTTGGTTGGTCTCATTTTTATGAGACCAAAAGGGGGACTTGTAAATATATGGCTTACTTGTAAAATAGAAGGCTGGCTGCGAGTGTAAATATATTCGGCATTCAGAAGTCTGTGGTGATGCTGTTTAACACGCGCAGAAGGCGGTCACATGACGTTCCGTTTCGTGCCCCAGAAGAGTGCGAGGCGGTCACGTGACATTCTGTTTCGCACTCCTCCGGAGTGCGAGGAGGTCACGTGATGCTCTGTTTCGCGGGCCTAGGAGGTCACGTGATCTTCCGTTTCGCGGGAATGCGAGGAGGTGGAGAATGGAGTCAAATCAACAGCCAATCAGAAGATAATTCTACCTCAGTGATTGTATGACGTTTTTTATGGTATAAAAAGACTGGGTCAGGGACAGAACGAGGTCTTACGTTTTAACTGGCACACTTTGTAGTTTGTCAGGGACAAAAAGGTTTAGACCCAGAGCTCTGAATGCTTTATCCACTTACTGTTTAAAATAAATTAAGAGTGTGAGACCGAATATCTTCTCTTATTGCTTCATTTAAAAGAACACGCAGGACTTGGCTCACACATAGAAGAAAGTAAGTTGGGAGATTGAGCCAAAGTCCAACAAGAACCACCAGGAGACGCAGAGAGTTCTTCAAGAAGTAGGTCTTTTATTTGCAAACAAAAACCGTGACACTGAGAAAGCAGATTCTCGAATGCCCACAGACCTCAGGGTCCATGGATTTTTATTTTTTTATCATGCTTCTGTTAGCTTATCAGCATGTCCAACTATATTAATCAAAGTGTCTCACTCTAGCTACACAATGAACCAGTGATGTTAGTTCCCATTATCTCTTTAGTTGTACATTCTACTTAATGTAACTCTAATATCACGGTTAGATATTTATTGCTAACTGTGGTACAGTGATCTTCAATTGCAGACTAACCTATCATGATAGATATTTAGCTATTCCACCTGTTACAATAGTCTCCTGTCTCAAGCTGACTCTACTAACTATTAATTAGATATTTTAATGTCATGCCCCAAATATTTATGGTCCCAATCCTGTCATAATAACACTTAACAGAGAAACTTGCTTTATTACTTGTGTTATCTCGTCTCGCCATAGTGACCTTTCAGCCTTAACCTTACTCTGCTAATTGATGTAAGAATGTTCCACTATGGTCATCCCATCCTGCCTTCTACAGAACACAGATTCCAGTGGTCTTCATGCTTTAACCCTTCTAATGCTTTCATGTTCTTTATTTTCCATGTTCCCCCCTTTGAGACCTACTGGTCTCACCCAGAGAAAGAAGACAATAAACTCAGACTGTCTTGTACCCAATACAAATATTATAGGTCCCAATACGGACTAAATAATTTTTGGAGTCTGAGAATTAAAGGGTTCTTCCTCCATTCCTGGGGTCCCTTGAGCCAAAAGCCTGCCCTCCAATAACCAGAACAGGAAAAATGACTCAAGATCCCTCCCAATCTAGGACCCGTGCATTCTTCAGACGTTTTATCGATGTCCCAGCATGGACATATTCCTTGCACTGTGGTGGTTGTTAGATCATAATAATAGAGCGGTGGGGTTCCATCAGAGGGGTAGGTACTTCCTGGGGTAACTGAAGTGAGTATAAGTTGCTGTGTAGTGACGCGAACTAAAAAGGACTTAATAAAAGGTAAAGCACAACAAAAGATGAAGGCAACAACAAGCAAAACCGCACCTACAATAAGACCAATCTTGACAAACCATGCTCCCCAAGACCTTAATATATTATTCTGCCAATCAAAAGCCTGATGACCAAACCCTGATTGTCTTTTAGCTGCTGTCTTAGATTCTTTAGTTTTTCCATTGCTTTGGTAAAAGATCCCCCAGGACTAGTGTTGTTAGGTATAAAGGTACAACAATGTTCCCCAAATATCACAAACCAATTGTTCTCCCAAGGCCACATCATCAGTATAATTGATAACTCTGCCGGTTGTAATAAATGTAATTAATCCATTCAGCATTCTTGCTAACCCCTATCACGGGGATGAGAGCTTCCCAGCCCATGGCAATCTCATTGCGGGCCTTAAACTCATTAGAAATACCTTTTGGCTCTCCTCTGCTATCAATCCGAATTGTCGGGATCAGGGACATACCGTCGCTTAGTTCGGCGCAAAGCTGACTGTGACATCACATTAAGCTATGCGTGTGGTGATATAACTACCTCATGCAGGAACATTATACGGGCACAGCTGCCACTCCAGTCAGCGGGCAGCGTCGGGCGCAACCCTCCTTTCCTACCACACAGCCAGTATCTGCCAGTGGGACATGTTGAGAATTTAAAACAGCCCCAAATATGGTGTTCACCTCGAATTCAATTGTATTCCTGCAAAGACCCTTAAAATAGCCAACTGGTGTGGAACCATTTCGCTTAAAGCATTCAAATCTCAACCCTTCCCGTATCCTGAAAGCAGACCTGGCATCAGAGAGGGGGCATCAGAAAGGGGGTATCATGGGTATTCCCCATGTGTTTCCCATCCCCACTGCCAGGAGAACTATGCTCCACATCTCCATCACAATCATTTCTGGAATGATCAGTATCACCAAGAACTTCACCTGTACCTTGTTCGGAACCCTGCTGAGGGGTACTAGCCTTCTGTATGGCCTGCCCATCTCCAAGTTCCTCGGCCTCAGCTCCATTTACCTCAGTGTTAGAGTTAGTTTGTGCTGGTGGGAGAGCTTTAGTGCAATGATTAAGGTGGTATCGTATGTGTCGTCCTTCTAATTGAATGGCGGCAGGTGATGCCTTAGTCACTACGAAAGGTCCCGCTTTCCTCGGCTCATTCCAGCATCTTCGAAAAACCCTCACATACACCCAATCCCCGGGCTTAATAGGTCCTTCTTCGTTGACAGGTGTCAGTTCCCTTTGTGTTTCCTGCAGGTGGATAGTCTCATCTATCATAGTTAGCTGTTGCATATATTGCTTAAGTTCCAAGCTTAACTCTCCAAGCTAGGCCCTTTGTATGGGCCTCTTCACCTGGGTACTGGCATAGGTCTACCTGTGAGCATCTCATGTGGTGTTAGATTGGTCATGCGATTAGTCTGCATGCGATTACTCCTTAGCGCTAATGCCAGCGCATCAACCCAATCAAGGTTTGTGATTGTGCAGATCTTGTTTAATTTGGCTTTCAATGTCCCATTAATCCTTTCTACCATACCCTGTGACTGGGGATGAAACATGCACCCAAACCTCTGCTTGATTCTCAAAGACTGCAGCACCAACTTAACTCCTTTCTGAATGAAGGCAGACCCATTGTCTGAACTAATTTCTGATGGTATACCAACCTTGGGATAACTTCATTCGTCATAAATTTCACTACTGTCCCAACTCCTGGTTTCAACCTTATTTCCACTGGGCTAACTGATTTCACTCTCCCCAGATCTGTATTATGCTGTGACCACAAAGTAGCTGGTAATGCATCCAATCGCTCATTACCATATTGATCACCTTCCTCCACTGTCACTGGCATGCTCCGCTGGGGTGTTACCTTGACTTCCTTCCAATTCCCTGTCAAGTTGCAGCATGCTAGGATTTTAATATAGCTGTCATCCCTGGATTCCCAAACCCCTGTCGTGAGCATATGCCATCCCTGATTGTTTCTACATGCCTGGCCATAGGTCCTAAGTCTTTAGATTGATATCCCTTATTTACCAGTAAGGTTACATGTAGTGCGGCACCTGGTACTCTATAGCACTTTTCCAGGAACGCATTTCTCTCTATTTGCAGGATCACTCCCTGCTCCCCTAATACCATTGCTTCACTTCTCAAATGTGGAGTAGTGACTTCCTGCTGCCACTGCCCCTCTAACACCTCATCCTGAGACTCATTGAATATCACAGTACAATGCAGCTCAGACTTAGGTGATCTTGCTTTAGTCAACATCGTCAACACTTCTGCTTCCCAAATCCCCCAAATGTCTTGAATATCACTTGTTATATCCTCTATCCAATAAACATTAACATCTTTAACTTCTTGAATCACTAATGCCCCTCTAACACCTCATCCTGAGACTCATTGAATATCACAGTACAATGCAGCTCAGACTTAGGTGGTCTTGCTTTAGTCAACATCGTCAACACTTCTGCTTCCCCAATCCCCCAAATGTCTTGAATATCACTTGTTATATCCTCTATGCAATAAACATTAACATCTTTAACTTCTTGAATCACTAATTGTGTATTGGCCTTTTCTATGACCAAACCAAGCCCTGCTGTGTGCACTCCAATCTTACCTCTAACTGTAGTAAAGCATCCCTACCTAACACGTTAATTGGCATCTCTTTAGACACTAATATTAGCAGAACTATCTCCCTGCCTTCCATTTCTAATCTTACTGGAGCTGTAAACCGGGTTAACTGTGATTTCCCTGAGAATGCTACAGTTTTAACAAATTTACTTGACATGGGAAGGTGAGAGGCATACCGCAGCTGTACACAAGTGTATGTAGCTCCAGTATCTATCGTCACCGGTGTCTGCCGCCCCTTCTATATTAACTTATATTACTGGATCTTGATCAGCCTCCCATGCTACTACAGGTTCCCTTCCCACCCAGATTCTCAGGGCATCCCTAACACATCCCATACTGGTTAACAGGTTCTGCTGGGCCTGTGGGTGCCTGGGAAGTGGCCACTAGGGATTCCCGCCATCTAGGCCTGCTGTAAGGCAGAGGGGGCCCGGTCCAATATGGGCAATTCCTCCTAAAGTGGCCTGATTGATGGCATCCCCAGCACATCATTTCTGACCCCCCTTGAGCCTGGTTATTTATCATGTACCTTAATCCCCCATTCCTATGTCCCTGTCCTTGGGGACTCCAGTTCTGTTTAGGCTGTTGTTTAAATCTGCCCAGCCCCGGATACGTCACCTGTGGGAAAGCTTCTCTAAAACCTCCATTGCTGGCGTGGGACTTTCTGGCCCCTGTCTGGCTACCTGATAGGATCCCCCCTTGCGCTGGCTCTTGGTTCACGCCAGTGGTGATTACTGTGTCGGTTCTTACTGGCAACATCCTTTTAGCCTTCTCTTTTTCTTTCTTTTTAAGCTCTTCAAGCTGCATTTGCGCCAGCTTCCTTTGCACCTCCTCCTGCTGTTCAGACAGTTTCTCTTTGTCTTTTCGAAACCTTTCAACTGCATGAGCTACATGATCTTTACATTCCTGGTGGCTCATCGATGATGTTAGACCCACCACCACCTCCAGTCTTGACCTGACTTGGGAGGGCATTGCCTCAATGATGGAATTTCGGGACATTGTGGTCAGCAACTGATTAGTCTCTATGACTTGCTCTGTTTCCAGCCTCCACCTCTTTAGCTGTTTTTTCAAGTAGGCAGCCAGGTTTTCACTTTCTCCCAGTGGATCCCCTCTCAAAGCCTGGGGGTCCATTTTGGGTGGATAACAGTCTCTTAAGGCCTGCCATACATTCTGTCTCACTCAATCAAACCTGACCCCATCAATCATTGGATTGTCTGCCACATTTTTGAAACGGGCTCGGACCATTATTTCCTTTAACTTTGGGAGTCCTACCAACCTGACCAGCAGTGCCTTCAAGTCTCCTATAGCCAGCAATTGCCCTGTGGTTTCATCTTCAAAAGCCCTGATCCACTTTCCCGCTCCCTCATGTAAACTGGGCAGCGCATTCTTCAGCCCTTCCAGATCTTGAGTTCCCCAGGAATGTATTGTGGGTTTCTCCCCTCTTTTATAAGAAGCGGTAGCATCCTTCTCTGTTGGACCCTTTTCCCTTTACTGACACTACTTCTCAATAAATCCCCCTTGGGCTCTGAGTCCAAAGCTATTTCTAATTCCTCCCATTCTTTAGGTACTGGGGCCTTTTTCTTTCCTTGTCTCTCATCATCCCTTTCTGCTTGCCCTGCGTCACTTTCACTGCTTTTCTCTTCAGCCCTCCTTTCATATCGCAATGAATATTCCTCAATTGCTTTTTGTTCCCTTAGCCCACGCTGCACACTAATCTCATGTTTCAGCTCTTCTTGCTCTCGTTGTATAGCTTCTATTTGCTCCTGTCTGTCCCTTTTCTCTCTTTCTCTTCTTTCCCTCAGTTCATTTTTGTCTTCCACACTTCTATCCCATTCTAACTGTCCTTCTATTTTAACCGTTCCCTTTATTACTGGACACTGCTTCAATCCCTCTTCATTCGAGTAGAGAAGGGGTCTATTCAACTCCTCCACATCGAGGTAGAGAGGGGATGCTGATTCCTGCTTTTCTGTTTCCCGTAACTGCTCAGCTTGTTCTTTTGCAGCTTTCCTAGTCACCACAGGTGCCTGACAAGCTACCTTCAGTTCCACAGCCTCTTTCCTGAAAAGTTTCAGTATTTCCATCTCCTGATCCCTCTTTTGGTTTCTATTTTTAGATTTATCTTTCAGCTTATAGTTCTTAACTAATCCTTCCATCTCATTGCAGATATGTATATCAAAGGTACCTTCTTTTGGCCATTTAGTCAATAAATCCTTAGTTCTTTTTTCCCATTTCTCAGAAATTTTTACAATATCATTTCTTGTCACCGGAAATTTCTTACTCAGTATCTCAACTGCAGTCCCTTTATCCATTGAGTGAATCCTTAGAAGAGTATAAAGAAAGTAGGAGTATACTTAAGAGGGAAATCAGGAGAGCAAAACAGGGACATGAGATAGCTTTGGCAAATAGAATTAAGGAGAATCCAAAGGGTTTTTATAAATATATTAAGGACAAAAAGGGTAACTAGGGAGAGAATAGGACCCCTCAAAGATCAGCAAGGTGGCCTTTGTGTGGAGCCACAGAAAATGGGGGAGATACTAAATGAATATTTTGTATCAGTATTTACTGTGGAAAAGGATATGGAAGATATAGACTGTAGGGAAATAGATGGTGACATCTTGCAAAATGTCCAGATTACAGAGGAGGAAGTGCTGGATGTCTTGAAATGGTTAAAGGTGGATAAATCCCCAGGACCTG
>NC_057715.1:59987963-60012181 GCF_004010195.1 Chiloscyllium plagiosum | reverse complement strand
GTATGCTTTCCTTTATTGGTCAGAGTATTGAGTACAGGAGTTGGGAGGTCATGTTGCGGCTGTACAGGACAGTGGTTAGGCCACTGTTGGAATATTGCATGCAATTCTGGTCTCCTTCCTATCAGAAGGATATTGTGAAACTTGAAAGGATTCAGAAAAAATTTACAACGATGTTGCCAGGTTTGGAGGATCTGAGCTATAGGGAGAGGCTGAACAGGCTAGAGCTGTTTTCCTGGAGCGTCGGAGGCTGAGGGGTGACCTTATAGAGATTTACAAAATTATGACGGGCATGGTTAGGATAAATAGACAAAATCTTTTCCCTGGGGTCGGGGAGTCCAGAACTAGAGGGCATAGGTTTAGGGTGAGGGGAAAGATATAAAAGAGACCTAAGGGACAACTTTTTCACGCAGAGTATGGTACATATATGGAATGAGCTGCCAGAGGATGTGGTGGAGGCTGGTACAATTGCAACATTTAAAAGGCATTTGGATGGGTATATGAATAGGAAGGGTTTGAAGGGATATGGGCCAGGTGCTGGCAGGTGCGACTAGATTGTGTTGGGCTATCTGGTCAGCATGGACGGGTTGAACCGAAGGGTCTGTTTCCATGCTGTACATCTCTATGACTCTGTGACTCTATGACTCTATCCTACGGTATATTTCAGTCCAACTAATGTATTATCTTTGCTCTCATAAATCACTTCCTCATACCACTCAAGTCTGGTCGTGCTTTGTTCAATAGTAAAAGCAATTCCTAACTTTATAACTTGCAATTATCCCTTACCAATCTATCAATTTCTAAACGTCATCAATTGCAGCTAGTTAATACAAACAACCTATTCTCATTCATTCAGCCTAAACCAATCTAACACTGCACCTTCAAAATCCACTAATCACTAACGGTTTCTTGAGAAATTTCTCTCTCAAAAAAAACTATCTTAACTTCTTACAGTGGAAAATAAAATCAAAATACCCCTAGAGCTCGAGCCCCAGGGAAACAAAACACAAACATTTAACCATCAACAAAAATCACAATGATCAAACTACCTATAAACACACACACACACACACACCTGCTAACGGCCAAGAACTCTGCTGTAAATCAATTGCTGTCAGCCAGAGCCTTACTTAAACAGACTCTTTGTTCATTTCCAAAAATCCTATTATCCTACAGGCCTTATCTAAAACATTTAACACTCTAGTAACAGTATAACACTATGACTATTCTCTGCTAATTTCTACTACCAATCTGCTGGCTTTCTAAACAGGTCTATCAGCGCTTCCAGTAAAACAATTTCCCCTTATTTATTCTGCCTTATCTATCTATAGGGTCTTATAAAACAATTTCCCCTTATTTACTCTGCTCTATCTATCTATAGGGTGTTATATTTCTGCCCTATCTATCTATAGGGTCTTACATATACCACGTGAAATTTTTGCTACTTTTTATTCTTAGTCACCCCTTACCCCACTGTGCAGTTTTCTTGACCAATTCTCCGCGTCTCCTTCAGCAGCAATTTACCCCTCGCCTTTGGATCTTGAATCGGAGAGACCCTCCGGCAGTTTCCCGCACCTCTGAGTCCCCAAGGACCACTCGAAGCCAATAGAATAGAGTCCGAATTCACAGCAAAAATGCTAACTTTTTTTTTGTTGGGTACCCTTATTCTGTGAGTCTCGGGAGTGTCCCCGGTGGACCAAGAAGCGCCCTGTTACTGTCGCTCTCTGTCCAGGTGGGTCTCTGTAAGACCCTGCTCACTGCACCAAATTTGTTGTGGAGAAAATATAGAGAACCACCAGGAGATGCAGGGAGTTCTTCAAGAAGTAGGTCTTTTATTTGCAAACAAAAACCGTGACACTGAGAAAGCAGATCCTCGAATGCCCACGGACCTCAGGGCCCATGGATTTTTATTTTTTTTTAATCATGCTTCTGTTAACTTATCAGCATGTCCAACTATATTAATCAAAGTATCTCACTCTAGCTACACAATGATCCAGTGATGTTAGTTTCCATTATCTCTTTAGTTGTACATTCTACTTAATGTTATTCTAATGTCATAGTTAGATATTTATTGCTAACTGTGCTACAGTGATCTTCAATTACAGACTAACCTATTATGATAGATATTTAGCTATTCCATCTGTTACAATAGTCTCCTGTCTCAAGCTGACTCTACTAACTATTAATTAGATATTTTAATGTCATGCCCCAAATATTTATGGTCCCAATCCTGTCATAATAACACTTAACAGAGAAACTTGCTTTATTACTTGTGTTATCTCGTCTCGCCATAGTGACCTTTCAGCCTTAACCTTACTCTGCTAATTGGTGTAAGAATGTTCCACTATGGTTATCCCATCCTGCCTTCCACAGAACACAGATTCCAGTGGTCTTCGTGCTTTAACCCTTCCCATGTTTTCATGTTCTTTATTTCCATAGAACCCATTATCCTGCCTATCTTTAGATGCAATGAGAGCATTAACTGGCCAATTAATGCCAGTTTAAGGGGCTAAATCCAACTCCACTGCCATAAAGGATATTAGGCTATGGCAGATGAGTGGCAATGAAAAGGGCTTTATTTTACAACTTTATTGAAAATGGTGGAGGGAAGGTGGCACACATCATCGAGGAGATTCTCTGTGGGCATTGGGGCACCTCCCCATTGACTGCTTGTTCCCTCTTGTCTAGTCTCCAGGTAACTCCTATCTCCACCCCATTTCATTCACCTTCCTCCCTAGGATCTCAAATACTTCCTCAGTCAATAGATTCTATTCATCTCTGTCTGGGATGACGTTAGCTTCTTCCCAGAGATTGCTTATAGTTGTAGCAGCACCCACAACAAAGTCTTAGGATTACTGGGATGTTCTGGGGCTTTGGCAAATCAGATTGACCAGCAGCTCTCAAGAATAGGACTTCTTCTCATTGAGAAGCAGAAGCCTCGTGGTTCCATTGCTAAGACTACCCAAGTGCACTGTGGCTACAGGGACTTGGAAGCCTAATTTAAAAATCCATCCATTCAGGTCCAACGTATTGCAGACAAGAGGCCAAACTATTTACTCTTTGGCCCCCCCTATAAAATCCAGTTTAAAATAAATTCCTTTACTGGGCATAACTATTTGAAAATGCTTTATCACCTTTGTCTAATTTTATTGCATAGTTTTCCTTCAGTTGCCAAATTGCTTGGAGAAATCTTTCCTAATCAAATTTACCGCACTCATTTAAGATATTTAGTAATTGTACTACAGATAATATGTTGGAACATATTTGATATGAGTAACACTTCCTAAACAGTGCTACAAATCTGTTCTGCATGAATGTATGCATTTTACTACCTGTGTTAATTCAATTCATAAATAGATTCCACTTGTTTTGCTAAAACAGAAGATGAACTGCTGGTGTTAGTTTTCATGGTTTATCACTATAGACCCCACTTGATCTATGATTTTTATAAATGCATACGTTTTATGATTGTGAACAAGAGCAAGGATCGTGTCTACTGATGTTGTGCTACTTGGTTTCTCACCAGTGTGTGATTAGATTCATATTCTGTGAAGTCAACCTTAGGAATAATTCATGCAAATTCATGTTGCTTATGTCAGACTATTGATACATGTTGAATTTGTTGCATAAGACTGTTAGCTTGGGTTGACTGGGGTTAAGTGAAAGGATTAACTGAAAACTCCATCCATTATGATATAAAAGACTAAACCTAGTAGGAGCTAACAAGTGTGTATTTATGGCATTTTTGTGTTCACCTATAACGAGAAGTAATGCATTCTCTTAACTTGAACCTGATAGTCTCACATGAGACATTCCTGTATATATGCAAGCATCTATAAAGTACTAAACAATAAATACTCACTGTTTAGCAAAATTGAGCCTATCTTCTGCTGAAACCTTTGTGTGGGCATCCTACTCCACATGCTATCAATATACTAATGCCAACAAGAAAGACTGTCAGCAGTGAAACTACCCAAATCTGCTCAATCCCACCATTATACTTAAATAGGCTCGCTGTTACAATGAAAGCCATATGCGCAGTAAACCATGCATTAATAACAATGACAATTTGCCTTTAATGTAAGAAAATATCCCTTGGCACTGCTTGAAGCATTATTAGATGAAAAACTGATACTGACCAAAGAGGGAAATATGAGAGAGTTGACTAAATGTTTGGTTAAATAAAAGATAGTGAGGATTATTTTAATGGTTGATGTAAACAAAGGGGCTTGTGGTGGAAATTCTAATATTTAGGTCAGTGAGTGATGATTGGAACGGGTTATAGAGTCATAGAGTCATACAGCACAGAAACAGATTCTTCAGTCCAACCAGCCCACATCAAACATAATCCCAAACTGAACTAGTCTCACCTGCCTACTCCTGGCTCATGTCCCTCTAACCTTTCCTATTCGCGTATCTATCCAAATGTCTTTTAAATGTTTTAATTGTACCCAAATCCATCACTTTCTCAGGAAGTCCATTCCACACGTGGTATGAGTAACACTTCCTAAACAAATCTCTCTTCTCTCACCTCAAACATGTGCCCCTTAGTCTTGAACCCCCACCCCCCACCATCCTAGGGAAAAGACAACACCTTTAAATCTATCCATACCTCTGAATATTTTCTAAACTTTTATCAGATTGCCTCTCAACCTCCTATACTCCTTTCCTTATAACTCAGAGCTTCTATTCTCAGCAACATCATGGTAAATCTCTTCTGAACTCTCTCCAGTTTGATAATATCCTTCCTATAATTGGGTGACCAGAACTGGACACAGTATTCCAGAAGAGGCCTCACCAACATCCAGTACAACTTCAATATGACTTCAAAATTCCAATACTCAAAGGACTGAGCAATGAAGGCAAACATGCCAAACACCTTCTTAATGACCTTGTTTATATGTGACACAATCATCAAAAAATTATGTACCTCCATCCCTAGGTCCCACTGTTCTATAGCATTACCTAAAAGTTATGGTGAAGATAAGAAAGTGGGTGCAATGGAAAATTAACAAAATTAACATTTACTCTGAAATCTGAAAGACAATGCTTTACTAAACTTTCTGACACTTTGCTGAAGTCTGCAGTCAAGGGACAGCTTGTCCCTGTGGAACTTTGTAAACATTCAACAAGAGAAAAATATAAGAACAGTATGTCCACAACAAGGGAATGAAAAGGATAACAACTCAAATCTTCACAGCCCTTGTCCTTGAGAGCATGATAAGAAACAGTATAAAACAAGTATATGATTATGCTCAGGGCCCTTGCACAAGGCATTGTTGTCAAGTGCAGGTTGCCCCTCTGCAATACAGAGGTTAAATTTAATAAAGCTCCTTTTGGTTGCTCTTGCTAATAATTGAGTCGAGTCAATTTAATTTCCATGACAGTAAACTTGGGGGCTAGTCTGCGATCCAACGACTGGGTGAGATTCTGAGGATTCCCAAGAGGTGCAGGTGCCTGTGCCTTGAAGGTATTTCAATTCATCCTGAGCACTGAATTGGCCCTTTTGCGTGAGAGGACTGGGAATCTGTGGATCACCCCGACGCCAGGGTCCGAACTGAATCGGGTTGGGGTAAGAGTCGTGGCTTAAGTATTCCTACATCGAGACTCATTCTAAGAGAATAAATAAAGCAGAAAAAGAGTTCAATAAACTCTCGCGTGGTATTTGAGCAATCTCAAGGGAAGGGGATTGCCGTCTCTAGATTGTTTAAGAGACAGCAAGTTTACGTGTGGGTTTAGACTTGGAACCACCACTGGCTGAGTTGGACTTGCCAAAGATGTACTAGGGATGTGGTTTCTTGGTTTACCAAGGCATTGAGGTGGACACGCCCAATGTGAGAGGGGACCTCCGGATGTAAGAAAGCAAGTCAAAGGGAAAAGATAACGGTACCGCGAGAGAGAGAGAGAGAGAGAGCTGAACACTTTTCCAGTAACGCTGAAAATGGACTCCGGCAAGAGCAAACAAAAAGAGGGTCCACACAGGACTTGAAATGGTCTACCAAAAATACAAAACATGCTAAATAAGTATGGCCCAGAGTCTGTAAAGCAGTTAGGATTGTGGATTAAGGAATGTGGTTTTCTAGAGAGAGGAAGTTTTAGTAAAAGGCAGTTGGAAGTATTGAGATCACGGTTGGAGGAGGGAGAGAAGGAGAAATAGAAGGGAAAAATAGAACCTGTGAATTGGAGTGCTTATAACATGTGGAAGGCTGAGGCTGATATCAGGGAAAGGAAATCTCAAGTAAAAGATAGATCAAATATGCGTACAAACACCAGCGCACATGCAGACATGCGTGGAAAACAACCTAACGAAGCTGGACAGTGTCTTAAGTCTGTTTCAGATCCTGACCTTGATGACTGCCCTCCGAGACCTACAGCACCCATACGAGATCCACCTGGCGAAGGTTCCATGTCAGCGGCCGCCTCCTCAGGGTCTGCTGAACCACCGGTAACATCTCGTACCCGCTACAGATTGAAGCAAGAAGCCCAAGAGAAGTATAAATGGCCAGCCGCAAACGCCCATGCCAGAGCAGCCAACCCACAAGCGGAGCAGAACGGAGACTTTAATGCTTTTGTTGCAGCGCTGGCAACTGCCTCGGAGGCATTCTCAGTGCGAATGGACATGAGTAAAATAGCAATGTGTAAACAACGAGAAGGTGAGACAGTGTCCCAGTACCTTACGTGCCTCACTGAAGTCCATAATGCCCATAGTTGACTGAGACCACCCGATGACATAACGGCGGCAAAAATCACGCCATATGAAGCACACCTGAGGAACGGCTTCAACAATGGAATGAAAGACGAAGTAGTGAAGAAGGTAAAGGACACATGTATTACCTGGGACACGGGAAAGCTGAATTTGATAGAACAACATGCGATACAGGCTGAAAAATTGCTTACCCAAGAGAAGGATAAGCAGAAACTAAAGATGGAACAGCAAGCATATAAAGGTCAGCTTACTCTGATGTAGATGGTCGCCCAGCCGTTGGAGGGAGGTGCTACAGAAAAAGAGAGCGGAAGAGGCACTGGCAGAGGTAGATCTGGCGGCGCTTTGTTTGTGGAGCAATGGACCACTGGGCGAGACAGTGCCCACACAGACAGCCTTAATTCGCCCCGGAGGCTGGACAGCAGGGTGACTGACAGGGGAAGGCTGAGGTGGAGATGGGCAGCCCAGAAGGTACAGGTAAGCCTCTTTCCTTTATGCTTGGCAACGAAGATTTGCTTATGCTAATCTCTTCTACTGAACCTTACGGGCACTGAAATAAGTTCCATCCCATACTGAGCGCTGAGATTGCAGAGCATGGACCATATGTTCAGTACAATGGTGATGCGTATAAGTCAATGCCTATCTCTATGTTACATTGGAAGGTACCCCAGTTACCTTTTTTTGGTAGATACAGGGACATCCCTGAAAGGCTTAGTAATGACAATGGGACACCACTTGTCAATAATGCCTCACAGCAAGATCGGTGATTATTTGGGAATAAACATGAGACAACACTGTGCCTACCACCCAGCCAGCGGTGGGGCAGTGGAAAGAGAAAATGCTACCCTAAACAAAAATTTAAATTGTCAAAATGTTGTGAGGAACTAGGGGTGACATGGACAAAGGCATTTCTGATTGTGCTAATGTATATGAGATCTAGGAGGAGAAGAAAAGCTCATCTTAGTCCGTTTGAGATTTTGTTTGGTACGCCGTCCAACACAGGAATTGGCCCAAGACCTAAGGTAAGACAGATAACAGGTCACTGTGAGGATGAAATATTGTGTTACTGTATAAGACTCTCTACACTATTATCTGAAATACAGAAACAAGCGAAAGCAGCACTACCCCAACCAGCAGAAGGGAAGCTGAACGATCTAAAATGTGGAGACTGGATAGTGGTGAAAGACTTCAGGAGGAAAAACTGGAAAGCGAAGACAGTTTAAAATGCTCTTTACAACACAGACAACTGTTAAGATCGCTGATTTTTAGCTATCTGGCTCTGTAGATTTTTTAAAAATCTGGCTCTGTTTTTTGATGTCCTGGTTATCATAAAATAACAAAAAGGGGAAAAATATAATGGAAAATTAATAAAATTAACGTTTACTCTGAAATCTGAAAGACAATGCTTTACTAAATTTAAAACTTTCTGACACTTTGCTGAAGTCTGCAGTCGAGGGGCGGCTTGTCTCTGTGGAACTTTGTAAACATTCAACAAGAGAAAAATATAAGAACAGTATGTCCACAACAAGGGAATGAAAAGAATAACAACTCAAATCTTCACAGCTTTTGTCCTTGAGAGCGTGATAAGAAACAGTATAAAACAAGTATATGATTATGCTCAGGGCCCTTGCACAAGGCATTGTTGTCAAGTATAGGTTGCCCCTCTGCAATACAGAGGTTAAATTTAATAAAGCTCTTTTTGGTTGCTCTTGCTAATAATTGAGTCGAGTCCATTTAATTTCCACGACAGTGGGTAATCCATAAAAAGACACAAATAAAGGAATGCAGAGTTTCTTGGGAGAGGTGGAAATTGTAGGGCTGGAAAATATAAAAAAAAGATAACAAAGGATAAAAATTTGACTCATGTCTTTTTCAAATCTTTCTTCTCTCACCTTAAAACATGTGACCCTTAGTCTTGAAATCCCCCATCCTGGGAAAAATCCTTGAAGGGATTTAGAAGAAATTTCCAATGTGGATCAACAACCAGAGAATAAATAGATGACTATGAAGTGATTAGGTTTTAGGATACAGTTACCAGGGATGGATAAGCTGAAATTTACAGAGAAGGAGATAAGATACTCACTAAAAACACCTTAGAACTTTTAAAAGTGGAGGTTAAAAATACATTGGAATTATGAATCCCTTACAATGCAGATAGATGCCATTCAGTCCATCATGTCTACAGCGATCTTTCGAAAAATATTCCAAACCGATGCAACCCACCCCCATCCCTGTAAGATCGCAATCACCCTGGCTGTGCATCGCTGAATGGAATGGAGCAATTCAGCATGGCCAATCCACCTAACCTTCACATTTTTGGACTGTGAGAGGAAACACACGTAAACATTGAGAGAATGTGCAAACTCCACACAGATAGTCACCCAAGATTAGTATCAAACCCAGGTCTGTGGTCCTATCAAGCAGCAGTGCTAACCACTGTGCCACCCAATTGATGAGTTTTTGCAGTAGAGGGATTGAAAGAGTAATGGTGACAGGTGATGTTGCAGTGATGGAAGTAGATATGACAAATAGACTGTAGCCAGCAAGAGGGGGGAAATTTGTTCTACGGCAGTTGGGTGTCAGTAAGTATAGCAGCATTTCCTGTCTTAATCATACAGTGAAAACTAGTGTCTCCCACAAGTGAAAACAACCTTTCTGTATTCATCTTGTCAAGTCCCCTAAGAATTATGTATGTTTCAATAAAGTTGCCTCTCCCTCCTTTTTTATTGCAACAGTACAGGTCCCATCTACTCAAGGCTCCCTTAATAAAACAGTCTATACCTGGTATCAGCCAAATGAACCTTCTTTGGATTGCCTTCGATGACAGTTTATCTTTCTTTAGATGAGGTGACCAAGACTGCTTTTGTACCAAATAATGTAGCTGGGATGTAAAAGGAGAAAATGGAACTCTTTCCTAGCATGGAGAGAAATTCCAGGGCGAAGTGGATAAAAGGAGAGATGCTGGAGGATAAAAACACCCTTAAGATCCACCTACAGAAGAGAATGGGAATAGCTGGCTGAGGGGTTCAGCTCCTGGAGACTGGACCTGAGGACTTCACAGCAGTGCATGAAGAGTCAAATGACTTGTTAAAGGTCATCAATATCACTGCATTTTCATATATAACATCCCCTAATTACTATCTGACCAACTGCTCATGGTGTTCAATGCTCCACAATGCCATCACACATCCATCAACAATTTGACAATCCGGGAATGAATCATTTATATTCTTTATTTCATCCTCATACACTTAGCAATATCTCCAGTTGTTCAGCTATGTTGGGCTCATTGTCCAAAGACAGTTCTACACAATTGAAATTATAAACAGTGCATGGTGAAGCATTGAGGCATTACTGGACTAGAATCAGGTCAGGAATAAATAGTGGTTCATTTTCCAGTTCATAAGAGAATTACAGAACTGACAAATGCACAACATGATTTTGGATGAATTGACAGGTTATCTAGGTAAGCTTCTGTCAGTGTCAAAAGGGATGGAGGGATTAGCTGCAAGTTAGCAGAGGTCATTGTGCAAGTGTTGTTCTCTCTACACCCTCTGATTTAATGGTGTACGTTCACTGTCTCCATTCCTGTGGCGGTCTTTAAATGGTATAATGAAAGTCATATAATCATGATGATGTAACTGATGAGATAACTCTGACATCAATCACACAGAAGACACCAATCTACAATGAGCATATGAATAGAGTAGTCTTAGATACATCACTAGATAAGTGCATTTGAGATCTCACTTTATACAGACATAAATAAAGACATGTTATAGTATATACAGAGCTGAGAGTCTTGCATAGAGATAAGAGAAAAGCAGTCTCAGCAACTGTTCGTATGCAGAAACCCATAGCCTGATGTAATCCAAACTGGTATCTCAATGTGCAGTCAGCAGTATTGGCATAAAGCACAAAATAAAGAAGGATGGGCAAAATATCTACTTCTCTGCAATCCTGGAGGGAGTGCAGATAAACTCTCTTCACAACCTTACTGCAAAACTCCAAAAGGACTGATCGAGACTTTACAATAGCAGGAGTGCAAAATAATTGACACTTGATATCTGCCGATATCTGAAGACGTTGCTTTGAATTGTGTGGTCTCAAACGATATTCTAACAACGCATCAGAGTTTTGTGGCATCAGGATAGGGCTCCTTCACAAACTACTAGTGCAGGTTGGGAATACTGGTTTGTGCAACCTTCACAACATGACACACTCTATATGGCACAGCAGAAACAACTAGTTCCACAGCATATCCCAGCAACTAAAAGCTGGGGCTATCAGAAACAGCTGTGCAGAGATGACCTCATCTGTAGTTTTTATTCTGCCTCTTTGGAACAACAACTACTCAGGATTTCATTACAACAACACAAATCATTTAACAGGCAAGTTAAATAAAAAGTGAATTATATCAATACTTTGCTTAATACTTGATATTTTTAATTTTGATTATGAATTAGGTGACAAATCAATGCTCAATGGACAGTTTTGTTGGTTCTAAACTTGAGGCAGAGATTTTAAGGTGGTTTTCAAATTAAAAGATGAGTTAGACAAAGACAATAAGTGAAAATAGAACAAGTACAGATTTAAAAAAAAACAAGGCATATCTTTAAATTAGCAGGTAGCAAAGACTGTGTGTAATAATCTCTGGAAAGAAAACAGGTGTGTATGTGTGACATGATTGATTAAGAATATGGCAATTCTACATTCAATTTAATGGATGTTCTCAGGGTGAGTTTATTTGGTTTGAGTCAAGGAGTGGGGGGAGCAGTTATATTGCTGAACAATTTTTACAATAAATCCAAACTATCGAAAAATAATTTCCAATTATGTATACTGGAGAACCTTGTCAATCAATACATCTCCAGTGCAACAAGAATGGTAACCATTTTGAAAAAAGAAACAAGGAAATGGTTCTAGGAAATGAAGTAAGACAAGTAGAGAGTGGTTAGGTAAAATATCATGGAGTCAACAGCAACTGTAAATAATTCCGTTTGCAATAATTATGGAAAGAGGTTAGAAAATAGCCAAGAAAACATTCAAAATGATGAGCAATCATTTTAGTGAATTCAGTGGCAAAAGTATCCTATAAATTATTTTGATTTATAACTAAGGGTATTGAACAGAGAAGCATTGTGATTATATCAAAAATATACAAATCACTGATCAATCTCAACTGAAATACTGGAGACAGTGTGGAAACCATGTGTCAGTTCGAGAAATGAAACAGACGTTTACCAGGATGTTACTAGTGATAAGGGATTTGAGTTATGAGGAAAGGTTGAAAAAATTAACACAGGTCTCCTTGGAATGGAGAAAGTTGAAAGGTAACCAAATAGAGTGTTTCAAGATGATGAAAGTAAATGTATTCTCTTCAGCAAATGATCAATAAACAACTACCATGGATTTAAAATAATTGAAAAAAGATCTAGAATGGACATGATGAGAATTTCTCTTTCACTCTGAGTGGTCAGAATCTGAAACACTGTCTGAAAAGTGGCAGAAGCAGATTTCATAACTGATTTTAAAAAGAATTGGTCTGGCTCTTGAGGTTGGAGACTTTCCAGGGCTATAGATAATAGGATTCATACATTTGTATTTTCAAAGATCCGCAACAGGCATGATGAGCTGCGTGAACTTTATCTGCGCAGCCATTTTCTGTACCTTTACTCAAATCTTATGATTCAACTGCAAACTGGCAGCCATTCAGTAATTTCAATGGTAATGAAATTCAAGAGAAATGTTGATATGTTATCCCATCTTGATAGTATTTCAAAAAGTCAAATTCTACACCACATCCATAAAATCTATCTGTACAAAGACTCTATTGATTATTGGCCTTGTAAGAGACAGCCTAGAATTAGTGACAACTAGACACAGTGTGGTTCTTACCATTTAATGGGAGGCTCCATCAGACTATCCAAGGAATATGAGGCTAACAAAGCTTTAAACAAAGTATTTTATGTCAGGTTTCTTCATGGCTTATATAAGCACAGTACAAGCAGCTAACAACAGACAGGTAACGTACTTCCAGTGTGTATGGAATTTAAAATGTCCCTTTGAATAAGTTTTTCAACCAGATGTCAGTAAAGATCTAATCTGTATGTAGCAGTAATAGATTTTGTGACAAAGAAACACCATTAATATTTGCGACACACAATTTATGAGTACAACAAGTAATTGCATGTTACATTTTTGAACTAAATGTACATTTGAGTCTTTAATTTAAACCAAGATGTATTGTTTTGAGTGAGCTCTTGTCTCACAGCTGTGACCAATGTGATCCCTATTGGTTGGATTGCTTTTTCATTGAAATTCTGAGAAGGGACTGAATTGATCTTCTTGCATTGTCACTCATCTTGTTTTCTGCTTCTTGCTTTAATTCATTGTGCTTAGAGCTGAGTTTTTGAAATAACTACAGAATTGATGCCTGTTCTTTCAGTATGAGTATTCTTCGTGCTACTCATATTTGAATAATACTGTATCACTGGCAACAATTGTTAAAACATGAGTTTTTATCTTCATGAGTTAACAGAAATTATTGCCCACACAACATAAAAACAGCAACATAGCATGTCAAAAACTGCATTATTTCAGAAAGGGCAAATTTTGCATGGACATGTCCTCTGCTAGAGCACACGTGAACAAGTATAATCCCTTGAAATGAGATATTCCAGTCCTTGAGCAGACAAGAAGAATGGGAGGTGGGGAATCTTAATTGGGTGAGTCAAAAATTCAGAATTGAATGGTGGGATATACTTTTGCAATTAAGATCTTTGATCAGCCTTCCCTAATTGGCGCATTGACATGTGCAATCTACATGCAATTGCATCTCATTCTAACCACAACTTGTTGGAATTAAATGCCTTGTCTCAACTGTGTTCTACCTAATTGAGAAATGATATGACTGCTTTTTAAGAGGTGTGTATCTGATGGTATTACCTTCTGGTCATGGGAGTAACTATTGTATATTTGTCCCTATAGGAAAGCAGATTTAAATAAAAGTTGCAGTGAGTTGTGCTTTAATGTTTTGAAGTGTCAAAGAAGCAGCTTGGGAGGAGGGTCAGCGGGGCAAAGGTGAGGCTCTGTCAGTCTGGGGGTGGAAGACTGCAGATGCAGCAGAGTGGGTCATGGTTTTCTGACCTGCCTTATTTTGCTTCGGACAATGGCTAGAAAAGGAGGATCACTTAGATTTGGGTGTCCAAAGCATGACCCTTGTTGTGGAAAGTTAATGTGCGGAGTCTAATTTGTGGAATTGTGTGGCAGAGGTTTGCTCACAGCCATAACATAGTTTATGTGATACAGTGGGAATTGTATGGTCATGCGTAGGGATTATATGCTGCCATGAAAGGTTGGGGAATTCACAGAAGGTGAGACTGCAGGTGCCTTAGCGATCAGAGGTTAGAGGGTGGGGGGGTGCATTGGGATTTGAATAGGGCTTCTGGTAAAATAAGGAAGTAAGTGTCAATGAATGTGTGGAAACAGTTGGGAGCTTCTAGGGTATCAAGGTTGACAGGGAGTACAAGGGGTTTTTATGAAAAAATTGATGGAGCTAAGTGGATGACTGTTTAAGGCCAACAAGATGTTTAGAGTAAACATTCAATACACTAGCATGCAGAATTAAACTAAACTAGCAGGTTGCTGTTCCAAAGGAAAATCTCTTCGTGGGTGGTTAGTAGTTTTGGGTAGGCAGGGTTAAAGTCTTTTTTTTGGCCAAGTGAAGGGCACCCTACCGATTAGAAATCCAGGAGATGGAAACTCATGCTCTGTTGGGTTCTATTCCCATGAAGTGACAGAGCTCCTAAACCCATGGCATCACATTCCAGTGAGATTCCAGGAAGGTAGGCAGCCACATTGCCGTTTTGTGACATCTGAGGTGTGGGTATGACCATGAAGGAATGGAGAGAGATGCAATTCATAAGGTATTGGCAGAGGGCAACCATCTTGTTAGCTGAAAGTTGTCCAATCCCAGAAGAACCTTGTGTCAGACATAGGAGAGGATAAGAGGAGGTGGGAGTAGTTTGCTTGTAAGACTGAAATGCCAGCGCAAGCTCAAAACTGTTCCGCTACAACCTTGCTGACAGGAAGCTGACTGTTGATCATGGGACAGGACACTCGCATGCATTCTGTCTCCATGTGCCTGGTTGGTTCCTCACAAGAAGCTGTCTACTGGGGTCACACTGGAAGAACCTCACTTTCTTTTATCCATTTATGGAATGGGATCATCACTGGCTAGGCCATCCCTAATTATCCATTGTGGGCAGGCTTTTTTGGGTCGGAGGCCAGGGAAAGATCAAAGTAAGATTGAGGTTTAACAGAGGTAGATTTAATGGGAAAAGTTCAAAGCCAGTGATGACTGTCTGTATTAATATAATGTATTCATTGATCTCCTGAAACTACAGTACAGCAAAACCCTGCCTTTCTTCTTGCCATTGTGCACTGAGAAGGAAACAGTATAGAACCATACAGAAGCAATAACAGCAGGCAGAGGTGGTAGATTAGCATGGGGTAGCATAACATTCAGGCAACCAGGGTCACAGTGAAGATAAGCATTGGATGGAATCTAAATTGACCAGTCTTGACATACCCACACTCACATGCACTCTGTCTGCATGTGCCTGATTGGTTCCTCACAATGAGCTATCTGCTGGGGTCACACTAGATGAACCTCACCTGTATTTATCCATTTATGGGATGAACGTGCCTGAGAGAGATACAATGCAGAGGATGTCCCAAAGGTTACCTCCTGCATATGGTGACTTTGGACCTGTGGCTGTGAGTTGATTGCATAACTCAAAGTTTGATGTGAGATAAATGGGTTCAGATTTAAGGAGCACTCTACTGGAGAAAAAGGGTGCTGTACCATTTGAAAGGACTTCACCTGACCTATGCAGGGTTCAGTGTATCAGCAAATGGTATAACGAGGGAGAGAGTTTTAAATTAAATAGTTGGGGTCAAGTGTATTAGGAAGGATGAGATTACATGTGAAGAGATTTGTAAACTTAAACATAAAGGAGAAGGTGTTGGTGCAGTATGGCAAAGTGATTACTGATTCAAGAAGGCAGTACAATAATAGTAATAGCACTATGTAACTAATCCAAAACCCATTCTAATCTTCTATATTTGAAACCCCCTCAGCAGATGCTGATATTTGAATTAAATGAAAATCTGGAACAAAAAACCAGCAGTGTGGTACCAATTGTCAGTTGTCAAAAAAGTTCTATCTAATACCCATTAAGGAAGAAAATTGCCATCCTTACATCGTCTAGCCTACACATGACTCCAGAGCCACAGTAATGTGGCTTAGTCTTAATTGGCTTCTGGGTAATTAAAGTGGGCAATAAATACTGGCCTAGCCAGATTATCTCACATCTGTATTGGAGGTTTTAATATTCCAATAGATTGGACAAAGCAAATTGCAAATATAGTCCAGATTTTATAGAGTTCAGAACAGTTTCTGTTAAAATACTATGTTATGCAAAGAATCAGAGAGACAGTTATTTTAAACCAAATAAAAGTCGTACAATAGATTTAATTAATTACCTTATAGTGAAAGATCTTCTTGGTCAGAGTGATAAGAAGAATATCTCATCTTTAGTTTCAGGGTGAGAAATTTGGACCTGATGGTCATACCCTAAATTTAAATAAAGGCAATAAAGGGTGGAATGACAGAGATAGGTAAAGTGACATGGGAAACTATGTCAAATGCAAGATGGTGGAGAAGCATTGGTAGGCATTTGGCACTCCCACAAAAAAGATTTCATTCAAAAATAAATATGTTACAATATATATACTATCCAAAATTAAATAATGAAGTTAAGGATAACGTCAAATTGAAAGTGATGATGTATAGTGATGTAAATTTGCGTAGTAGCATACAATATTAAGACAATCTTAGAAAGCTACAAAGGCAATTTAAATATAAAAAAGGGGCAAACTTAGAAGCAGCAGAGACTAACATGAAACATAAAACAGAAAGTATAAGCTTCAATCTGTATATAAAAAGGAATAGAGTAGCTGAAGTAAGTGTTGGTCCATTAAGATAAAACTGGGAAATTAAAAACAGCAAAGAACTGTACAAGTATTTTCTAATTGTCTTCACAGGAATAAACACAGAAAGTAAGTTGAATATATTAGAAAATGAATAGGGAAAAAGAAGGGAAGAACTTAAAACTATCACAATCACCAGAGATTCACCTGCACTTCATCTAATCTGATTTATTGTATCCATTGCTCTACATTGGGAAGACCAAACACAGACTTGGGGATTGGTTCACAGAGCATCTGCACTCTGCATGCACAAACCTGACCTTCCGCTTGTCAACTATTTTAATTACCCCTCCCACTCCCCTGATGACGTGTCCATCCTTGGCCTCCTCCACTGTCAGTGTGAGGCTAAACAGAAACTGGAAGAGCAATACCTGATATTTCACCTGGGGAGTGAACAGCCCAATGTTCTCAATATTGACTTCATCAGCTTCAAAATCCCTCCACCTCCAGCCTTATCCCATGTCCAGCGCTCCCCTCCTCTTTGCCTCCCTGATCTAACCTAACCTGTCCATCTTCCTACTCACTTCTCTGCTTCACTCTTCCCAATGACCAATCACAACAACCCCCTACCTGCATCCACCTATCACCATTTCAACTATCCTTCCACCCCAGCCCCAAACTCCTCCATCTATTTACTTCTTGGCTTCCCTCCCCCTCTCCAGTCCTGACGAATGGTTTCAGCCCGAAACGTTGTCTTTCCTGCCCCTTGGATGCTGTCTGATCTGCTGTGCTGTTCCAGCTTCACATCTATTGACTCTGGCTTCCAGCATCTGTAGTCCTTACTGTCTCCACATTTTCTCCCAAGCGCGCTCCAGGGAGTCGCAGTCACTTGCTCTCTGAAACATACTGGATAAGTGATCCCAGAATGACTGTTAAAAGGCATGAGTGGATGTATTAGGTGTAACCTTCCAAAATTTCTGGAAAAATCCCTGCAGATTGGAATACCATGAAAGGAACACTACTTTTCAAGAAAGGACAGAACAGAAAATAGGTAATTATAAATTAGTTAGCCTAATATCTGACATTGATAAAAAAAACTTCCTCAAATCCATTATTAAGGATGTAGCAGGATATTTATGAGGTTATAACGTAGTTATGAATAGTCAACCTGTTTTTCTGAAAGGGAAATTTTATTTGACAAATGTATTAGAGTTCTTTGAGAATGCAACAAACAGAGTTGATCTAGGAAAGCCAGTAGATGTTGTATTTGGTTCGGTTTTCCAAAGACATTTAATGAGTTGCCACATCAAAATTGCTGTACAAGATAAAAACTCATGCTGTTGGGGAGTTTCTTCGTATGGATGGAGGATTGGCTAACTAATAAAAACGAGAGCTGGGGAAAAATGAATCTTTTTCAATTTGGCAAATAGATGAGGAACCAAATGTATTATGGACAAATACTGCTGATAACAAAACATCAATAGGTTAAGTGAATGGGTAAAAAAAAAGTTGCAACATAAAGTGGGAAAATGTGACGTTATCCACTTTGGAAAAGCAAAATATTATTTTAATTGAGGAAGACTACAGAATAGGGGGGTAAAGATGTCTTTGAACACAAATCATTAAAAGTTAACATGCAGGTACAGGCCATAATTAGCAAGATAAATGGGGGTTTGGCCTTTATTGCAGGAACTGGAGTAGAAAAATGGTTTCTGCAATTATATAGTACATTGGTAAAACTGTACCTATACTGTGTACAGTTGGTTTTCTTACTTAAGGAGGGATATACTTGTATTTCAAGCAGTTCAGAAAATGTTCACTAGGCAGATTCTTGGAAGATAGTGGTAATCTTATGAAGAAATGTTGAATAGGTTGAGTTTATATTCATTGGAGTTTAGAAGAATGAGTTTTGAGGGCACATGACTGAGTAGATTCTGGGAGGATAGTTCCTCATTTGGAGGATATAGAAATGTAGTCACAGTTTAAAAGAAGGGATCTTCCAATTATTTCAGATGATGAAGAATATATTTCCATAGAACTAGGCAGGCATCTAATCTGCAAGGTAAAGTGCTTGGGGGTGAAGGTTAGTTAGAATCATAATCAGATCAATCGTCATTTTATTGAATGGTGGAGTAGACACAAATGGCTGAAAGTTTTCTTCTTGAACAAGAATAAGCCAATGTGAATACAAATAAACCAATGACTTTTATATGTCACAGTACAATATAATCCTGTGCTCATCTAATGTTTAAATTTATGTATATTTTAGCAGGAGTCACAAGATAACAAATTGGAACAGGAAGCAAACTTTCAAATATCCAGGAATGATGAGATTAATTGTGGTTATTTCACCAGTGCACAGTTTAGATCAGTTAACTCAGACCAGAGATCAATAGTACTAAGCTATGGAGAGAGCTCTATTACTTTTATTCCTTATCAGTGCATGACTGTTGAAACCTTGGTGTCATTTATACTGATGTTATATCTCTTTTTCTTTGACCGCTATGACTTTAAGTGAGCAAGAAACTATGATACTCTTTCATCCTTTCTTTGTTTATAGTCAAGCTTCATTGCAGAAGAACATTTTCTCTCTAATTACATATTGACTTGACTGTAAAAGTGGAGAACATTTAAAATGAGCACATCTCTTTGCAACAGAAAATGAAAATAGAACGTCAATTTTCATCTTTTTTCTTCAGTTGGAAGAGAAAAGTTACCCATATTCTGAATCAATATGTATTGTACAATTCCCTGCTGTAAACACAGCTCTCTCTATATATATAATATTATATTTTCTTTTTAAATAACTTAAGAGCCAGATTCTTGCTAGTTAGCATAAAATATCATTATTCAATTGGTAGCTTGACAAGCTCTATACAGAATTAAACTTGTGCTGGTAGCATTAATCAATAACACCATCAAACAAGAGGCTGGACATGAATACGACATTATTTAAAATCTTCAAAAATAGTACATTTTAAAGATTATACTTAGATCTGGAGTAATTTGGCCAGATTCTTTAAAGGCCCTGAACATCATGGGCTATGGCAGAAATTTAGAAAAATCACATGAGACATCAAGTGAGCCTTTCCTGACAACAAATGTGACAAATTGCAGATGTGGAGGCAAGATTCTCACTAGTGAGCAGTGAGAGACCTATTAGGAGGGAACATTGATCATAATCAAAGTATTAGTTAAACCGGACTCATTATGAAGGGTGCCATCAGCCTGTCCACTGGATAGAAATTAGAGCCAAGAGATCCTGACTTGAAAGCTTGAATGGTTACCTAGCAATTGCAGCTCTACTGGACCTCTAACTTGGACATCCAACATCAAAGTGTCAGTGCACTCTCCAGGGAAATATCTGCACTCATTCCATGTTTATGGACACAAGCATTCATTTTGTGCTAACCTTACCACATCATCATGGCACATCTTTAATTCACTGGCAGTACAATACTGCACTGCAAAGCTGCACTTTGGAGTGCACCAGCACCTTTCATTGGAATGCAAATGCATGAACACTTTGTGTCAGTAAGGACAGGTACCCAGGTCGCAGACATTACCAGGGTGAATCTCATAACTTCTTTCTTGTTCTCTTACCTCACTCACTTTGTGCTTACCTGTATATTCAAAATTTGGGGAGATCAGGGTCAGGGTCTCCGTCTCACTAGAGTCCAGAGAATGGGCCGCAGTCAGTTGGTAACTCCAAATGACTTCTGGATAATCAGGTGGGGATCTGCATAAAGAACATTTTGGGATATGGTCAGTCATCATAGAGTCATACAGCATGGAAAAGGTCCAACCAGTCCGTGCTGAACATAAACTAGTCCTACCTTCCTGCTCCTGGCCCATATCCCCTCAAACCTTTCCTATTCACGTACTTATCCAAATATCTTGTAATTGTACCCACATCTAGCACTTGCTCAGAAGTCTTGAAATCCCCCATCCCTGGGAAAAGCCAACTACCATTAGCTCTATCTATACCCCTCATTCTTTTATAAACTTTTATGAGACTGCCTCTCAACCTTCTACACTCTGCAAAAAAAGTCCTAGCGTATCGAGCCTTTCTTTCTAACTCAAACATTCCATACCTGGCAACTTCCTGATAAATATCTTCTGAACTCTCTCCAGCTTAATAAAAGTCTTCCTATAACTGGGTGACCAGAACTGGACAAAGTATTCCAGAAGAGGCCTCACTAATGTCCTGTACAACCTTAACATGACTTCCCAACTCTTACACTCAAAGGACTGAGCAATGAAGGCTTTTAAGCCTGATACCACACTTAGTCTTAAACAAGATTCTGCACAACAGATTCTTGTGGTGTCTAAAAAGCAATCTGCTAATGTTCTTGTGAAAGGCTTTCTTCAATCAGCACCAACAGAGTGGATTATCTACCTGGGAATATCATTGTGATTAGTAGAACATGGGCAATAATAGAGTTTGCACTTCAGAGATCAATGTGGATTTGACCAGTTTCCTCAATTCCCTCCCCCACCTTATCCCAGTCCTCCCTGTAACCACACTAGATCAATGTGGATTTGACTAGTTTCCTCATTCCCCCTCCCCCACCTTATCCCAGTCCCAAGACTTCAACTCGGCATCCCTTGCCAACCCAAGAAATGTAAAACCTGCGTCACACCTCCCACCTCACCTCCGCCCAAAGCCCCAAAGGATCCTTCCACATCCAACAGAAATTTACCTGTACTTCCACACACATCATCTACTGTAACCATTTCACCCGATGTGGTCTCCTCTATGTCGGGGTGACAGGACACTAACTTGCAGATCGTTTCAGAGAACATCTCTGGGACACCCGTACCAACCAACCCTACTGCCCCATTGGCCGAACACTTCAACTCTCCCTCCCAATCCACCAAGGAAATGCAGGTCCTGGGCCTCCTCCATCACCAAGCCCTAACCACGCCTAGAGGAAGAACACCTCATCTTCCACCTTGGGACCCTGCAACCACATGGGATCAAAGTGGATTTCACCAGTTACCTCATTTCCCCTCCCCCCAGCTTATCCCAGTCCCAAGCCTCCAACTCGGCATTGCCCTCTTGACTGTCCTACCTGTCCATCTTCCTTCCCACCTATTCGCTCCACCCTCCTCTCTAACATGTTGCCTTCCTTCATTCATCCCACTTTCAACTACCTATGTCATTCCCAGCTACGTTCCCTCCTGCCCCACCCCCCTTCCCATTTATCTCTCAGCTCCCCCTCGACCTACAAGCCTCGTTCTTGATGAAGGGCTTATGCCTGTAATGCTAATTCTCCTGCTCCTTGGATGCTCCCTGACCTGCTGTGCTTTTCCAACACCACACTCTCGACTCTGATCTCCAGCATCTGCAGTCCTCACTTTATCCTAATATGCTGGGTGGCACAGTGGTTAGCACTGCTGCCCTACAACGCCAGAGCTTCGGGTTCAATTCCCGCCTCAGGCGACTGACTGTGGAGTTTGCACATTCTTCCCGTGTCTGTGTGGGTTTCCTCCCACAGTCCAAAAACGTGCAGGTTAGGTGAATTGGCCATGCTAAATTGCTCATAGTGTTAGATGAAGGGGTAAATGTAGGGGAATGGGTCTGGGTGGGTTGCGGGTCGGTGTGGACTTGTTGGGCCAAAGGGCCTGTTTCCATACTCGAAGTAATCTGTAATACTTCAGGTCGCTGAGAGTGCCAGGGTGCACGATTTGTGGTCAGTAATTATTTTGTATGTAATGTGATCCCTTCAGTGCTGTTTCAAATAGAGTATGAAGGAACAGAGCTGTTTACAAAAGCAGAATGCCACTAAAGTATTACTGTAAGTATATTTGGAGCATCGGACAGAACCTGTGATTGGTTATTATGATTCAGTACAATGTGAGGCTGGGAAGATTGTTCAGGAGATGAAATGGGAATATTGGACTGTCGGAATGAAGGATATCCACTTACATTGCTTTCTTTCATTTTCATTAAGTTTTCAACTGCAATAGTTTCTGTCATTCTCATGAAGAAATTGAAAGCAATGGAAGTATATGGAAAAATCGTGCCTTTGTCTAGTAGGATTGCTTGCCTGCATGATGCAAGTGTGTAGGTATTTTTAAGTGTACACTTTCATGTTGCTCAAGAAGATCTATTCATATAAAATTTAAGGAAGTTGTTACATTTGTCAGACACTGACTAGCTATGAGAGTCTGCAAAGTTCTGCCACTGTTCCTTTAATGGACATTTGTAATCTCTTTGTTAGTGTTTCTTCAAATTTTGCATCGTACAATTACCCAGGTGACTCAAGTAAATTAATTCATTTGGCTGCTTTCATCTGGAAGCTTCTAACATAACTCCTGATGGGGAAATCTCCTCAGCAGTACAGAGAACATCCTCTTTTGTCAAATCAAGAAGAAGTCAGAAGCTTGTGATTTCAAATAAACCTGTTAGATTGTAAGCAGGTATCTGTGACTTTGGACTTTGTCCACCACAGTCCAATACTGGCATCCTTTGGCTTTATATTTGTCTGTCATGTATTCATTGAAATTCCAAGTTGAATATAAACAATAAACATTTAAGAGTTGTTAAAGTAAATAGAAACATAAAATGGTAAAACTTAATGTGGCTGAGAAGGGCTTATGTCCGAAACGTCGATTCTCCTGTTCCTTGGATGCTGCCTGACCTGCTGCGCTTTTCCAGCAACACATTTTCAGCAGCTAATACCTATTTTACACTACCACAGAAAGTAACAAAGGGTTTAAATTTGATTCACATAAAATAATTCTCTCACGGCAATGAGGCCATCATTTAACTCATCTGAGTTTGCACCTCAAGTGGTGATTATTATACAAATCATTTTAAAATCAGAAAACTGAGTGCTTCATAGCTGAGATTCAGACAGGTTTTTTTAAAAAATGTAAACCAAATTAGAAATATCTATAATTTAGCAGGTCTGGCAGCAACTGTGGAGAGAAAAAGTATTAATCTTTCAAATCCAATATGACTGTTCATCAGAACTAAGGGGACTGACACCTTCATCCGCCATGACCAGGGCCTCCAAGTCCACCGTTTCTTCCTGTCCCGATGTCCCCAACAGTACCCTTCCACCAACACTCTCATTCGTTTGGCTGAACTGGTCCTCACCCTTAACAATTTCTCCTTCGAATCCTCCCACTTCCTCCAGACCAAAGGGGTAGCCATGGGCACCCGTATGGGCCCCAGCTATGCCTGTCTCTTTGTTGGCTAAGTAGAACAGTCCATCTTCCGTAGTTACACCGGCATCACTCCCCACCTCTTCCTCCGCTACATTGATGACTGCATTGACGCCACCTCGTGCTCCCGCGAGGAGGTTGAGCAATTCATCATCTTCACCAACACATTCCACCCTGACCTTAAATTCACCTGGACCATCTCTGACATCTCCCTCCCCTTCCTGGATCTTTCCATCTTCATTAATGACGACCGACTTGACACAGACATTTTTTACAAACCCACTGACTTCCATAGCTACCTGGATTACACCTCTTCCCACCCTACCTCCTGCAAAAATGCCATCCC
>NC_057715.1:59940192-59987901 GCF_004010195.1 Chiloscyllium plagiosum | reverse complement strand
CCACCACCAGGGATATATTTCCCTCCCCACCCCTTTCTGCCTTCCACAAAGACCATTCCCTCTGTGACTAACTGGTCAGCTCCATGCCCATTACAACCCACCTTCCCATCCTGGCACCCTCCCCTGCCACTGCAGAAATTGCAATGCCTGTGCCCACACCTCCTCCCTCACCTCCATCCAAGGCCCCAAAGGAGCCTTCCACATCCAACAAAGTTTTACCTGCACATCCACCAATATCATTTATTGTATCCGTTGCTCCCTCTATACTTGGGAGACTAGACGCCTCCTAGTAGAGCGCTTTAGGGAACATCTCTGGGACATCCGCACCAATCAACCACACCGCCCTGCGGCCCAACATTTCAACTCCCCCTCCCACTCAGCTGAGAACATGAAGGTCCTGGGCCTCGTTCACCGCTGCTCCCTTACCACCAGACGCCTGGAGGAAGAACGCTTCATCTTCTGCCTCGGAACACTTCAACCCCAGGGCATCAATCTGGACTTCACCAGTTTCCTCATTTCCCCTTCTCTCACCTCACCCCAGTTCCAAACTTCCAGCTCAGCACCGCCCTCATGACCTGTCCTACCTGCCTCTCTTTCTTTCCACCTATCCACTCCACCCTCCTCTCTGACCTACTACCTCCATCCCTACCACCATTCACCTATTGTACTCTATGTTACTTTGTCCCCACCCCCACACTCCTCTCATTTACCTCTCCACCCTGCAGGCACTCTGCCTTTATTCCTGATGAAAACGTCGATTTTCCTGCTCCTCGAATGCTGCTCTGAACTGCTGTGTTTTTCCAGCACCACTCCAATCTAGAATCTGGTTTCCAGCATCTGCAATCCTTGTTTTTACCCCATTGTAATGGATTTTGTGCAGTAGAAGATGGGAGAAGGAGAATCAAGTAGAATATATGTTGAAAGTGCTCTGACACAAAAGGTAACATGAATGCAAATGGAAGTAGAGAAATGATATGAATGAAGAGTTAGTGTTAATGGCATGAAATAGGTCATTCTACTGAAAGTAAACCCATGCAATTCAGATACTGGAATGGGTCATTGGTGTAATCAAAATGGAGGACAGAGTTCATAGTCTGAAGTTGTTGAACGTAATGTTGTGTTTTAAAGGCTATAAATTACCTAACCAGAAAATGAGGTGCTGTTCCTCATGAAATGACTGAAGTCTGATAATTGCAATGTGCCAATTAGCTTTGGTATTTATTTCTAACATTTTGTGAAGTCATATTATTACTGTAATATTGATTTTATATCTGCAGTCTTTTTCTAAACTAGGGCAAATTAGAGATGCACAGAACCACACTTGACCTGTGTTACCCTCCATACTAATGTGACTCATAAATGCACACTGGAAATGGAAAATGGCTGAGACCACAGCCAGAGCTGTGCTTTTTTCTATATCAGCTCACAAATCCTATTGAGAGTGATGTGAGGCCTTTCAAGGGCAATTACACTAATCATAATATAGGTTGAGGTAATTTATATTCACAGTACCTAGCATGTGGATTGCAAGCAATGTTCAATTCTTTGGAATACAAATCCTGGTGACAAGTGATCCTAACCATTTCATTGGTTACTACAGACTGAAGATAGTCATCCCTGTGAAGCAGATTTAATCACAGGCAATCTTAAAATTGTTAGTTGTGGGTCAAAGGTATTAAGATAATCTGAGGTCTAGTGGGCTGCACAGGGGCACAGAAATGATTCCCTCTTACCTTGGGCTGTAAGTATTTACCAACATGTTCTAACATGCACTTACTGCCTTGCTTTACTGCTGTCAGGACGAGAGGTCAAATAATTCCATTTCACTTGTAATGTCTTACTATACTAGCATAACATGGTTTGTAGAGCATTCATCAGGTTAAGGACCCCTTGTGAAAGGTCCACATGCAGGCATTTCGTAGTCCTCCTTTATGAAGTCATCTATGTCCTACTGTTTGGAGGAGCTCACTGAACCATAATTGTGAATAATGTACATGCTGACTGCTAACGTGACTAAGAGACTTCTGTTTCTGATATTCCCATGGCCAACGCATCCAGCCACAGCAGAGCTTATCATCATTGCTCTGTAATACTACAAAGGTGTAGAGAAATGGAGGAGAAACTGATGCACTAGCAGATGAGAGCTAGGTGCATTGATTACTCATTAACAGCAAACTGATAGATGTTTGAAAGGCAAGCCTTTTTCCAGATTTAATGACAACTTCTGTTTGGATGATTTTGTTCACTCATTTTACTGATGCTGAATGAAAGTTAATGTTTTCAACCATTTAAAAGCTTTCCAGTATGTTTTGGTCTCACATTGAACAATGTTAATATGTTGAGATAACTGGGCCTTGGGAAAAGAGTAGCACTCTCTTCGAGACAGTTCTAAGACCTGATTAAGCTGGAAATGGGCTTGCTGTACAACATAGCTCTTAAGTAACAATTGATTTCTGACTGTGCACTTTCATTTGCAATGAAGTGCAGCCATGCCACAGATGCTCGCTTAAAAGCGTTTGTTTTTTGTTCACTTCCCGGTGAGCAACACCTGGGCTTGCAACACTTGACCAAGTGAAAGCCTGGGCTTTAAAGATGCGCCAGGGATCCAAGGAGGTCCAGACTGTGGTAAGTACTTCCACTTGTAGTGGAGGGGAAATGTGACAAGGGGGTGCTACAGGGTCATAGTGCACAGTTAATGAAGTGAGAGTGGAAGATAACCTGAGAAATCTAGTGGGGTTCACAGAAAGAAGTCCTCCATAAAACTCAAGAAAACTGATACTCAGCTGATTTCTGATAAAATTCCGCCCGAGCAACAACTTATGCTTATTTAATAATGAATTATGGCTTGTCAGTTGAACCCTATAACAATGAGCTCCTGACAGCGATGAAGTGCTAGGTGTGGTATTGAGGTGATACAATTTTCAGTGGAGCAAAGGCAGATGTGCACATTACAAAATAGTTGGTGCACAATTCAAATTTGCTCAAGGTCAAGCAACATCGTAACACTTCGGCTTTGTCGCTTTGGAAAATCAAAATGAAAACTGAAAGCATCACAAATATATTGATTTATCATCTCTGTTCTCTGCCTGAAAATACTAACCCGTTTAAAGTAAGAAAAAATTGAAACAGCATGCAAATTTGAGAATGCTTTACTTTAGAGGGATCAAAAGCATCACATATAACTGATTGACAGTGGCAAAGCCAAACTAAAATCAATTGGTTTTGTTTTATCATTTCCAAATTTGAAGATATTGATCAACAATTTAATTGAATTATTACGTTTACAGTCGACAATACCTTTTAAAATATTAATTTGAAAGCAGTAAGTGACTTTTGTTCTTGTAAAGATTATTCTGCATACCTGTTATTGCTATAAATGGAAGACTTGCAGAACTGTTGACAAAGCAATGCAAAGGTATGGACTATCCTAAGGCTCTTATGTTCAATTTCTGGAAGACAAGTGAGAAAACCTATGCAGAAATTCAAATTCAGTGGTCAAGTTTCCTTGAATTAATTTTGCTGTTAATTCAGACAAGTATGCCTGCAGGGGGTGCTACGTGCTGCATTGTGAATAGGTTTTGTATACAATCTTATTTATGTTCTGATGTGAAAACTGAAAGAAAGTGCAAACAGCGGAATTACCTGGAAACTTATTTGCAGCCTTTCAAATGCTAGTTTGACTTGCACTATTTTGTAGCAGACTATCGATGGAAACAGTAAAGATGAGCAGTGTTTGATCTTTCAATTTGCTCTGGAGTGACATATTTGTACCACATGCGAATAGTTTGATTGTACTTGTTCAGGACCATGGCTCCACAGATATCATCTGGACCTGGGAGCAACAGGGTTTGCTACCTAGACAGAGAGAAGAAGAATCCAGAACTTCTCTAATTCAGATCATCATTTTTTTTTTGAAAAATAGAAAACTCTGTGTGAGTAATGTGATATTTGCACTCTTGAGAGTGGACAGTAACAGGCTTTATTGCATGTAGCTATATACGGAGGAGATTAAAAGAGGGCATCCTATTTGGAGCCCTATAGACCCAGACTGGGCAGGATGGTGGCTCAGTGGTTAGCACTGCTGCCTCACAACCCCAGCGACCATGGTTTGATCCTGGCCTCAGGGGACTGTATGTGTGGAATTTGCACATTCTCTCAGTGTCTGTGATGTTTCCTCCAGGTGCTCTGGTTTTCTCCCACAGTTCAAATATGGAGAGGTTGGGTGGATTGGCTATGCTAATTTGCCCATGGTATCCAGGAATGTGCAGACTAGGTGGATTAGCCACAGGAATTGCAGGGTTGCCGGGAGAGGGTAGGTGGTGCATCTGGGTAGGCTGCTCTTTAGAAGGTCAAGGTGGACTCGATGGACTGAATGATCTACTTTCACACTGTAGGGATTCTATGACTCCAGTTCAAGCAAATATCACTATGACACAGCTTCTTTTCTATTTGCTCAGTAGTCATACCCAGGGCATATTCTGCATTAGTGACCCTGAAATATGTTTCACTTTCTTTCTTACAAAGAATATCACCAGCTGCGAATTCTTCTCCAAGCCACTCACAATCTTGAGATGGAAATACACCGTCATTTCTCCAATATCACTGGATCAAAATCCTGGACTGCCCTCCATAATGGCTTTGTGGGTCAACCCACACTAAATGAACTGAAGTAGTTCAAGGTGGCAGCTCATTGCCACCTTCTCAAGGTCTAATAGGAATGGGCAATAAATGCTGCCCCTGCCAGGAATGCCTTGAACTCATGGATGAATAAAGATAAAAATTTTAATAAAAACACTTTCATAAATAATTCTTCATACTGCTGGGCAAGGCTGACTTGAACTCTTGTTTTGCAGTATGGCTACTCAGCAATTCTCACAACAATTACTTCTTTACACAGCCTTCTTACATTTTCCAGACTTATACTCCCACATCACTAATTCTTAAACTTGAATGCATTAAAAAGTGCTGAAGTCTTCTTACTCAATTCTTTCAATTGCTAATGCTAATGATTAATATTTTCTTGTGGCTTTAACATTCAAGTTCCTCAATGAACTGGCAATGAGAATTGAGATAATCTGTAACTCGAGGAAAAGCTGTGCAATAATTGAACACTGGAATTTCTACAGATAAGTCAGTGAATCATTTTCACAAGTTCAGACACCACATGGGTAATTTAGAATAACAGATATAGATTTGTGTTAGACTTTATTTAATCTCCACAATCTCTAAAGAGAATTAAGGAAAGAATCCTGCAACAAGTACAAAGTTTCAATCCTTGTGAACCTAAGAATTTCCATTATATTGAGATAGTTTAATGTGGATATTAAAGTGAACCTGCATGTTGTGCTTCTGCCTGTTGAGATTTGAAGCAGTTTAACACCTCTGTTAAGACATATTCAGAAGTTATACTTTCAAGGATTCTCATAAATGCAGCTTTTTTTAAATTAATGCTGTGCTTTCCAAATTGTAACAACCTAAATATACTCTCAATCATGATTTCTATTAATCTTGAAACTACAACAGAAAACAATTTATATTTGTTACCAGTTACAGAACACATGCAGAGCAATTTAATATTACTTTTTGAACAGGTAATTCTTTGATTTATTCAGCATGGATTTTGCATAGCAGCAATCCTGTTAAACTTTGAACTATTTGAACATCTTACAAGCTTTACAATGAAAGAAATTATCATTATTTTACAACGACACTGACAGATTTGGACCAAAAACTGTTTTCCACTCCTGTTTGCCTTGTCTCTGTGACCTGCACTCAAGGACTGCTGTCCTGTTGTTTGTGACATAGGATCCAGTGATGATACAAGGCATTGAATGGGTGTCAGATTGAGAGCAGTCTCTGCCTCCCTTGTGGTACTGCCATTCAACTGAGCTGCCAGCCTCTCATTAGCCAGCTAATCTGAGGGTGGGACCTCCACGTTTGGGATAATTCTATACAAGGCCATTGTTTTTTCAGTAAGTGCTTGAAACTAAAAGAGGCAATGCAGGGCTCCTGCCAACTCTCCAGCCAAAGGTGAGATCCCTGTTACTGTGATTAAATAATGCCCCATGTTTTCACTATGAACAGTGCTTTGTAATATTCTAAACTAGTTCAGTAGTACAATATTTATTAATTCCCGATATAAATGCAAAATTTGTAAATGCTTTCTCTGCTGTGTGTCATGGTAAATAGATTTGAAGATCCCATCCTTCTTGTAAAGTCTATACTATAACTAAATTGGGGTTTCTGTCTTGTTTTGAATAGTAACAGACTGTGTGGCTGAAACTGATGTGTTTTGGTCTAAGTGAGAGTCATGTCAAGTTGTGTAAACTAATTTTCACCATGAGGCCCAACAGGTCTTCTTGCTGCATCTTAAAAAAATTGTCTGATTGATTACATATAACGCCGAGGCCTGTGGCATCTCTCACTTCCACTTTCCAACCAATCCAACCATAGAGCATTTTGCCTCAGTGGATATCCCAGAAAGAACCAGCATTCCTTGCATCTGCACAATCTTTAAAAGCCTGTTGTGCATCTGGACAAGAACGGTCAGTTCTGAGTTGTCCTGCATGATTGGGCGGCACGGTGGCACAGTGGTTAGCACTGCTGCCTCGCAACGCCAGCATTCCTTGCATCTGCACAATCTTTAAAAGCCTGTTGTGCATCTGGACAAGAACGGTCAGTTCTGAGTTGTCCTGCATGATTCCTGACACATGCCCTCGACTTGGCAGGCATGGGTTAATTGTTGCTTTGCTGGCAGGGTTATTGAGGTTCTGTTGGATGGGGTGGTGCTGACAGATGATATCCACTTACCCAAAACCAGCAGTGGAGGACACAACACTCGACCATGCCAAGTTTTCCAACTTTGCCACCTGTGTTGCAGCATTCTGGATTTCATGTGATATAAATCCCAAAGAGAAAGTGCAAACAATATGTGGGGAATAACCTCTCTTCTCAGAACTCACAAGGCAGACAGAGTGACAGATTTGATTATTTTGGGTTGGCAAGAGATCAGATTTTATGAAGGGATTATATAACCATCATAGTTTTTATAACTTTTGTGTTCAATCATGAGTTGTGGGTATTGTTCGCTAGGTCAGCATTTATTGCCCATTCCTAGTTGCCCCTGAGAATCTGGTGGTGAGCTGGCATTTCGTAGCACTGCAGTTTAGCTTGGTAAAGGTAGACCCACAATGAACACAGAGAGAGTTTCAGAATTGTTTTACCCTGTGACAATGAATGAATGATGATATATTTATCTAGTCAGGTTGGTGAAGAGCTTGGAGGGGAACCTGCAGGTCATTGTGTTCTTACATCCCTGTTGCCCTTGCCTTTATAGATGCTGTTACCAGAGCAATAAACCAATATTTGGAAACATACCTGAGCCTGAATCATGAGGAATAATTTAACTGCATTTAAAGATTTCCTATAACACCGGCCTCTGTGTTCTCCAGGTCCTTATCTCGGCCAGCTGAGTATTTTAGTTTTGCTTGCTTCAACCAGTGCTCTTTAGAAGATTGACCTCTAGAGTTCTTTGTCATCAGTGACCATCTCCCACTTGTCACTATCAAGGTTTATCTTCATATATCACTTGAAGATGTTGCAACAAGGTAACAAGAGTTAAAAGGATGACCCAACAGCAGTGGCTATAACATTTTTTGAAGGGATCAACAAAATCATACTGTTGCATGCACAAAGGTAAAATCCAGGCACCAATTGCGCATCAAACTGTTCTTTGTAGTTCACTAACTAGTGATCCTATGTGATGCTCCATCTCTGCCAGTAGCTGGAGCCAAGTTACTGACAGGCTGCTCTAAGGTTTGAGAATATATTAGCACTGTCTTCTGGCTGCCTGAGGCCTGGAATCTCAAAGATGTGGGTGTGAAATTTTCAGCAGTGATTAGTGCGTGAGCATGAGAGAGAAGATATGAACTTTAGGCATGAATCCTAAATATTAGAAAATGGTGAGGGGTGAGTAATGGGAATGGGTTATATAGAAAGTGTGCAATCTTAAGATATACCATTTGATGACGAATCATTGATCTTGATCAATTGTATGATGTCATTGAACTTTTTCCAGCACTCTCACTGGTCTTCAGGACCAAGCTCGGTGGCTATCTATTACAATTAGCTTTGAGATGCTTGTCAAGAAATGTCCTATTCCAAGACAGAAAGATGTGTTCTCCTCTTCTCTCCACCTCTATCACTCTGTCATGCTTTAAAACTGCATTAACAAGTCTTTATCTCTCTCTTTATCCTTCTGTTCCATGTATCAGTGTCTTCATTCTCACAAAGTTTCACTTGGCCACTTTCAGATACAGCCAGGATTTGGATTTCATATCGCAATCTTCCAATTTCGCATTTCCCTGCACAAGCATCACCAGACAAGCCAGGTATTCACAGCACTTCATGTTACCTTATTTCAGCTTTTCAGTCTCTGCATTCTCTTTCTCATTTATGTTTAATTTACTGTCACTTCTCCTTCAGGAATGTAACCTTTAAAAAAGTATTGTTTCTTTATCTGATAGGACTTTTGTCTGCTTCTTCCATCTTGTTTCTAGTTCCCTGATTGTGTTTGTCCATGTATGTGTTCTGATGAAAGATGACAGTCCTGAAATGATAACTGTTTTGTATCCATTAATGCCTGAGGTTTTGTGCAAAACAATATTCCTGAAGTTGTCCATGCTTATGTTATATTGGCTACACACATTCTACTAATGTCATACACAATCTATGGGAAGAGACAAGAAATCCGACTATATGTTTCAGAAGAAGCAAATATATCTGCAATAGCTTTTGAACATCCTGGTAAATATGCCTAACCAAATGTAGCTATCATGCAATAGACCTTAGTGTTATCTAAGACTGGTGACTCTTCTGTAGGTATTCTATAGAGGTTTATCCACTACTTTTAATAACAAAATAGGCTCAAGACAAAGTAAAGACGATGAAGTATTGGTGGAAGTGAGCTACCTGAAGCAATCATTATTCAGCATCTCAGTGGTAGAAGTGCAAAATGCCAATAAAATACCAGCAATAGTTTAATGATACAGCAGTGAGCCCCTCTGTTGATTAAACCAAACACCTAGAAAAACTCATATCGTCTCATAATCTGTTAAAATATGAGGGACAGAGAACTCCCAAATTCCACTATTTAAAGAAAATAACATCAATTTATTTTTTAAACTCTAAAAGTGAACACTGAACAGCAACTGCTCACAACTCTATGACCCCTTTTTCTTTACTGCTTATTACCTGCCTCCAACTCTACAACAATATGCAGTTCCAATAAAGCACTTATTAAAATTACATCAATTTAATTTGAAAACCACATAGCCGCTGTCATCTTCAGTGTCAGTCTTCTTCCAGCTGAGGATTTCCTGGAATCAAGTTCTTTCTTTTTACTGTGAATATGTTTCATATGTAAAGGTACCTTTGATAGAGAGTGTTTCCTAATTTGTTTGGATCTGTTTTGATGGCAGTTGCTCAGTTTTCAATTTTCAAAATGCCCACATTTTTATATTTCCAACATCAGATCATCTCATTGGTTCAAGTTTGGCAAAAACAAATCCAAACTTGATTGCGTTTTAGTATTCTGGGGCATAGTTTAGACTGATTGGTTAAATTTGAATTCTTCAAACAGCAAACAAAACTCAGGTATCCATTACACAGCCAAATGTTACATATTTTCAATTTTCCAGACCACTCTGAGACTGCCATCTAGTCATATGTACAGGTGCTTGTAAACTCTCAGTTCCGAACAACATTCACTCTCTTAAAGGTACAGCACACACCTTCAATTTCATAAAAGTAGTCATCTGGGAACGTATCACAGACCTGCCAATTATTTTCAGGTTTTATTTTGGAGTTTTGGTATGCAACAGCATTACACTTTTGATTATCATTAAGAGGTTCAGGCTGGCTTGAACAGTCTATCTGGGTTCTAGGTATATTTCAAGGTTTTGAGTTGTACAGATTATTGGAGTAATAACCTTATTCAGATGAGGCCCGAGGACACTTCATGCAAGGTTTGTATAAAAATGGCGTGGCTATAGCATTGGCAAGTTGGCCATCTCAATTTTAACTGCACAAAATGTAATTTTAATAAGTGCTTTATTGGAACATCATATTGTTGTAGAGTTGGAGGGAGGTAATAAGCAGTTAAGAAAAAGGGGTCATAGAGTTGTGAGCAGTTGCTGTTCAATGTTCACTTTTAGAGTTTGTGGGCGGCATGGTGGCACAGTGCCAGAGATCCGGGTTCAATTCCCACCTCAGGCGACTGACTGTGTGGAGTTTGCTCATTCTCCCCGTGTCTGCGTGGGTTTCCTCTGGGTGCTCCGGTTTCCTTCCACAGTCCAAAAACAAAATGTGCAGGTTAGGTGAATTGGCCATGTTAAATTGCCCGTAGTGTTAGGTGAAGAAGTAAATGTAGGGGAATGGGTCTGGGTGGGTTGAGCTTCGCCGGGTCGGTGTGGACTGGTTGGGCCGAAGGGCCTGTTTCCACACTGTAAAGTAATCAAAGTTAATCTAAACAATCCATTAAAAGCTGCTCTAATATACCCTGATGAAAATAGCTAAGGGTTTAACATTCCCCTGAATTAGTCCATCCTGATTGCTAATGCATAATTCAACAAATGGATTAGACACACAAACATTTAGAATTGTGTTAACAAAATGTCACAGCATATCTGCCAACTGAGAGAAAAGTTCAAATTAGAATATGACCTTTTACCTGAGAGAACTGTGCTCAAATCAAATTCAAGCAGACAAGTTGCAATTGTTTTTGTCACTACTTTATGCAAAAATAAATGAAATGAGTCATTCAGACATTATTAGCCCAGGATCTAATGAGTTTCAAAGAGATCATAGGTCAACACATGTTGGAAATCCAAATTTCATCAGCATAGGTGCTCAATAGCTAAGCTAAACATGCATTAGAAATTCTGTCTGTAATTTGTACTGAAATTGTGAAAGTCTTTTTGCAAGCACTTACAATTTTTCCACAAAGGTCAAATAGAGGAAAGCTACACCCATTGTTGAATCATATTATTTCATACTCTGTATAAGCCATGCTATAAACTATAATGTCTGGTGTTGATTCTGACTGAAAAGTGTAATGAATCTCTTCACAGGTTTATTAAATATTTAGTGAGGGGGCAGATAACCATTTTGTCATTGCAACATGGCTACAAACTTTAATTAAGTTTGGAGGTTCACAGATTAACAAACGGCAGTCAAATTTGGATGATTGCTTTAGAGTATCTGTTCATTGAAGTCATCCTCATGCCAAATATACAATCAAATTACTCTAAAAAGACATCAGTGAAAATCTGATTTTTTTTGTGCATGCTACTTTTAAAAAAAAACTGCAGCCACTTTACAGGATAATATTTCTCTCGTTGGTCATTTAATCATATAAGGCAAAAGCACTTCTGTATTGTAGTCATGCCAAAATGTTGGTTAAAATTGTAGGCAAAAGTAATAACTAATCTTGAAGATTTTCAAAACTATTAAAGTTTGATGAAGGAATTACTTGCAAACTCCTGATAATGGCAGACATTTGTGATAGATTGTGAATTTTATACCATAATTTGCAAGGGATTATTCCATTAAAATAGTTCAAAGTGTAGTAAATACTTCTCCTGACTTTGAAATATTAATATTTTATTGTTTATGAATTTAAAATCAGCTTGCTTGTGCATAGTGTGAATAAACAGATGATTGCAGCTTTCACTTCCAATTTTTTTGAGTGCTGTCATTTGTGTTATGTTTAATTCTAATAAACTTAATCAGGAGAAAATTCAATTTTGATTCAATAAGGAAATACAATACATGATCAGATTGTATATACTGGGTAAGAACATAATATAGACCAAGACCAATGTAAAGGCTTTCCTCAGATTAGTATCATGTTTTTCAGGTTTGAAAATGTGCATTATAAATTGTGACCAGTTCCAATTCCTTTTATTCATTATTTCTCATTTCACTCAATAAATTTCCAGTGTCACCTTTAGCAGTCAGCTGAATACAAATGTACACCTGTAAGCTGGAACTGAATCAAACTACATCCTGAATGTTTATAAGAGTGTGCTATCATCTAATAAGGCAATGGGGAATGAATTGTGCAAAATAGACTTTACATGTCATTGTGAGGTACATTATAGGATTATATTTTCATATAATAATCAAACATGCATACAACAAAATAGCATTCAAAATCTGGGGAGGTCTTGTGGCACAGTGATGGCATTCATTTCCTATGAGTCAGGAGCTAAAGTTTGCCAGCTGACCTCAGGACTTGATGGCCATGGAATAATATGACCAAACAGATTGGTTATGAATCTGCAAATCCCTCTGATATACCTACATAGATGATTAGGGTAGGAGAGTTTTCTGGTCATCCTTAACTGTGTGTCATGGGTACATTGCAACAGCCTCCCCATTTGAAAAGCCTCCAAATGCAGGTTCTTGTCTTGAGCAAGCATCATCCTTGTTCCAAGGGACTACTATACACACAAATGGAATGGATGTTGCAGGGAAGTACTCTAGAATTGAATAAATAGATTGATAATATGAACTGCGTGAACTGTGGGTATCCAATGGATATCCTCAAAGTGCTCATTGGTGAAGCTCATTGAAACCAGGCTGGTGTAACATCAGTAGTGATCTTCAAAAAACTCAGACTGGGAAAGTTGAGGAGTAGTGGTTGTTACAAAAGGAGTAACCTTATGACCTGGCATATCTTCCACTTTACCATTAATATCAAGCCAGGAAATCAACACTGATACAAGAAGAATACACAGGATGGCAGGCCAGGTAAAGCAACAGGCACACCTAAAATTGAGGTGTCAACCTGGAGGATGCTACAAAACAGGGCTGCTGGAATGCCAACAGTGGAAGCAGTATGTGATAAACATGGTATTAGATATAGTTACACAATCAGTGAATGAAATATAAACTCTGGAGTTCTGGAACATTGAGCACATCAGCATAAATGATGAGGTAGAAGTACTTACAACCATTTTTAACAAGAAATACAGAGTGAATGATCCATCTCAGCCTCCTTCTAAGGTCACAAGTATCATAGATGCCAGTCTTCAGGCAATTCAATTCACTCCACATGATTTCAAGAAACAACTGGAGTCTTGACAACATTCTGACAAAACTGAAAACTTGAGCTCCTGACCTTGCTTGCCTCTAGAAACCTGTTCCAGTATAACTACAACACTAGCATATACCTGACAATGTGGGGAAATGCCCAGGTATGCCCTTTACACAATAAATAGGGCAAATCTAACTCAGCCAGTTTCAACACTCAGTCACGATGGATGGTGTCATCAACAGTGCTATCACTGCTTTGCAATAACCTGTTCACTGATGCTCAGTTTGGGTTCTGCTAGGGCAGTTCAACTTCTGACCACATTATGGTTTAGTTCAAATGTGGCCAAATGATGTGGTGAGTTGATAGCGACTGCCATTAAAATCATGTCTGCATTTGATTGGCATCAAGAAGATCAAGCAAAACTTGAATCAATGGGAATTGGGGAAAACACTCCTTTAATTCAAATCATTCCTCGTGCAAAGGATATAATTGTTCTTCCTGAAGGTCAACCATCTCAACTCCAGGACATCTCTCCATGAGTTTCTCAGGAACTGACCTGGGCCGAACTATCTTGAGCTGTTTCATCAATTACCTTCTCTCCAACATAAGGTCAGAAGTGGGGATACTTTTGAATGACTACACAATGTTTAGCACCATTCGTGACCCCTCAGATACTAAAATAGCCCACATCCAAATGCAAGACCTGGACAACATCCAGGTAACAATTACGTCAGATAAGAGTCAAACAATAGCCATTAATCCCCTGCTATCAACACCCTGGGGGTTACTATTGAACTGGAATAGCTGTATAAATGCAGTGGATGCTGAACAGATGGAAGCTAAGAATCCTGAGGTGAGTAAATCATCTCCTGTCCACCCAAAGCCTGTTCGTTTATGTTTGACAGGCTGAGATACCGAGAGAAAAAATGTAATTGCTTTTATTTTGAGAACATATTCTTGTGACTACATCCCTTGAATAATGGAACATGTTTGGGAGAGTCCCTCGTCATGAACATTTTGCTACAAGCATTGCTAAGTGATATAGTGGAAGCGATAAACCTTTTGGGCTGAAGCTCACACTTACTTAGTTAAATCCAAGTTACATCAGGTTTTTTGGAGGTTTGGCAATAATTCTGACTATCTTACAAATATGCAAGACAAGTATGTTGTGAGCAGGCACGTAGGCTTAAGCTGAGAGAGGCAGATCCAAGAGATGGTGCCTGGTCCTGTTCATGAGCTAGCAGCATGTCCCTCAGCACAGATTCCTTATACATATTACAATCAGAATTGCCAGTGTAGCCAGAGGTTCAGTTCTGAAGTGTAAAAACACCCTGTCAGAAATGTGCTATGAAGGTTCTTAGAGGCTGGCAAATGTGAATGCTAATGTCCGTGGATGTAGGGTATATGTGGCTGTTCTCCTTGGAGCATGCCCTGAGGTTTTGGTGCCCGGTGTACAATCTAGAGGTTTTTATGGAGCAAACGGTGCTCTGAATCTTCTAGACTCCCATGTACCATCCAAGTACTTCTGAAGGAAGTGCACCCAACTCTTGCTCCTTCAAGACCATGTTAGAGAACTGGAATGGGAGCTGGATGAACTTCAGAGCTTTCGGGAGTCAGCGGTTGTGATAGATAGGAGTTTCAGGGGAGACGTTACTTCAAGGCACGATGAAAGTTGGATACCTGTTCGAAGGGGAAAAGAAGCACACAGTGCAGGGATCCCCTGTGGTTCCCCTGAAAAACAAGTATACCATTTTGGATACTGTTTGGGGAGGGGGGGGGTGCTGGAAATGACTTACCAGGGGCATGCAGTGGGGTGCAAGTCTCTGGCACAGAGTCTGTCCCTGTTACCCAGAAGGGAAGGAGGGAAACGAGGAGAATGCTAGTCATTGGGGACTCAATAGTTAGAGGGCTAGGTAGAAGCTTTGTAGGGAACGAACGAGACTCAAAGTTGATGTGTTGCCTCCCAGGTGCCAGGGACCATGATGTCTCGGATCGTGCCTTTGCGGTCCTGAAGGGAGAGGGTGACCAGCCACGAGTCGTGGTCCATGACATAGGTAGAAAGAGGGATAGGGATGTAAGGCAGGATTTCAGGGAGCTAGGGTGGCAGCTAAGAGCTAGAACAAACAGAGTTATCATCTCTGGATTGTTACTCATGCCACGTGATAGCGAGGCAAGGAATAGGAAGAGATATCAGCTGAACATGTGGTTGCAGGGATGGTGCAGGAGGGAGGGTTTCACCGTACATGGATAATTGGGGCTCATTCTGGGGAAATTGGGACATCCACCATCAGGACTGTCTTCACTTGAAGCAGAGGGGTACTAATATCCTGGAAATTTGCTGGTGCTATTCAGGTGGTATTAAACTAGCTCAGCAGGAGGTTGGAACCTGAGTTGTATTTCCAGTGCACAGGAGAATAAGAGTAGGGAGGGCATGGACAGGATTTCATGGTCACAGGAGTGCGCTGGCAGACAGTAAGCTGGTTTGAAGTGTTTCTACTTCAACGCCAGAAGTATCCAAAAGAAGGTAGGTGAGCTTGCAGCATGGATAGGTACCTGGGACTTTGATGTTGTGGCCATTTTGGAGACATGGATAGACCAGGGTCAGGAATGGATGTGGCAGGTTCCAGGGTTTAGATCTTTCTTTAAGAACAGGGAAGGCGGTAAATGATGGGGGTGTGTAGCCTTATTAGTCAAGGACAGTATAATGGTGTTGAAAGAACTTTTGACGAGGACTCATCTACTGAAGTGGTATGGGCTGAGGTTAGAAACAGGAGAGGAGAGGTCACACTGCTAGGAGTGTTTTTTAAATAGGCCTCCACAGAGTTATAGATGGGGCAGTGCAATTATAATGTGAGATTAAGCAAGACATAAGAGGCATAGAATGCGGAAGCAAAATGCAGGGGATTGGAACAATTCAAATGTGGAGCTGGTTTAAGGAACAGATATTGCAGGTCCTTGATAGGTATTGTTCCTGACAGGCAGGGAGGAAGTGATGAAGTAAGAGAACCGTGATTTACTAATGAAATTGCATCTCTTGTTAAGCGGAAGAAGGAGGCTAATGTGAAGTTGAGACTTGATGGTTCAAACGAGGTGATGGAGAATTACAGATTAGCTAGGAAGGATTTAAAGAGAGAGTTAAGAAGAGCAAAGAGAGGACATGAGCAGTTGTTAGCAAATAGAATAAAGGAGAACCTTAAAGCTTTCTATAGGTTTATGAGGAATATTGTATCAGGAAAAGGAGAATATTGTAGAGGAGAAGAATGAGGTATGAGATATTAGACTAGAAAGGATCGAGGTTAGTTATGGACAGGTGTTATCAATTCTAGAAGGAGTGAAAGTAGACAAGACCCCTGGGCCAGGTTTAGTACCAGAAGATTGGAGGATTGCAAATGTTATGTCCTTGTTCAAGAAGGGCAGTAGAGATGACCCAGGTAACTATAGACCATTGAGCCTTGCGTCTGTTGTAGGAAAAGTATTGGAAAGATTATAAGAGATAGGACTTATAGTCAACTAATAAGCAACAATTTGATTGCAGATAGTCAACATGATTTCATCAAGGGAATGTCATGTTTCACAAACCTTTGAGTTTTTTGAGAAGGTGACTAAGCATGTGGATGAGGGTAGGGCAATTGGCATGGTGTATACAGACTTTAGAAAAGCCTTTGATACGGTTCCACATGGTAGGCTATTGGAGAAAATGCAGAGGCATGGGATTGAGGGTGATTTAGCAGTTTGGTTTAGGAACTGGCTTTCTGTAAGGCGGCGGCGAGTGGCGGTTGATGGAAAATATTCAGCTTGGAGTCCAGTTACTAGTGGTGTGCCATAAGGATGTTTTGGGACCACTGCCATTTGTCATTTTTATAAATGACTTGAACGCAGGCACAGGTGGAGGGGCTAGTCAGTTTGCAGATGATAAAGTCGGTGGAGTAGTGGACAGTATGGAAGGCTTTTGCAGGTTGCAGGGGGACTTGGATAAGAGTTATAGATGGGGGCAGTGCAATTATAATGTGAGATTAAGCCAAGACATAGGAGGCATAGAATGTGGAAGCAAAATGCAGGGATTGGAACAATTGAAATGTGGAGCTGGTTTAAGGAACAGATATTGCGGGTCCTTGATAGGACTTGGATAAACTGCAGAATTGGGCTGACAGGTGGCAAATGGAGTTCAATGCAGATAAATGTGAGGTGATTCACTTTGGGAAGAATAACACCCACCACCCTCTGTTTGAAGTATTTACCGCATGTATCCCCATTAAACTTTCCACCTCTCACCTTGCTCTCGTTATTGAGAGAGATGTCAGAGGCAGGTTCTTTACTCAGAGTGGTAAGGGCATAGAATGCCCTGCCTGCCAATGTTGTTAACTCAGCCACATTAGGGATATTTAAACAATCCTTAGATAAGCACATGGATGATGATGGGATAGTGTAGGATGATGGGCTTAGATTAGTTCACAGGTCGGCGCAACATCAAGGGCTAAAGGGCCTGTTCTGCACTGGATTGTTCTATGTTGTATGTTGAGATTGCTCTACATCTAGCTTGCCCCGGCCAACCCATTGTTTCAGCCTGCTCCTGCCCCACCGAACTCACCTCTGCATACCTCAACACTGTCCTGTCCCCCTTAGTCCAAGAACTCCCCACCTACATTCAGGACACCAGCCAAGCCCTCCACCTCCTCCATGATTTTCGCTTCCCCAGCCCCCAACGCCTTATCTTCATGATGGACATCCAGTCCATACACTTTCATCTGCCGTCACAAAGGCTTCCAAGCCCTCCACTTCTTCCTCTCCCCCTGACCCAATCAGTACCCTTCCACTGACACCCTCCTTTGACTGACTGAACTGGTCCTCACTCTTAACAACTTCTCCTTCCAATCCTCCCACTTCCTCCAAGCCAAAAGAGTAGCCATGGGCACCCTCATGGCCCCCAGCTATGCCTGCCTCTTTGTCGGATATGTGGAACAGTCCATCTTCCGCAGCTACACTGGCACCATTCCCCACCTTTTCCTCTGCTACATCAATGATTGTATTGGCGCTACCTCATGCTCCCACGAGGAGGTTGAACAGTTCATCCACTTTACTAACACCTTTCACCCCGACCTCAAATTTACCTGGACCATCTCAGACTCCTCCCTCCCCTTCCTAGACCTCTCCCTTTCTATCTCGGGCGACCGACTCAACACAGACATTTACTACAAACCGACCGACTCCACAGCTAGCTAGATTACACCTCCTCCCACCCTGCCCCCTGCAAAAACGCCATCCCATATTCCCAATTTCTTTGCCTCCGCCACATCTGCTCCCAGGAGGACCAGTTCCAATACCGTATAACCCAGATGGCCTCCTTCTTCAAAGACCGCAATTTCCCCTCTGACGTGGTCGACGATGCTCTCCACCGCATCTCCTCCACTTCCCACACCTCCGCCCTTGAACCCCGCCCCTCAATCGCCACTGGTCCTCACCCCTCCACCCCACCAACGTCCGGATATATCGTATCATCCTCCGTCATTGCTGCCACCTCCAAACAGACCCCACCACCAGGGATATATTTCCCTCCCCACCCCTATCAGCGTTCCGGAAAGATCACTCCCTCCGCGACTCCATCGTCAGGTCCACACCCACCACCAACCCAACCTCCACTCCCAGCACCTTCCCATACAACCGCAAGAAGTGCAAATCTTGCGCCCACACCTCCCCCCAAGGCCCCATTGGATCCTTCCATATGTGTCGCAAATTCACCTGCACCTCCACACACATTATTTAGTGTATCCACTGCATCCGATGTTGTCTTCTCTACATTGGGGAGACAGGCCGCCTACTTGCGGAACGTTTCAGGGAACACCTCTGGGACACCCGCAACAACCAACCCAACCGCCCCGTGGCTGAACACTAACTCACCCTCCCACTCCGCCAAAGACATGCAGGTCCTTGGCCTCCTCCATCGCCAGACACTGGCCACACGACGCCTGGAGGAAGAGTGCCTCATCTTCCACCTAGGAACCCTCCAACCACATGGGATGAATGTAGGTTTCTCCAGCTTCCTCATTTCCCCTCCCCCCATCTTATCTCAGTCCCAACCCCTGGATTCAGCATTGTTGTCTTGACCTGCAATCTTCTACCCGACCTCTCCGGTTTATCATCCTCACCCTCACTTCCTTCCACCTATCGTATTCCCAGCACCCCTCCCCCAAATTCCCCCCCCCCACCCCACCTTTTATGTCAGTCCGCTTGGCACACCAGCCTCATTCCTGAAGAAGGGTTTATGCCCAAAACGTCGATTCTCCTACTCCTTGGATGCTGCCTGGCCTGCTGCGCTTTTCCAGCACCACACTTTTCAATTCTGGTCTCCAGCATCTGAAGTCCTCACTTTCTCCTACATCTAGCTTGTTTGGCACATTTGGCAGGAAAGGAAACTGAATATTAATATAGTGAATTGGGCCATTAATAAGGCACTTAATAAGTAACAGTCCCCCTTAATTGGAAATTCTGTTATCCAACGTGAATTTCACCATGCAGCTTGTTTAAAGCATAAAAGATGATGTTCCTGATGTCAACATGGGTCTTGCCAGTGGACAATTCTGCCACAAAGTTCACCCTAGCCTATATCAGTTAGAGTCAGTCCCGTGTGTTCCAATTTTTTCTGTCAACACCAAATTCTGTTGGTTAGTACTGATTAATTTCCCACTGTATTTGGTATCTAGCATTAGTTCTAATCAGGTTGCTCACCTTTATGACCTCAATATTTTAAATAAATCATCAGAAAGGTGTCCAAATACAACTATTCATGTACATAATGTAACAACCTTTACCAATTTGGCCTGCCAGTTAAACATAACCTACTTCATGTGTACCTACCTTGATATACACAGCTATGAGTTTAGTACAAATTCTAAAGTTTACAGTTTCTACATCAATAAGAATTTAATTTGCTTGTTAAAATCTTTGGCCGAAAATAATCCCTGTTTGCATATTCATTGGATTACAAACATTAGCATTTATCAATCCTAACTAAAATAAGCATGCTTTGTAAAGATCAGTGTACAAATGTTCAAAAGTTTAGATTCGTCATAAAATTCCTTTGTCAATTAACAAAAGGGAGTGAAGGATTTCATATAAATGCTGCTACAGATTTGCTTCCTAGATGACAAAGTTAACTTTAAAGTTATAGTATCTACAGTGAAGCTCAGACTTCAAATGAAATTCTACTGTGGAGCCCATATTATTATGCCAAAGTCTTGTGGTGCTGATTTTTTTTATTTACAGGCATTACCCCAGGGCGGACTGAAGTTTGCAATGTATGTACGGGACTCTGTGAATGGCAAGTATATATAGTGACAGGCAGACCAACAATTTGAGAATAAAGGTCGCATCTGAAATATGCATATCAATGATGTACCTCATTGTAAAATAAACATGAATTGTGCCTTCCAGTGTATTAGCAAGGTGAAGTTTCACAATCGTGAATTCAGTGCAGGTGGCCGTAGTGGTGAACAAAATTTCAGAGTGAGTGACAGAGCTATCAAGTTGCTGGGAGCAATCTACTTGGTCATGCTCACATGTCAGCTTGAGTGAACATGACTTGATCGAAAGATCCCACAGGACTGTAGCTAATAAAGTGAAATTCTTTAGCAAGCAGCTCTGATAACAATACCTATTTGCTCACTTCTCAAACTGGTTAGCATGTCAACAAAATATGACTAACTTGTATTATCTACCTTTATATATCACATAGGATTGAGCAAATATCCCTATCTTTCAAAATACTGGACAAGAGACCCCAGATATTTCTAACACCTAAAACACTAGACAAAGGCCAGAGTTCAGGCTGCAGTACATACACAGAGCCAGAGTGATTTCTGTCTGGGACTTTTGTTCAGCGTGGAGTTCCAACTTACACCTCCATTCAAAGGAGAACAAACAACCAAACCTAACACGCTGGACCGGAACTAACCTTCACACCTCGGACTACCCAGCACAGACAGTATGCAGCTTACACTGATACCAAACACGCAACTTCAATCAAAATACATTCACACATACTTTTAACTATGAGAAAGCCAACTGACTTCAAAAGAAAAACCAGAACGACATTGGCAAGCACAGGTTCGGCACCAAGGTAAAGAGTCCACAATCAGTATAATTGCAGATCCCGACTTCACCTGAAACCGTTATTCTCCACAGTTATCTCCATGAAGTGTTCCAAACAGCTATCCCAAGAAACATTCCAAGGAGCCAACAGCTAATTCCGGCAACTATTTCTAAGAGCTATCCCCAGAAGGGGGATTCACACATCAATTCCAAGGCTGATTCCAAACCAGGGGAACTAACAGCAACCGATTATGTCCAGCAGAACTTAGAATGGATAATCTCCAAAAAGCCACCAACCCAATCAACACAAGGCCTCAGGAGGTATCCTGAGGTGAAAATTGGCTGAGAAAACCACCAGAAAATAAAGAAAACCAAATACTCACTTGATAAATCCAATATGCATCCTACCGCATTAGCAGAATCAACCAGACTTACAAAGTCTGATGTTTTCATTGAGGTACCAGATACAATAAGCAGGAATAGCCAGCTGTACTTCAAAATTGCATTTTTCTCCAGTGGAGATTTGAAGCTCCCAAGATGCCAAAGTTTCCAATCTACCGGGTAGGGAGAAGGCGGCAGGAAGTGACAATGCAGGGAAACCCAATGGTAAGGAGCCTGATTAGTTTATGTGATTAAACCTGTTGTTTAAAAGTTCTTATAATGTTAAATATAACTAATCGTGTATTCGTGTATGGGAGGGGTTTTAGACTTTCCAGATTTTAAGAGATATCAAATAAGCCCCCTATTATCTTTTGTGAATGATTGGGCTTGTCAGATCAGAGGTCAATATGGCTGATTATTGAAGCCTCTCAGGCAAAGTGTCCCCTTATTAATTTGTTATTTGTGGATAAGATGAGAACAGTCAGGGAGTATTGTCAGAACCTGATTGTCATTAACACTGTTAAATCATGGAGAATGATGTGACAAAGCAAGGACAGTTTACATAACACCTCCTTTCTCATCCCCATAGTAAGAATGCCAGGATCAATAGATTCTGGTTTAAGGTTCTGAGTATCCAAGGGAGTCTCTTGTCTGGGAGACTTATTTGAAGGGGAGATCATGATGTCCTTTGATCAGTTGAGCCGCAAATACAAATTACCCAGCAGGGACTTTTTTCATTATTTTCAGATCAGGGATGTTTTTTCTGGTTGGTTGATCCTTATAGGACAGATGTAGACAGGAGAGTGCTTCAAACTACAGGTATTATCTCAATTAACATCCTTGACCATTTACTGGGAGGTGGTGCCTCAAAAGATACTGAATGGCTCTGCGGGGTCTGGGCGCAAGAATTGGGAGTGAAGACCTCTTCAGAGGTTTGAGAGGACATTTGGGAGAACATGAGAAAGATCTCAATTTGTAATAGAACACAGTTTATGCAGCTGAAGGGTCTTCACAGGGTCTATTTGGCCCCAGAGGGGCTTGCAAAATTTAAAAAGGGAGCATCTCCAATGTGACCGAAGTGCAAAATAGGTATTGGCACTCTTACCCATTGTTTGTGGTCATGCCACAAGCTTTGTAAGTAGCTTGGAGGGGATCCTGGTGGACCAAAGTCAAGGTAGATCTGATAACTCTTCTCCTGGGACTGCCAAATCTGCCTTCTTTAGAAGAGCATGGGAAGAAGCTGTTTAATATTCTTACATATTGCACGAGGAAGAACATTCTAATGAGTTGGATCTCAGAAAGTCATCCGGGCCTATCGGGACGACGTAGGTTAATTCTGGAACATGTCCCCTCAATTTCCTTACAAATATGGTGCACCAGATCACTGAACATCTTATAAGACGTAACTGCTCTTTCTGAGGTATATACAAGCAGACTTGTCAGCTTTATTGACAAGGGTCTTTGTATAGCCAGCAGACTGGGTCTGATGGGCCAGGTTGCCTGAGAGGAAGAATCGTGAATAAGTACAGGTATGCTAACTGATGCTCCTGACAATGGTGAACTTTGGTGGGGTTGTGCTGAATGGTGTAACTTAATTTAATTTATTTTGTTTAATGATTTATTGAATTGTCGTATGGTTATTTTTTTTTACTTGTTCTGAAGTGTAGTAGTTAGTTTATTCTTGTTGGTGTTATACTCTTTTTTTTTGTAATTTTATAATTTTGTAAAGAATAAAAATCTTTCTCAATTTAAAAAAATTTTTTAAATGAGATTCTTTTGCCCTGAAATACTTGTCTACTGCCTTCTTCATTTCACATTCCTTAAATAAGTCCAGTGTCCAGAACCAGGGATCTGGGGGTGGTTTGAACCACATAAAATAAACTAATATAAAATGGGTGGCACAGTGGTTAGCACTGCTGCCTCACCGTGCCAGAGACCCGGGTTCAATTCCTGCCTCAGACGACTGTGTGGAGTTTGCACATTCTCCCCGTGTCTGCGTGGGTTTCCTCCGGGTGCTCCGGTTTCCTCCCACAGTGCAAAAGTGTGCAGGTCAGGTGAAATGCTCATGCTAAATTGCCCGTAGTGTTAGGTAAGGGGTAAATGTAGAGGAATGGGTCTGGGTGGGTTGCGCTTCGGCGGGTCGGTGTGGACTTGTTGGGCCGAAGGGCCTGTTTCCACACTGTAAGTAACCTAATTACTGATTGCAACCCCAAAGCTTACAGAATGGTGACCGTGGCAGGATACAGGGATAAAGAATGTGATGTAGTAGTGGGTGGCTTGGAAACAAATTCTCTGATGAAGGAGAGAATATTCTCCAACGTGTTTAAAAAGGTGAATATATTCAAGAAATGGGTCCTTGATCTCTGGTGATCTGAGCATCCAGTGGAAGCCCCAGCCCAGTGGACTGACAGCAAGTGCTTCGTAACAAGACAATCTGTCTTCTTGGCCTTCAGAGACAGGTAATAGAATCCCTACAGTTTGGGGAATCCCCAAGTTTACAGTGGCCTTCCCAACAGCATCCCATCCAGACACAGCACCCCGATCCTATCCCTGGAACCATGTAATCCCCATGGCTAATCCACCTGTCCCACTCATTCCTGGACCGACAGCATGAGAGGAAGGAGCGGTGGCAAACAGACGAAAGATACAGAAACCAGATAGTTTATCTGCAATGTCAAGTCACAGAAGCCAGGAATAGTGAACGGGCCATAGAGGAGGAGAATGGCCACCTGGGTAAGCAAGTTAAAGTGCAGGAGGACATTCTAAGGGACATCCAGGCAGCTTACAAGGCAGCCTACAGTGAGGGTATCAGAGAGAACGGTCCCTGCCAGGAGCAGATCCAAAGGCTGAACCTCGCTCTGTCCCAGGCTCAAGGCATGGTTTGCCTGATAAGCACTGATGCAGCCCAGACAGGCAGGGAAGAGCATCGGGATGAGGTAGGAGTGGACTGTAGAGCAGTCAGGGTGCTCGGTCACCTGTGGTGCCAGGATAAAACCTGGTTAGGCAGCAGATGGAGGTTTGACCAGTGCCCGTGGCACTGGGAGCAGGCCTGGTCTGGCAACAAGTGGTTGGGGCACAGAGCCAGTACAGGAAGGGTCAGGATCAGGGCCCATGTGCCCAGTTCAGCAGCAAAAGTATGGCACGCCCCAGAAGGGCCAGAAGCAGGGTGATCCGCAGAGTCACTTTGTGTCCCTGCATGGAACACAGTAGCTCTGGGATATGGTGGAACACCTGGACAACCTTAGACATAATGAAAACCCGACTGTACACTTCATGGAAGTAGAACAGATAGGAGTGATAAATGGCTGTGACAATGTGGGGATAGCCACTGTTCTCTCTGGGCAGCAGGCTGTACGAGGCCCTCTTGGATGACAGCACGAAGGGGTGGAGTACATTCACCAACATCCAGGAAGGGATCCTGGGAAATGTGATCTTCAATGACAGAGGTCACTTCTCCTGAGTACAGAGCACCATCCAGGTCGCAGATGAAACTCTGCAAGCATTCGCGGACAGGCCATGGCCTGTATGTGAGAGTGTCTGTGGAGGGTATCTCGACGAAGATAACCTCCAGGGGGATGACTGGGCATGTTGGTTCCACATCCTGGTAGCTAACAGGTTGCAAGCCAAGGCTGAGCTTTACTTTGACCTTAAAGAATTCCTGACCACTGAGGGCGGAGTGGTGAGGCAGCTACCCCTAGCATTAGGGAACAGCTGGGAGCAGGAAGGGCCACCCAAGGGTAGGGTACACAAGCTGAAGCCTACGCAGAGTAGGAAGGAGTGATACCAATGGGGAGGTAATCCTCCTGATAAGAGGTGCAACTACTTTGGGTGCGGGGGAAGAGGGCACTGGAGAAAGGATTGCCTGAACCCACAGAAGGGGGGAGAAGGGGAGGGATCCTCTTGGGCCTGTCCATGAACCGGGTCTGGTCACGCAGAGTTCCCTTAACTCCTTTGAGTGGGTTTTTAAGAGGTGCACTATGCTGCATTCACAGGGTTAGGAATGGTAGCCGAAGGGTTCAAGGTGAACCCAAAGAAGGCACAGGTGGGCTGGCAGGAAGGGAAATGCCTGGGCTGACTGTGCAGGTGGGCTAGACAGGATAGTCTGACCCCCATGCAAGGACAAACACCAGCCTGGCCATAACAGAGACATGGGTTTCACAGGGGCAGGAACGGTTGCTAGATGGTCCAGAGTTTAGAACAGCTAAAAAGAATTGGGGTGGGGGTGGAGAAAAAGGGGTGTAGCATTGTTAATCGGAGAGTGCATCACAGCTACAGAAAAGAAAGTTGTTGAGGAAGATTTGTCTACTGAATCAGTATGGGTGAAAGTTAGGAACAGCAAGGGAGCAGACACCTCATTGGGGGTCTTCTACAGATCCTCTAATAGCAGTAGGGAGATTGAAGAACACATAGGCTGGCAGATTCTGGAAAAGTGCAGATGTAGCAGGGTTGTTGTTATGGGTGACTTCAACTTTCCCAATATTGATCGGAACCTCCTTAGTGCAGATGGTTTGGATGGAGCCGTTTTTGTCAAGTGTGTTCAGGAGGGTTTCCTTACTCAGTGGGTAGACAGGCAGATGAGGCGAGAGGCCATTTTGGATTTGGTGCTCAGCAATGAGCCAGCACAGTGTCAGATCTCGCGGTGGAAGAACACTTTGGTGACAGTGATCACAACTGTTTCACATTTACTAGAAGCATGGAGAGGGAAAGGAGCAGTTACCATTAGAAAATATGTAATTGGAGAAAAGGAAATTATGATGCTCAGACCAACAGCAGCAACCCGGGATAGCTGGGGGGGTGGGAGCGTGAGGAGGTTGGTGGTCCCGGGTAGCATTGGCCCCAGACCTGAAGATGGTCCAGAGATCATGTAGAGGACCCGCACAAATAAAAAGGCGGCCAGGAGCTCTAGGCTATAATAAGAAGCCAGGCAACCAGACAGTCATCTTATACTGTGGAGAGCCCCAAGGGAAGCCACAGTCCCACTGGCCATAGGGTCAAGGTCAGTGAACATACCTCACAGGAAAGGTTAGCCTGCCCATAGTTTGGGACCAGGGAGATTTCCTAAAGACCCTGTAGAGGCCACATTTCCACAAGTTGCAGATCAGACAATAGCCCCAGACTGTGAAGGGACCCCCAGGGGAAGCCACAGTCCAAAAGGCTGCAGGCCCCAAGTTGGTAAAAATCTTCTGAGGCCAGGTCAGCCCACCCATAGTTTGGGACTCGGCTCGTGCTCCAAAGTTGGAGACACTGTTGTCCCGAGAAAGAGAAAGTTAGGCAGCAGCCCTGGAATGGGGAGAGCCCAGGGGAAACCTCAGACCAGGCAGCAGCTACAGACAGAGAAGAGGCCTCAGGGGAGGCTATAGTCCCATAGGCAACAGAGCTAGAGTCAGCCAAACCCCCCTCAGGCTAGACCTGCCTACCCATCATCTGGGACTTGGTAGGGCCCCTGTTGAGTAAAGAGGGAGCACTACCGAAGACCCTCCTGAACCCCAATTACGGGGACTCTGTGGTCCCCAGCGTACTGGCTGCCCTGTGGTGGAAGCAAGGGTAGGCTTAGCAGATTTTAGCTTGGCCTGGAAATGGAGGGTGTCACTGCATTGTAGCTTTTGACTAAAGTCTATGATTAGGTTAGAAGTGTATATAACGTTATAGTAATTACACTGAAGATTAAACTGAAGTTCACTTAACCAAATGGTGCCCAAGGGAGATAGTGCAACTGCACAAACATTAATCCAGGAGATGTTCCAAAGGTTCCATTAACTAGAACTTGGGAGATACAAACCAAATAGACAAATGCACCAAACACATTAGGGGACACTACCTCAGGGGGGTCAGTTGGAGGGCAAGGTATTGAGCCCGCATATCCCGACACGAGAGAGTATACAACAGGCCGGAGGTGCAATGTGTGTGAAAATTGTTCCCTTGGGGGGAGGGGGAGCACCTTTGTGGATGTACCTTGTGTAAAGACAGAAGATGTAAAATATATTTAAGGTTTAAATCTGGTGTCATGTATGTGTACTGTCTACTGTAGACTTGTAACATTTGACTTTCCCTAATTCTGCCTTGCGTTGTCCTTTCAGGGCACAATGCACTTTCTCTCAAGGGAAGAAATATGCGTGCTGTGTTTGGGTAATTTGTGGAGTTGACTTTTGGGTCTCGGTGTTTTGGTCACCCAGAGTGATACTCTAGGATGTAGAGTATCAAAACGGGGGTATGGGAATTTTTGCTCAATCCAACATCATCTAAAATATTGGACAAGACCCTGGACTTTTCTAATACCTAAAATACTAGACAAAAGTCTGACTCAGGCTGCCACGCAGAACCAGAATTATTTCAGTCTGGGACTATTGTTAGCCTGGAGTTCCAATTTACACCTCTACTCTAAGAGAACAATTGACTAAGCCTGGAGACAGGACTGCAAATGATGGAAATCAGAGTCAATAGTTGTAAACCTGGAAAAGCACAGCAGATCAGACAGCATCCGAGGAGCAGGAAAGACAATGTTTCGGGCCGAAACCCTTCATCAGGGCCTAGTGCTGACAAAGGGTCTCAGCCTGAAATGCTGTCTTTCCTGCTCCTTGGATGCTGTGCTTTTCCAGCTTCACAACCACCAAGCAAACCCAACACTTTTGACTGAAATTAGCTTTTCCACCTCGGGCCATCCAGTACAGACAGTGTGGGGCCGAGAGATTCCAAATATTCAACTTCAAGCAGAATACAGTGACATATACTCATAACTATCAGGAAACCAAATGACTTCAAAGGGAACACCAAAAACACAATGGCAAGCACAGATTTGGGACAAAGATAAGAAGTCCACATTCGATATTATTGCAGACCCCGACCTCACCTGAAGCAGTGCTTTCTGCAGCTATTCCCACAGCTATTTGCTGGCAGCCATCCCCAGAAATGTTCCAAGAAGCCAACAGCTAACTCCAGCAACTATTTCCAAGAGCTATCGCTAGAAGGGGGATCCCGACAGCAACTCTGAAAACTACCGATACAGACACATACTGAGCCAGGGGAACTAATGGCTACTTACCACAACCAGCAGACCTAAGAACCGACAACATCCAAAAACCACTGACCCGACCAACACCACAAGGCTTCAGACACATCCTGAGGTGAAAATCGGCTCAATATTTTAGGAATGTGAACACCACCAGAAAAGATGGACAATCAAGCACTCAGCCAATAAACCCAATACTCGTTCTACCACACCAGCAGAGTCAACCCTGACTGAAGGCCTACACAGTCCAAAGTCTTCATTGAGGCACCGGGTACAATATATTTTATTGCATGCTTGCAAATAAGTGTAGGTTACATTAATGTGATGGACATTGTTGCAGAGACTTTGAGAAGAACCAGGTATACAGTCTCTCTCTATTGAGATCACAAGTGTTTCTGCCCATAACTCCATATGTCATCATCATGTTGCCACTCTTCAGGATTAAGCCTTTCAAATCAGGGACAGCCAGCTGTATTTCAAAATTCCATTTTCATTAGCGATGAGCTGAAACTCCAAAGACACCAAAGTTTCTGACCTAGTCAGCAGGGTGGATGGTGAACAGTGCATAGGACCCCCAGGAATGGAAGCCTGATTACAGATTCTGTTATTAAAACTTAAAAACAACAGTTTTAAATATGTTTAATTGAGCTAATAGTGTATTTAATAGTATTATTCTCATGTATTATTGATTGTGTTAATTTCACCGTTCAGTAGATTTACCTGTATATCTTGTGGTATACTTACTTTTTGTATTAAAATAAACACCGATTCTTTTACCATGAAACACCTGTCTGTTGCCTTCTTCGGTTTACATCTCCTAAATAAGTCCAGTGTCTAGAACCAGGGATCAGGGAATGATTCAAACCACATAAAAATCAGCAAATTACTGATTGGAAACTGAACCCTACAATCATGGACATATCCAAATGACAGTTAAATGTACTGACTACTTTACAAAAGACATCAGTGAATGGTAAATCATACGAGTTCTTTTACAAAGACCAGTGCTACAAAAGCTTAAAGAGATCTGGAGAGAGTCGTGCTTTAAGGATTAAGTGCTATGCTGGAAATTTGCTGCAGAGAAGGATGGAGGACCTGGTTTTCTCTTCTTATAACTTTACCTCAAGTAGCTAGTGAGTGTTCTTTGCCTATAAGCTGGAAAACTATGTTTTGCTGTTGTTTTAGTTTACTGAATTAGTAACTAGCTAACTATTAAATAAGATAATATGATGAGACAAAAATGACAGGATCTGTGGTAAGCCATTGGCATATATCAGTCTGAAAGGATTTGAAGGGCTTAATCGTGAAGAGTGTCAACATGACTGTTTAAGAAGGGTGGTAAGGACAAGCCAGGGAACTGTAGACCAGTGAGCCTGACGTCGGTGGTGGGCAAGTTGTTGGAGAGAATCCTGAGGGACAGGATGTACATAAATTTGGAAAGGCAAGGACTGATTAGGGATAATCAACATGGCTTTGTGTGTGGGAAATCATGTCTCACAAACTTGATTGAGCTTTTTGAAGAAATAACAAAGAGGATTGATGAGGGCAGAGTGGTAGATGTGATCTATATGGACTTCAATAAGGCTCCCTATGGGAGACTTATTAGCAAGGTTAGATCTCATGGAATAAAGGGAAAACTAGCCATTTGGATACAGAACTGGCTCAAAGGTCGAAGACAGAGGGTGGTGGTGGAGGGTTGCTTTTCAGATTGGAGGCCTGTGAGCAGTGGAGTGCCACAAAGATCAGTGCTGGATCTACTACTTTTCATAATTTATATAAATGATTTTTTTATGAGCATAAGAGGTATAGTTAGTAAGTTTGAAGATGACACCAAAATTGGAGGTACAGTGGACAGGAAGAAAGTTAACTCAGATTACAATGGGATCTTGATCAGATGGGCCAATGGGCTGAGAAGTGGCAGATGGAGTTTAATTCAGATAAATGTGAGGTGCTGCATTTTGGGAAAGCAAATCTTAGCAGGACTTATACACTTAATGAGAAGGTTCTAGGGAGTGTTGCTGAACAAAGAATTCTTGGAGTGTAGGTTCATAGCTCCTTGAAAGTGAAGTCACAGGTAGATAGGATAGTGAAGAAGGAGGTTGGTATGCTTTCTTTTATTGGTCAAAGTATTGAGTACAGGAGTTGGGAGGTCATGTTGCAGCTGTTGCAGCTGTACAGGACATTGGTTAGGCCACTGTTGGAATATTGCATGCAATTCTGGTCTCCTACATATCAGAAAGATGTTGTGAAATTTGAAAGGGTTCAGAAAAGTTTTACAAGACTGTTGCTAGGGTTGGAGAATTTGAGCTATAGGGAGAGATTGAATAGGCTGGGGCAGTTTTCCCTGGAGTGACAGAGGCTGAGGGGTTACATTATAGAGGTTTATAAAGTCATGAGGGGCATGGATAGGATAAATAGACAAAGTTTTTTCCCTGCAGTCGGGGAGTCCAGAACGAGAGGGCTTAGGTTTAGGGTGAGAAGGCAAAGATATAAAAGAGACCTAAGGGGCAACCTTTTCATGCATGTATGGAATGAGCTGCCAGAAGAAGTGATGGAGGATGGTACAATTGCAACATTTAAAAGGCATCCTGGATGGGTATATGAATAGGAAGGGTTTGGAGGGATATGGGCCAGGTGCTGGCAGGTGGGACTCGCTTGGGTTGGAATATTTGGTTGGCATGGACGAGTTGGACCAAAGGGTCTGTTTCTGTGCTGTACATCTCTATGACTATGACCCAATGATGATGTCATATGGTTTTATGAGCACAAGAGCTTGGGTTCTCAATGGAGAGAGACTGAATACCTGGCACTCCTCAAAGTTTCTGCAACAATGGCTATCACAAAGTAACCCAGACTTATTTGCTAACACACAATAAACTATAACTTGGTTATTCTAAGAGGCTCTGCTAGTCAAATGAGGAAGTGTTTTGCCTCGACCAGACCACACCAGGCAGCTCCTGGAGTTTAAAGAGGATGGTGGCAGCAATCTTCAACATGAAGAGCAGCTCCTAAAATGTGTACTGGCTTGTCCTTACAAAACTTCACAACTCAAACCTTAAGTAATAGCATGCACCTTTTTGAACTTATTGGTGAAAACGAGAGATCTATAATTGTCATCAGAAGAGGTTTAAATGAAATCTGGAATTAGCCTGACGTCTCCCAGAAAGAAATTCACCCAATATCTCCCATTACCTTTCTCACAGTAACAAAAGCAGTCATTTGGAATCAAAGAGCAGTATGTCCAGATAGAGGTCCAGGACCTCACATGTAAGCAAGGAATACAATAGACTAGATTGAGGTAAATACAGGTAAATTGCTACTTCATCTGGAAGATGTATTTGGGGCCTTGGATAGCAAGGAGGAAGGAAGTAAACAGGCAGGTGTTACACTTTCTGTGATTGCATAAGCAGGTGCCATGGGGATGTGAGGACATGTTGGGATTGGAGGAGGAGTGGGTTGCCCTGGAGGGAACAGCCCCTGCGAAAAGCTGACAACATAAGGCTGGAGGTGGAAGGAATGGCCCACTCCTCCCCCAATCCCAACATGTCTTCAAAACCCCATGGCACCTGCTTATCCAATCGTAGAAGGTGTAACACCTGCCTGCTTACTTCCTTCCTACTCAATATCCAAGCCCTAGATAGATCTTCCCGATGAAGTAGAGATTTGGATGCAGAGGCTGGCAAATGGTAAGTGAGGGCATACGAGATCCTATTGTTGTTGTTGGAGGGAAGAGGAGGAGTGAGGGCAGAAGGCAGGAAATGAAACCATGCTAGTGGGCAATTAAAAAAAGGAGGAACATTGACAAAGGTGGCTTCATCAGAAAAGATTGGATAGAGATGGAGATACTGGGAGAATGGAATGGAATCCTTACATGAAATAGGGTGAATGGATGTATAGTCGAGGTAACTGTGGGAGTTGATGGGTTTATAATGGATATTGGTGGCCCGCCTATCCCCAAATATAGGAATAGAGATGTCAAGGAAGACAGGAGTCAGAGATTGTGGTGAAAGGGTTAAAATTGTGTCCCAATACATGTGTGAATCTAACCGAAAATGGAAGGTGTCGCTTAGTCCCGTGTGAATCTTGTTATACACCTTCCCGTGTGAATCTTCTTATCTGTATGTAACCAGAATGGAATGTGTTTTTTAGCCTTGCTCTGCTGTTCACATGAATGTTTATATCTGGAAAAGGGTATATCAGCTGGAGAAGTCTCCAGTTCGGTAGAGTCTGCTCCGGGGTTACGTTTAACCGCCGAGCGTGGGTTGTTGGCAACCGCTCTACGAGAACTGACGGCTCCCAGTTTTGGTAACATGTAGAGTGAGTATAAGCCAGACCCGTTGTAAGTACGAGACTGGTTGTGGTGACACTGCGGGGAATAAAACACTTATATTCTAGCAGACTCGCCTCTTGGCTGTTTGTTCTGTGTCAGACTACTTTCCTGCGAGCCTGGTCCTTGACCTTGAGAATTTTTTAAAACAGAGATCGACCAGGTGAAGGTGAGGGTAGGATGGAAATTGGAAGCAAAGTTGATATATTTTTCCAGTTCTGAATGAGAGAAGGAAGCAGCATTGATATTATCAACAATTAACTGGAGCAAGAGTTGTAGGGAGGGACCCAAGTAGGGTTGGAACAAAGAACATTCCACATACCCCACAAAGAAACAAAGGCCCATGCAGATACCCACACTTGGACCCAAAGAAAGTGAGAGGAGTTAAAGGAGAAGTTGTTCAAAGTGAGGGCGAGCTCAGCCAGGTGGAGAAGAGCGGTGGTAGATGCAGGCCTTTTTTCCCAGGAGGAAGTGGTGAGCCTGGAGACCATCCTGATGGGGGATTACACATTCATGGTGAAGAGAAAGCAATTATAATCCGCAAACTGGAATTTTTGAAACTGATGTACAGTGTCAGAAGAATCGTGGATGTAAGAGAGAAGGGACTGCATAAGAGGAGGCAAGAAATTGTGTCAAAGTAAGAAGAGATGATTTCTATTTCTCACTATTTGTCTGGGTCCCACCTCCATCCCCACCTTACCCCCCATTACCTAGTTTAAATCCTTCCAAGCAGTTCTCGCACCAGTATATTATTCTTCCAATTCAGCTACATTCATCCTTTCAATACAGGTCACTTTACCCCACAACAGATTCCAATAATGCAAAAACGTGAATTCTTCTACATGCACCAGCCCCTCAGCCACACAGTCATCCGGTCTATCCTCTGATACCTACTCTTACTAGCTCATGTCACCAGGAATTCTCCAGACAGTACTCTCCTTTAGGACCTACTTTTTCAATTTCTGCCTAATTTCTTACGTTCTTTCCTCAGAATCACATTCTTTTCTTTTTCTGTGCTGTTAATTCTGATTTGTACAACAATCGCCTCGTGGGCCCGCTCCCCTTTGAGAGTATTCTGCACTCTCTGTGAGCTATCCTTGATCCTGGCACCAGGGTCCAACACACCATTCTGATAGCTTGTTGTCAGCTGCAGAAATATCTGTTTCTGCCTCTGACTACAAGGTCCCCTATCATCATCGATTGCTTGGAACCTCTGTACCCCTTGTTACATTAGAGTCCGTTTCAGTACCAGAAACTGGCTGTTGGCGCTACATTCCCCTGAGAGTCCACTGACTTCTCCATTTTCCAACATAGCATACTTGTTTGAGGTTGGGATAGATACAAGGAACCCCTGTCCTACCCAGCTACCCCTCCTGGAGACAACCCATCTGCCTAACTATATCTGTGGTTTTTCTACCTTTCTGAAACTTCCATCCATCATTCACATGATTCCTGTAAAATTCCTTGTTGTCTCAGGATTTGCAACCAAACCCAATTCTTACATACATGATTGTCAGGAACATTTAAATTCTCTTCAATTTCCCACATCCGACAGGAACAGCACATCAATGAAAGGCCGTATTTGCACCTCCATTATATACTGACCCAGAAAATAATCTAATCTTACTGCTCTAAAAACACAGCTCCAGGTAACTTAGTACCTCTGTTGACATTTTTAAAAGTTTAATCAAGAGACAGATCACAATAAAACATATAATCAAAAAACCCCACTCTACTCCCTATCGTAGATTTTAAAAAAGAAGTCAGGTTACAATTTTAAGAAAAGCCGCTTCACTCTTCCCCTGCTGTGAGCTCCCCCACGCAGGTTTCTCCAAGGTCAGCTGTGAATTTCACTATTTGTTTATTTTTTCTCAGAAGAACTCCAATGTCTAGAGATACTTCATGCTAACAGCAGAGGCAGTCAGCTGTTCAACCTTGCCCCTGGCTCACACACCTACGTAGGCCAGCTCCTGGCTCACACACTTGTGCAGGCATGGCCTCTGGCTCACACACCCGTGCAGGCCTGCGCCTGTCTTACACACCCGTGCAGGCTCGCCCCGGATCACATACCCGTGCAGGCCTGCCCCTGGCTCACACACCCGTGCAGGCCTGCCCCTAGCTCACACACCCGTGCAGGCCCGCCCCGGATCACACACCCGTGCAAGCTTGCTCCTGGCTCACACACCCGTGCAGACCCACCCCAGGCTCACTCTGCCATGCACGTTCACCCCTGGCTCACACATCCTTGCAGGCTTGCCCCGGCTCACACACCCGTGCAAGCCCACCCCTGGCTCACACACCCATGCAGGCTCACCCAAGCTCACACATCTGTGCAGGCTCACTGATTGGTAAACATGTCCTGGGCTAGCCATTCCCTTGAAAAGTGATTCAGCTCTTTCTGCTACCTCAAGCTCATTAAAGTGAGGACTTGCATGCTGTGGACGTCCCGACACCACCTTGGGCAAGTGGTTGATGAAGGCGCCTTAGCATCTTCTCGCCAGGGCAAGTAGAGATGGAAACAAATGACGATTTACACAGAAACACTGATCCTCTGAAAAATTAAATCAAACCTTACTGAGAAATCAGCTCCAAGAGCAAAGGAGTAGAGGGATTGGAGAATGTCATGTTTCGTCTTTCTGTTTTACACAAAAGATCCACCTACAGCAGCAGAGAATACAGAAAGGTCAGACACTACAGATAGTTCTTCACCATCACCAAAGGAACAACTATACAATTGCATGGTGGCTCAGTGGTTAGCATTGTTACCTCAGAGCACTAGGGTCCCAGGTTTGATTCCAGCCTCAGTCTGTGTGGAGTTTGCACGTTCTCCCCGTGTCTGGGTGGGTTTCCTCCGGGTGCTCCGGTTTCCTCCCACAGTCCAAAGATGTGCAGGTCAGGTGAATTGGCCATGCTAAATTGCCTGTAGTGTTAGGTGCATTAGTCAGATGGAAATGGGTCTGGGTGGGGTACTCTTCGGAGGGTCGGTGTGGACTGGTTGGGCCGAAGGGTCTGTTTTCATGCTGTAGGGAATCAAACCTAATCGAACGATGGGAAGACATCCAGGCCCTTCACAGCATTGGTCAACACAGAGAAGGTTGGACACTGAAACCATTATCTGGAAATCAGTCAGGTCAAAGGAGCTTTAATGTATCTCCTTGTCTCTGACCTATCACTGTCACCCCTCTCCTGCATCTATCTATTACCTTCCCTCACCCCCTTATTTATGTCTGAGCCCCCTTTGCCCGCTCTCCCCCACCCCCCACTGACAGTCCTGATGAAGGAGTCATGGTTGCTGTCTGACCTGCTGTGCTTTTCCGGTGCCACACCTTTTGACACGGATACTCCAGCATCTGCAGTCTTCATTTTCTCTAAATTATTCTCAGTGGCAAGGTGTGTGACAAAGTATTTTTACAGTTGGAAAACCTGCATACACATGAATTTGTCCACACAGTTGTGAAACCATTCACATGTGATGTGTGTGTCAATAAGCTTGCACAGTCAGGACAGCTCCGCATGCATCAACACATTCACACAGAGGAGAAACCATTCATGTGCAAGGTTGGCAATAAGTCATTCTCTGACACATCAGGCCTCCTACTCCATCAGATGATTCACACAGAGGAGAAACCATTCACATATGAAGTGTGTGACAGGTCATTCTCAGCGTCATCAATGCTGCACAAACACTAACACAATTAGGAGGAGGAGAAACCATTCATGTGCAAAGTATCTTTCAAATCATTCTCAGGTGCTTCATAACTCTGCAGACATCAACGTATTCATACAGGACAGAAACCATTCAAATGTGTGAGCCTGATCTCTGTGTTGGGCAAGCTGTTGGAGGGAATCCTGAGGGACAGGATGTAAATGTATTTGGAAAGGCAAGGACTGATTATGCGTAGTCAACATGGCTGTGCGCGTGGGAAATCATGTCTCACAAACTTGATTGAGTTTTTTGAAGAAGTAACAAAGAGGATTGATGAGGGCAGAGGAGTCGATGTGATCTATATGGACTTCAGTAAGGCATTCGACAAGGTTCCCCATGGGAGACTGATTAGCAACGTTAGATCTCACAGAATACAGGGAGAACTAGCCATTTGGACACAGAACTAGCTCAAAGGTAGAAGACAGAGGGTAGTGGTGGAGGGTTGTCTTTCAGACTGGAGGCCTGTGACCAGTGGAGTGCCACAAGGATCGGTGCTGGGTCCTCTACTTTTTGTCATTTACAGAAATGATTTGAATGCGAGCACAAGAGGTATAGGTAGTAAGTTTGCAGATGACACCAAAATTGGAGGTGTAGTGGACAGCGAAGAGGGTTACCTCAGATTACAACAGGATCTGGACCAGATGGGTCAATGAGCTGAGAAGTGGTAGATGGAGTTTAATTCAGATAAAAATGTGTTGCTGGAAACAACACATTTTCAGCAACACATTTTCAGCTCTGATCTCCAGCATCTGCAGTCCTCACTTTCTCCTTTAATTCAGATAAATGCAAGGTGCTACATTTTGGGAAAGCAAATCTTAGCAGGACTTAGATACTTAATGGTGAGGTCCTAGGGAGTGTTGCTGAACAAAGGGACTTTGGAGTGCAGGTTCATAGCTCCTTGAAAGTGGAGTGGCAGTTAGATAGGATAGTGAAGAAGGCATTTGGTATGCTTTCCTTTATTGGTCAGAGTATTGAGTACAGGAGTTGGGAGGTCATGTTGCAGCTGTACAGGACAGTAGTGAGGTCACTGTTGGAATATTGTGTGCAGTTCTGGTCTCCTTCATATCGGAAAGATGTTGTGAAACTTGAAAGGGTTCAGAAAACATTTACAAGGATATTGCCAGGGTTGGAGGATTTGAGCGAAAGGGAGAGGCTGGACAGGCTGGAGCTGTTTTCCCTGGAGCGTTGGAGGCTGAAGGGTTACCTTATAGAGGTTTACAAAATTATGAGGGGCATGGATAGGATAAATCTGCAAAATCTTTTCCCTGCAGTCGGGGAGTCCAGAACTAGAGGGCATAGGTTTAGGGTGAGAGGGGAAAGATATAAAAGAAACCTAAGGGGCAGCTTTTTCACACAGAGGGTGGTACGTGTATGGAATGAGCTGCCAGAGGAAGTGGTGGAGGCTGGTACAACTGCAACATTTAAGAGGCACTTGGATGGGTACATGAAGAGGAAGGGTGTGGAGGGATATGGGCCGGGAGCTGGCAAGTGGGACTAGATTGGGTTGGGATATCTGGTCGGCATGGACATGTTGGACCAAAGTGTCTGTTTCCATGCTGTATGTCTCTATGACTATGACGTGTGCAATAAACCATTCTTGAGGTTCTAAGAGGATTCCCACATGTGGGTTTTTGGATGTAGAATAGGAAGGAAAGGTGATGGAGATGGAGATCAGGGAAGGTTTAGCATGCGGATCTACTCAGTGCAGTGAGGAGGATAAACAGGAATAGAACTCCCCTCTCCCCCTTTCAAGAGAAAAGTGGAGAACCCAACCCCTTCTGCGCCAAAGACTCCTGTAGAGACAAGCCGTACCACATTAGCAGAAAATTTAATTTACCAGGGTACATCCCATGAATGTAACATTGTGATAGCAAACGATCTCAAGGGAACATTTCTATCAAAACAAGAATGGAGGTGGAGTGGTTACTGGTGAAGAGAAGACAGAAAATGAAATATCACCCTTTAATCTTTCCTTAGAACATGAAGTTGCTGTGTTCTTCTCGCTCTACTTACCAAGTCTTGCAAAGAGAGAAAGAGACACTAACTTTTGTGTTTGACCAAGGTAATAAATCTTTCTTGTCTGGATGCTAATGTGAATGCCCATAGTCTCTCCATTAAGTGTTAATTCTGTGTTTTGGTTTGTAGGCATCTGCATTTGTCGGTTGTTATATGTTCTCTTTTGCAATTTGTATGTTTTGCCTCAAAATCTAGTAATATTTTGAGTTTAGTTTGTATTTTGGGAACGTATGGTGATTTGAAAGTGTAGTGTGTGCCTGTGTCAGTGTGCAAAATGTATAGTTAATGTATTGTCCTTTTAAGGAACTTTGGATGGTTGTGTAAAGGAAAAACTGAGACAAAATATTCATTTCGAATTTCACTCTCATAGCTTGATAGACATTTACCTCTTGGAATTGACAACAGCTGATTAAAATTAATTGAAGAAATAAAATTAAGATGTAACTTATCTGTTCTATCTTCAAATTAGAGCATTGTGTTTGGATTGAGGAAAGAGTCTGGGTAAATTATAATTTTAGAAATGTTATGTTTAAAAAGCAACCTTCACCATTTACTTTGTCTCATGCCATTAAGCCAATTGGCAAGCTCACCCTGAATCTCATGTGACCTAACTTTAATAATTAGTTTACAATGTGGAACCTTGTCAAAGTCTTTACTAAAATCCAAATAAATAATGTCGACTGCTCTGTAATCAACCACCTTCCTCAAAAAACTCATTCATGTTGTGAGACATGATTTTCCTCACACATAACCATGCTGACTATCCTTACTCAATTTATGCCTCTCTAAATGTCCACAAACTCTATCTTTGATAATCACCTCCAACAATTTACCACAACCAAAGTCAGCCTCACAGGTCTATAAGTTCCCTGCTTTCTCCTGACAATCTTTCTTGAACAAAGGTACAATGCTTGCCACCCTCCAGTCAACAGGCATCTCACCCATTGTTATAGATGATGCAAATATTTCTGCAAGAGGACTCATAAGTTCCTCCCTTACTTTCCACAATGTTCTGGAATACATCTGATTTGGTCCCACCTTTATATTCTCTAAGACCTCCCAAACGTCTTCGTCTTCAATATGAACTGTTTTTAAAACATTCAAGTTTATTTCCCCTCATCCTCTAAACTCAATTTCTTTCTTTACAGTAAAAACTGACATATAATATTCATTTAGTATCTTTCCCATCTCCAGCAGTTCAACACCAATGACCTCCTTTAAGAGGCCATACCCACTCTCTAGTTGCCCTCTTGCTCTTAATGCATTTGTAGAATCGCTTTGGATTATCCTTAACCTTATCTGCCAATGCTAACTCAAATCCCCTCTTTGCCTTCCTAATTTCTCTATTAAGAATGCCCCTACAATCTTTATATTGATTAAGAGATTCAACTGAACCAAGTTATGATTAGATTAGATTACATTAAAGTGTGGAAACAGGCCCTTCGGCCCAACAAGTCCACACCGACCCGCCGAAGCGTAACCCACCCATACCCCTACATTTACCCCTTACCTAACACTACGAGCAATTTAGCATGGCCAATTCACCTGACCTGCACATCTTTGGACTATGGGAGGAAACCCACACAGACACGAGGAGAATGTGCAAACTCCACAGTCAGTCGCCTGAGGCAGGAATTGAACCTGGGTCTCTGGCGCTCTGAGGCAGCAGTGCTAACCACTGTGCCACCGTGCCGCCCACAAATCTGTATTTAAAATAAGGTTCTCTCTTATTTTTCATCTATTGTTCCATACTCTTACCAGTCTTACCCTTCACTCGAACAGGAATAAAATGCCTCTGAACTCGTCATCACACTCTTGAATGCCTCCCACCCGCCAGATATCCTTTTTCCTGAAAACAGTCGACTCCAATCATCTTTGGAAAGTGCTTAATCACATAGCATTAAAATTTGCCTTATTTCACTTAAAAATTTTGATTTTTTTATGGAAGGCTTGTTCTTGTTCATAACCATTTCATAACTGAACTCTGATGACTGGACTCAAAGTGTTCCACTGGCTTTACTTCAGTAACCTGTCCTGCCTTATTACCCAAAGGAAGGTCGAGCTTTGCTCCTTCTCGAGTAGGACCATCCACATATTGAGAAAGAATATTTTCTTAAACATATTTGACAATTTTTTCACCATCCAAACTTTTAATACAATGATAACTCCAGTCAATGTTTGGAAAATTAAAATCCCCCATCATTAACAGCCTTATTGTCCTTGTGTGTATTGGAGATCTCCCTACATATTTGTTTCTCAATTTCTCTCTTACTGTTGGGGAGCCTATTGTACAATCTCATCAAAGTGACCTTTCCTTTCTTATTTGTTATTCGTTCCCATATATTTTCACTGTACGATGTAAATAGAAAAAACCAAGAGCTGCGATACTGTCCTGATCACACATTCCCAGGACAGGGACAGCACAGGGTGAAACATAGATCAATTTCAAAACTGAAAATAAAGTTGCCCTGACTCTGTTAAACAAAACCAAAAGTGCTATTACTATGGGGAGAGAAAACAAAAGATGAACAAGCAAAAAAAAGTCTCTACCTTGATGGTCCTTATCGACCTCTTTTGGGCATTTACCACAAGGGGCCAAAGTAAACATAAACTCAAGCAAAATCAAAGACGACAAATAATTAAACAAACAATTAAACAACTAAGTAAATAAATCCTCTCTGCCCTATCCCTAATGAACACTCCCAGGACAGGGACAACGATGGTTGAAAATCCAAGGGAAAATAAAACAGCCCTCTTCCTGGGGCACCAAACTGAAAATAAACACAAACTGAATGGGCTAAATGTAAACTGATACAACAGAGACAATGAACTAAATGAGAATATCATTATCCACGCTGATAACGCACTTCAGCCCTCACGGTGCCCAGCAGTCTCAAAGGCCTCGACTGCGCTGGTGAGCACTGTGTGCTCCCTCTCCAGGGACACGTGAGCATGGATGTAACTGGGAAAGAGGGGCACACAATCTGCAACAATGAGCTCCCCTTCAGCCTGCTGCCTGTTGATGGTGATCTTGACCAGGCCCAGGAGCAAAGCCATGAGAAAATTCAGACTTGTCTACCCCTCCCCCACCGAGTTCTCATAGATCAGGAGTGTGGGGCTGAAGTGCAACCAACTTTTAACAACAGCCCCTTCAAAGAGATAAAAAGGTGCTGCAAACAGATGCACCATCTCCTCCAGGGCACAGAACATGCACGTGGTCTGGCGCCTGGTAAAATTACTCATTCACCAAGATTGCTGCGTGTAGCATTCTCCACCACAGATCCCCGATGTAAGAGGAGAGGACACCTTCGTAGACGGCCCTCCATTGGAGAACTCTGCCACCGGAGGGTGAAACATTACACCAAGGCACATCCAGGTGGTGGGTGAAAGCATAACAGTGGAGAGTGTATGTACAAATAATACCACCGTGCTGTTCAAAAGTGCACCAGGAGGATATCTCAGAGATGACTCAGACTATGGAGCACCCATGTCACAGGGGAGAGTCGGCTGTGTATGGGACAATGTGAAATTCCGGACGGATGGTGATCAGTTGTCCGGAAGGTCACTGCACACTTGAGCTGCCTCAAGTGTACGCGAGGTGTGAGGGCTGAATGCCTTGTCCATCAGACTCTGGATGGCTCGGGGCACGAACCAGAGGGGGACCGACACCCTCGCAGTCAATCTTGTCAGTGTTAGCCAGTCCACTCCTCTGCCATCCAGTGGGTCCCCGACTCTGGTCATCCCTGTAACCCAAGCTCTCTCCTCCCCCAGCCAGCACAAACCGTGTTCAGGATCCTATTCCTGAGCAGGGCTCCCTGATGAGAGCCAGCTCTCTCACAGGGGGAAAAGCTCCGACTCAAGCTGAATGTGTCCCAGACAGTGATCAGGTTCAGATAGAAACCAGACAATCCCTGAAAGATGACCTGAGACTGGGACCAATCCACAAACAGGAATTGCATGCTGGAACGGAGGTCGTGCACTTGATGGAAGAAATACGTCATAAGACTCAATGTAAAGGTATCAGTACAGGGTCTGAAGGTGGGGAGTCTTTACCTGGGTGCAATGTCACACCAGCGGCTGACCACCCTCCTCAAGCGGGAGACTCAGAACCACAGCAGTGACTCAGCGCTGTCTGTTGTCCCAGGAAAGCCCAGTGAGTTTTTACTGGACATGAGTGAGAAAGCGAGGAGGGACCAAACTGACCAGCTAGTACCACAACATGGCAGCAACCAACTGGTTTATGACTCACAATCACATTGTGTAGGACAACACTCATGCCCTGATGCTTTCCAGATCTGAGACGAGGGACCCATCATCAGCCAGCAGCACAAAGAGCTGCAGGCAGAACCTGTGTCTTTTTACCAGTGAGTAAAAGGAGGAGCCATCACGGTTGAGATCCCAAAGGAACGTATGCATCCTGGTACTCAACGGCATCCAAATCTTGGAGCATACCTTCTTCTCTTCGTACACCTACAGTGGGCTGACTGAAATTGGCCCACCTCCTTCTCCAACCCCTTGATTCTGGATTTCCGCCTCTTTGTTGACCCTCATGTCTCCTGCTGACAGAAGACATTGACGCGAGTCTTATCCACATCTCACCTTAGCCTCAAGGTGGGGAAGCTTCCTTGCTTCCTTCTCCATCCAGTCCAGAAGTGATGTAGCGAGTCCCAGAACTACTTGTCATCCTGCAGCAGCTTGTTAAAGTGCAAGTACACGATCCTCACTCCGGTGCTAAATGGACCGTGCTCTGCTCAGACCAGGTTGTGATCAGAAAACGGCACTTGCTGCATGGAGGCCTTCAGAACACAGGAGGCATATGCCCAGGAAATGGAGATGCCGTCAATGCTGGACACTCCAAGCTCTGATTATGACCAACTTTGCCTTCCTTAGTCTCTCAAAGAGCTCTGCCAAATGCTCCATGTGATCTTTCCATGAATGGTTAAAGATCATCAAGTCACCCATGTAGGTGACACAATTAGACCAGAAGACCTAGGATCAGGAATTAGGCCATTCAGCCCATGAGTCTGCTCCACCATTCACTCATGTCTGATACGATTCTCAACCCCATTCTCCCACTTTCTCCCAAAAAATTTGATCTCCTTGATACTCAAGAGCATATCAATCTCAGACTTAAATTTATTCAATGGCCTTTCCTCCACAGCCTTTTATGGCAATGAATTCCATAGATTCACCATTCTCTGGCTGAATAAGTTTCTCTTTATCTCCTTTAGCCTAGGGGTATGCTCACAACATTTAGTGTCTCTTATGAATGGAAACATTTTCACGACATCTACTCTGTCTCGGCCATTCAGTATTCTGCATGTTTCAATTAGATATCCCCCTCATCCTTCTGAACTCCATTGAGTTTAAACCCAGAGTCCTCAAACGTTCCTCAGATGTTATGCTTTTCATTCCTACAACTATTCTCATAAATGTCCTCTGAACATGCTCCAGGGCTAGTATCCTTCCTGAGAAATGGGACCAAAAACTCCAAATGTGGTCTGACCAGAGCTTTATAGAGCATCAGAAGTACATCCTTGTTTTTATTTTCAAGTCCTCTCAAAATAAATGTTGTCATTGCATTCGCCTCCCTAACTACTGACTCAACCTACAAGTTTACCTTGAGAAAATCCAAGACTAAAACTCCCAATCTCTTTGCACATCAGACTTCTGAATTCTCTCCCCATTTAGAAAATAGTCTATTCTTCCTACCAAACTACCAAAGTACATCACCACCCACTTTCCCACATTGCACCTCATCTGCCACTTCTTTGCCCACTCTCCTAATCTGTCCAAATCTTTCTACAGCCTCTCCATCTCTTCAATGTTATCTGTCCCTCGATCTAACTTTGTATCATCTGCAAATTTAGCCAGTATGCCCTCAGTTCCTTCATCCAGATCATTAATGTATAAAGTGAAAAATTGTGTTCTCACCACTGAGCCTTGGGGAACACCAACTGTCACCAGCTGCCATCCTGAGAAGGACCCTTTTCTCCTCACTCTTTTTTCTGCCAGACAGCCAAGCTTCCATCCATGCTCGCACCTTGCCTCTGACACCATGGGCCCTTCTCTTACTCAGTAGCCTTCTGTGTGGCATCTTGCCAAAGACCTTCTTGAAGTTCAGGTAGATAACATCCATTGGCTCTCCTTGGTCTAACCTGCTCATTACTTCCTCAAAGAATTCTCATATATTTGTAAGGCATGACCTCCTGTTGTTATGAAGTGATGCTGATTTTGCCCTATTTTACGATACACTTCCAAGTATTCAGAAATCTCATCCTTCACAATTGATTCCAGGATTTTATCCCCAACAGAGGTTAGGCTAATTTTCTGTCTTCTCCTCTGGCACCTTTTTGATTCCAGTGATTCCTGAAAGATCGTCACTAACGCCTCCACTATCTTATTAGGTATCGCCCTTAGAACTCTGGGGTGCAGTCCATCTGGTCCAGGTGATTTATCCACCTTCAGGCCATTCAGTTTTTCTAACACCTTCTCTTGATGATGGCCATCATACTCAGCTCTTTCCCCTCATTCTTTTGAATGTTTGGGATATTACTCGTCTCTCCCACAGTGAAGATTGATGTGATATAATTATTCAGATGCTCAGCCATTTCCTTGTTCCCCACTACTAAATTTCAACATCATTTTCCAGCAGTCCAATGTCCACTTTTGCCTCTCTTTTGCCCTTTATCTATCTGAAGAAACTCTCAGCCTTCCTTTATATTACTGGCTAGCTTGCCCTCATACTTAATCTTCTCCCTTTTTATTGTTTTCTTGATGCCCTCTGTTGATCTTTGTAAGCTTCCCAATCCTCTGGTTTCCCACTGCCTTTCACCACATTATCTGTTTTCTTGTTTGCTGTTATGCTGTCCATGACTTTCCGAATGTCACAAAGCTAGTCCCTTTTTTTCCTGAAAGCTGTTCCTGAGGTCAAGAAGACTCTACCCTTGACTTTTTTCCCTAGAGGGGCAATAAACTGGGCCAGGCTCTGATCAGACTGGCTTGGTACAGAGATGAAAAGGATTTGAGAGGCCTTTTGTTTATATGTAAACAGATCAGACTTCAGGCAAAATGGTCATGTTTTAGAAGTGATCTGTATAATGAAAGGGGAGTGGTCAGCTCTCCAGCTGAGCTGAGCAGTTTTAGTTCAGTCAGACTTGGTGAAAAGTTCAACAGGGAGCTGAGTGGAAGCTGTCTCTCTTTCTGCCAGCGTCCTAGGTTCGATTCCAAGCTTGGGTGACTGTCTGCGTGGAGTTTGCACTTGTCTGAGTGGGTTTCCTCCAGGTGCTCCGGTTTCCTCTCTCAGTCCAAAGATGTACAGGTTAGATGACTTGGACATGCTTAAATTGTCAATTAGGTGCATTTATCAGAGGGAAAAGGGGTTTGGGTGGATTACTCTTCGGAGGGTCAGTGTGGACCTGTTGGGTCATAGGGCCTGTTCACACAATGTAGGGAATCTAATCAACTCTGTTCAGAAGCCTTAGAAAAGTGGCTGGTGCATTTTTCATTCCAAAGGGCATCACTTTAAATTGAAAAATCCCATTTGGGGCTCCAAAAGCAGAAACTACTTTTGCTCTGTCCAGCAATGGTAATTGCCAGGAACCGTGAAGCAAGTCCCACTTTATGATTTAAGTGGCTTGTCTTATGTTTTCCACACAATACTCCAGCGTTGCAATTGGGTGTGAATCAAATTCAGTCCTAGTGTTGACCTTCTGATAATCTATGCAAAATCATTGAATACCACCAGACTTCGGAACCAACACAATCAGTGAACTCCACTCACTTTGACTTATCTCCATCAAGTCTTCTCGGAACATCTTTTTCACTTCCTTCTGAACCTGGGCTGTTTTGAGAGGATTAAGCTTGGAGGGGTGTTGTTTTATCGGAACAGCATTCTCTTTGTCAACCTCATGTACTATGGCATGAGACCTCCCCATTCTATTTCTACATTGGTTCTCAAGGACTGTAACAAATATTTCAATTCAGTTCTCTGTTCCTGGGACAGAAAGCTCACTGCCTTATCCCATTACTTGACGACTTTGTCATTATTCAGTTTATTTTGAGGCACATCAAAATCCAAATCACCTGGATTTGATTCCTCACTCTGAGTGGCAGTAGCTAATACCTGTTTTTCTAGCTCCCTTACCCTGTCATAGTATTGTTTCTGCATGTTCACATGATATACTCAATAATTTTGTTTCCTACCTGGCACCTTTACCAGATAACTCCCCTGACTTAACTACTTCTCAATCTGGCACGCATCACTAAACCTTGTTTTGAAGGGATCTCCTGACATTGGTTACAGCACTGATACTTCATCCTCACAGGCAAACATACAACTATTAGATTTCTTATCTGCTTCTTTGTTCAATAAGCGACATATCACCTTCAAATATTGTCCAGCTAATTCACCTACTCTGTTTAATCTGTCTCTGACCTCAGATACATAATCCAACTGTAAGATCTCTGACTTTTCCTTAATTATCAGCTTTTCCTTAATTTTAAAGGTTGTCTTACTTTGCCCAAATATCAATCCAAATGGAGTAAACACAGTTAATTCATTTGAAGAATCTCGAGTAGCAAGTAATATAAAGGGGATACATTTAACCCAATTGTTTGGGTCATTCTGGCAATAAACCCTCAACATGGTCTTTAGGTGCTGATGCTATTTTTCCAAGGATACCAGAGATTCACCATGGTCCGCATTTGATGCATAAACTATCCATGACCTCCTTCAATAATTTGGCAGTGAGATTGTGCCCTTGGTCTGACTGAATCTCTGAGTAATCTATAATGGGTAAAGAAAGCATGCAACTCTTCTACAACATTTTTGCCTTGAAATTCCAGAATGGAATTGCTTCCAGAAACCTAGTGGACACATCCATTATGGTTAGGAAATTCTGGTTCCCACCTCTGGTTTTAAGGAGGGGGGTGGGGTGGGTGCGGTCTACACGATTATAATTCATGCAAAAGGTTCTTCAAATGAGAAGTGGCACCAAAGGTTCTGGTTTCATCACTGCCTGTGGTTTTCTTGCCATCTGACATGTAGGAAAGTTATGGCAAACTTCAACCACATCTTTATGTAATCT
>NC_057715.1:59937684-59940000 GCF_004010195.1 Chiloscyllium plagiosum | reverse complement strand
ACTTCCCCAATCTTGATTGGACTTTCTAACCTTATCTTACACAGGGGAATACCACTCCTCATCTTTCCATTTATTCCACAGATTACCATACACTCAGACAATATTTCAGAAGGATTGCCATTATTTTCATCTCTCATTATTAGAGACAGATTATTTCCATACCTCACAATATTTTATGTTTATTATCTATTCCCCCTAATCTACCTGAGTAAACCTTACCCACACAGGCGACTTCGTTGAAAAGATCGAGCACTATCTTACTATCCAGCCTGTGACTAGGCTGTGCACTCTCCTTCAGCTCCTCAACTTCCCTTGAGATTTCCTTCACAGCCTTAACTAATCTGACTAGTTTAAATCCCACTCATAACCACATTCTTCTTCCCAGTGCCTTTCTTAAACCACCAGCACTGTGACCTTGTGTCTCATCTTATTGCAGGAAAAAAACCTGAGGTCTTTCACCTCTTTTCCACCCTCTTGATTTTCTTTATTCATCGTGGTAAACTGTTCCCAGTTGTTTTTTTATTGTAGGATCGCCCTCTTTCCCAATTTCTATCCCTCACGGAACAAAATTGCTGTCAGAAGCTGGATTTCGATTTATGTATAATTGCATGTTCATCTCTTCAGCTCTTCTTGCTGTTTTAACTTACTGTTCCTCAACATGAGTTGTCATCAATTCTGGAAGTGAGTTTTTAAACTTCTCCAGCAGAATACATCTTTTAGAGCCTCTCATCTTTTCTATTCTTACTTTTCTCAACTACCTGTTGAAATTGCTCTGTTTAATTCTTTCAAACTCACTGCAAGTCTGACATTGTACATTTCTTACATTTCTGAACCATTGTCTGTACCCTTCTGGTACCACTTGTTAGGCACTCGACATAGACTTCTTTACTTCTTCATATATCCTGACACCGACTCTGACAGCACTGGACACAATTCACTAACTTTGTTTGGATCAACAAAACCCACATGGTTACTGGCCACTTTAATTGTTTAGACATTTTCTCAATTGAGATGAAAAAGGCTTCTGTATCCTTCTCATCATATGGAGGTAATGCTTAGATATATTTAAATAAGTCTGCACCCGGCCTTTGGCTGCAGTGATTTAGCTCATCACCGTCCTCCTCACTAAACCTATCTTCATCTCTATCCTTTTGAACCAACTTTCCTGTCTAATTGTTAACTTTTGTAGTTTTCTCTCTCTCTCTTTTTCCTTCCTTCTGCAAGGCCCTTCCCCGCCTGCTCTGTTTCCTCAACTTTTAACTGTAAGTCATAATGTTTTCGTTCCCTTTCTAACTCGAATTGTCTTACTTGCAGTTTAATTTTCTCTAACTCCACTGTACTTGACTGTAGGGCTTTTGCCCAAAACATCGATTTTCCTGCTCCGTGGATGCTGACTGACCTGCTGTGCTTTTCCAGTACCACTCTGATCTAAACTCTGTTTGTCTGGAATACTTAAATGCATCGCTAACTCCGTTACAATTTCAGCTTTTTAATTATTCCTCATTAAACTCAATTTCAGCTTCTTTGCTCATTCTACAAGTGTCACCTTTTTCTGATTTTTCTAAACTTTCTTGGCAAATTTGAGAAGCAACTTTGCCCCTGAATCCCCTGAGCAATGCTCTGAGCCATTTCCCCATTTTCAATTTAACCAACAACAAGCAACCAAAATTAAACAGATTTTCCAGTTCTGACTTGCGTTTTATTTTAAGATCTAGGACCTTAGTCCAGAGGTCTGTTTAAATCTGCTGGGACCTTTTGTATCCTAAATCTGGAAAAAAATCTGTCCAGATCCTGGACTCGAGTCACCAGTCAGTTTTAAAGCAGAAGTTGACCCCTTTCTGAGAACTAAAACCAAAACACTAAAAGGTGCACCAGATACTTTAATGTGTAAAAAAAGTGTGAAAACTGATGTAACCTGCCTTTCAACAACTTCCAGTGTTTCAATAAAATAAATCCCTAACACTCACATTAAAATCAACAAGTAACAATTTATTTAACTAACTCTAACAGTGAACAAATTAGCTAAACTATTAACAAACCAAATACATCCCTTCCAACTACTAATTTTCCCAAATAAAACAAGATTCTAATGGTTTGCTTTTCTAATAAACATAAGGCTCACTCATCCAACAAAAACAGAATTTAGTCTCTTGAAATTACTGCCAGGTTAAGTGTCTTACAGAATTATTCTGTGCCTACTGCGTCGTTCTTCTGTCAGGAACATCTTCCCTGTTTTTTTTTTAATTCTGTTATTTTGAAGCTTGTTTCTCTAACACATGATGATTGTGAGAGCCAATTTCTCTCTCTCTCTCTCTC
>NC_057715.1:59933437-59937184 GCF_004010195.1 Chiloscyllium plagiosum | reverse complement strand
TGATGTGCTACTGAGACTTTATAAAGTTCTGGTTATGCCCCATTTAGAATACGGTGTCCAGTTTTGGGCACCACACTTCCGCGTGTCCAGTGGAGATTCACACAGATGATCCCTCAAATGGTAGTCCTAACATATGATGAACAGCTGAGGATCCTGGGATTGTATTCGTTAGCGTTCAGGAGGTTGAGGGGAGATCTAATAGAAACTTACAAGCATGGCTTGGAAAGGGTGGAGACTGGAAAATTGTTTCCCTCAGCCAGGGAGACTAGAACTCGTGGGCACATCCATAGAATTAGAGAGGGTCAATTTAAAATAGAAATGAAGAGACATTTCTTCAGCCAGAGAGTGGTGGGCCGTGGAATTCACTGCCACGGAGCGCAGCTGAGGCTGGGACATTAAATACCTTCAAGGCAGAGATTGATGAATTCTTAATCTTGCAAGGAATTAAGGGATACGGGGAGAGTGTGGGTAGGTGGCGTTGAAATGCCCATCAGCCATGATTGAATGGTGGAGTGGACTCGATGGGCTGAATAGCCTTACTTCCACTCCTATTTCTCATGGTCTTATGGTCGTATCTTTTAAAGGCACCATGCAAAAGTCCAGGCTCCAGGAACTGACATTTCAAGAAAATGGCTGGTCAGAAATAGAGGCCAGAAAGTGTCTCCAAGCAGCAGCAACAGCAGCCAGTCTGAATTACGTGTCCCTCCATGCAGGCAGACTGCAGTGCACGAGGCTCCAGGTCCCAAACAGCAGCTACACTCTGGTGCAGTTGGCATTATTACAGCAGTCCTAACTCACCAAGAAGAAATGCAGTACACCAGGCTCCCAAAGGCAGCAGCAGTGAAGAATCCCAAGCTCCATTCCCTCCACAGCACTCGAGGCTCCAGGCTTTAGGCCGAAACCAGCTCCAGCTGCTCTCAGTTACAGCAGGTGTTGCCACTCCAACTTCCACATTCCAATCACAGCAGCAGCAACAGAGTGCAGCCTCCTAATACACTGCCCTCTACAGGGAATAAAACCCTCCCTCTCCACTCTCTTTCTCTTGCCATCGAGCCAGTTCTGTAGCCAATTCTCCCTGTATTCAATGTGATCCAACCTTGCTAACCCGGCCTGCCATATGGAACCTTGTTGAATGCTTCACTGAAGTCCATAAACATCACATCCTCTGCTCTGCCTTCATCAGCCCACTTCGTTATTGCTTCAAAAAACTCAATCAAGTTAATGAGACATGATTTCCAATGTACAACACAATGTAGACTGCTGAGTGAGTGCTATTTATTGAAGTACATTTCCCTTAAGATCCCCTCAAACAACTTGCCCACCTCTGATGTCAGTCTCATCAGTCCATAGTTCCGTGGCTTTTCCTTCCACCTTTTTTAAACAGTGGCACCACTGTAGTCAACCTCCAGTCTTCCGGTACCGCGTCTGTGACTATCAATGATACAAATATTTCAGCAAGAGGCTCAGCAATCACTTCTCAAGTTTCCCACAGAGTTCAAGGGGACACTGATCAGGTCCCAGGGATCAATCCACCTTTATGCATTTTATGAAATCCAACACCTCCTCCACATCTTTTGTGTCCATGTATGATGTTATTTCTCTGTTATTCAAAGAGATGATCTGCAGATAGAGAACTGGAAGATAAAAGATAAACAAAATTAAGGATAATAAAATTGATTACAGGTTAAAGAGGTTACACAATTTGAAAATAGTGAATTTTGGATAATGTATGCAAATAGATTAACTGAGAGAAAAACACAGATGTTGACAGTTTGAGCAGATCATTCCACTCAAAAGACCAAGGGACATGACGTAGATGACAAAAATGTGATCTTAGACTTGGTCATTGGGTAAGGGTTGGGGTTGTGACCCTTGCCTTGGCCATAATAAGAGCAGTCATGAAGGAAACACAATTTGTAGAAGAGGCAAATGAGAGGAACCATCAACGGACTAAACATACCAAAACAATTAGAACTCGTGCTCCAAGGCAAATGAGGTGTTGGAGATGTAATGTTCAAGTACATCCATGGGTGAGAATATATTGCATATGAGTTGAGTGTGTGGTGCTGGAAAAGCAGAACAGGTCAAGCAGCATCCGAGGACCAGGAAGATCAACATTTTGGAGGGGAAGGTGGAGCCGATGGGTGGGAAGGAAGATGGACAGGTAAAACAGGTCATGAAGGTGGAGCCGAGCTAGAAGGTTGAAACTGGGATCAGGTGGGAGGAGCGGAAATTCATGGACCTCCCCATCTCCATCAATGGTGACCGACTCAACGCTGATATTTTCTACAAACCCACCGACTCCCACTGGATTACACCTTCTCCCACTCTGCCTCCTGTAAAAATGATATCCTTTATTCCCAAATCCTCCACCGCATCTGCTCCCAGGAGGACCAGTTCCACCATAGAACACACCAGTTATCCTCCTTCATTAAAGACTGTAACTTTCCCTTGACAACATAGTGGAAGATGCTCTCCAATGCATCTCATCCACGTCTGATATCTCTGCCCTCAAATCCCACTCCTCTAAATGCAACAACTACAGAATCCCCCTGGTCCTCACTTTCCATTCCCCACCAACCTCTGTATACATTGCATCATCCTCTGCCACTTCCGCCACCTACAAGTGGACCCCACCACCAGAGATATGTTTCCCACCTTTCCATAAAGACAATTCCCTCCGTGACTAGCTCGTCAGGTCCACGCTCCCCAAGAAGCCACGCACCCCTCCCGACACCTTCCCCTGCCTCCGCAGGAATTGAAAACCCAAACCTCACCTCCCCCTCACCTCTGTCCAAGGCCCCAAAGGACCCTTCCACATCCATCAAAATTTCACCTGCACTTTCACATATGTCATTTACTGAATCCATTGCTCCCGATGTAGTCTCATCTACATTGGGGAGACTGACAGCCGACTCGCCGAGTGCTTCAGAGAACATCTCCAGGACAACCGCACAAACCAAACCCACCGCCCTTTTGCCGAACTCTTTAACTCCCCCTCCCACTCTGCCAAGAACATGTAGGTCCTAGGCCTCCTCCATTGCCACGCCGTTACCACCTGACGCCGGAGGAAGAACGCCTCATCTTCCACCTTGGGACCCTCCAACCTATGGCATCAATGTGGATTTCACCAGTTTCCTCGTTTCCCCTCCCTCCCACCTTCTCCGAGTTCCAACCTTCCAGCTCAGTACTGTCCAACTTCCTTCGCATCCATCCGCTCCTCCCTCCCCTCCAACCTATTACGTTTATCCTCACCTCCATCCATCTATCACGCTCAGCTAACTTCCCCCCAGCCACATCCCCCCGCCCCCGCCCCCCCATTATCTGCAGTCCTCACTTTTGCCAATATTGCAAACAGCTGTAATATTGGTCTTGCGTGCTCCAGTAATTGAAATATTCAGCATGTATCAGTTCAGAAGATGGCAAAATAAAATTATATGCAGATTAAAAGATAAGGCAGGAATGAACCTGAAGGGCTGATTGTTATTATAAAAGGGATTGTATGAATTAATTAGTTAGATCTTTTTGGTATTTTAACTAATTATATTCATAAATAATGTGGAATTAACGCATAGACTGTTCATTATGATCTCAAGAATGGTTCACAGAATGAAAGGAAAATGGTGATCCTAAGACAGATATCTTTGGATCGAGAGGGTGGAGATGTTGGCCAGGGGTTGCTCTCACATAAAACCAGCAAGCTGGTGAACGGAAGTTACCCGAGCACCAGCCACTGGCTCAGAGGGT
>NC_057715.1:59924701-59930720 GCF_004010195.1 Chiloscyllium plagiosum | reverse complement strand
GGGACAAGATGTACATGTATTTGGAAAAGCAAGGACTGATTAGGGATAGTCAACGTGGCTTTGTGTGTGGGAAATCATGTCTCACAAACTTGATTGAGTTTTTTGAAGAAATAACAAAGATGATTGATGAGGGCAGAGTGGTAGATGTGATCTATTTGAGCTTCAGTCAGGCTCCACATGGGAGACTGGTTAGCAAGGTTAGATCTCATGGAATACAGAGTGAACCAGCAATTTGTATACAGAACTGGCTCAAAGGTAGAAGACAGAGGATGGTGGTAGAGGGATGCTTTTCAGACTGGAGGCCTGTGACCAGTGGAGTGCCTCAAAGATTGGTGCTAGGTCCACTACTTTTCATCATTTATATAAATGATTTGATGTGAGCATAAGAGGTACAGTTAGTAAGTTTACAGATGACACCAAAATTAGTAGTATAGCGGATAGCGAACAAGGTTACCTCAAATTACAACGGGATCTTGATCAAATAGGCGAATGGGCTGAGAAGTGTCAGATGGAGTTTAATTTAGATAAATGTGAGGTGCTGCATTTTGGGAAAGCAAATCTTGGTAGGACTTATATATTAATGAGAAGGTCCGAGGGAGTGCTGCTGAACAAAGTGATCTTGGAGTGCAGTTTCATAGCTCCTTCAAAGTGGAGTCACAGTTAGATGGGATAGTGAAGGTATTTGGTATGCTTTCCTTTATTTGTCAGAGTATTGAGTACAGGAGTTGGGGGGTCATGTTGTGGCTATACAGAACATTGGTTAGGCCACTGTTGGAATATTGCATGCAATTCTAGGTCTCCTTCATATTGTAAAGATTTTGTGAAACTTGATAGGGTTCAGAAAAGTTTTACAAGGATGTTGCCAGGGTTAGAGAATTTGATCTATAGGGATAATATGATTAGACTGGGGCAGTTTTCCCTGGAGTGATAGAGGCTGAGGGGTTACATTATAGAAGTTTATAAAATCATGAAGGGCATGGATAGGATAAATAGAGAAAGTCTTTTCCCTGGGGTCGGGGAGTCCAGAACTAGAGGGCGTAGGTTTAGGGTGAGAAGGTAAAGATATAAACGAGACCTCAGGGGCAACTGTTTCATGCAGAGGGTGGTATGTGTATGGAATGAGCTGCCAGAAGAAGTGATGTAGGCTCGTATAATTGCAACATATAAAAGGCATCTGGAATGGCATATGAATTGGAAGGGTTTGGAGGGATATGGGCCGGGTGCTGGCAGGTGGGACTAGATTGGGTTGGGACATTTGGTCGACATGGATGAGTTGGACTAAATGGTCTGTTTCCATGCTGTACATCTCTATGACTCTAAGACGTGTGCAATAAACCATTCTTGAGGTTCTCAGAGGATTCCTACATGTGGGCATTTGGACCGAGAATAGGAAGGAAATTGATGGAGATATAGATTGGGGGAAGTTTAGTATGTGGATCTACTCAGTGCAGTGAGGAAGATAAACAGGAATATAACTCCCCACCCCCTTTCGAGAGAAAAGCAGAGAACCCAGCCCCTTCTGCGCCAATGGCTCCTGCAGAGACAAGCCGTACCAGAGGGGCAAATGCTGACACAAGTCTCACCACGTTTGCAGAAAATTTAATTTACCAGGGTACATCCCATGAATGTAACATTGTGATAGCAAACGATCTCAAGGGAACATTTCTATCAAAACAAGAATGGAGGTGGAGTGGTCACTGGTGAAGAGAAGACAGAAAATGAAATATCACCCTTCAATCTTTTCTTAGAACGTGAAGTTGCTGTGTTCTTCTCGCTCTACTTACAAGTCTTGCAAAGAGAGAAAGAGAGACACTAACTTTTGTGTTTGACCAAGGTAATAAATCTTTCTTGTCTGGATGCTAATGTGAATGCCCATAGTCCCTCCATGAAGTGTTAATTCTGTGTTTTGGTTTGTAGGCATTTGCATTTGTCGGTTGTTATATGTTCACTTTTGTAATTTGTATGTTTTGTCTCAAGACCTAGTAATACTTTGACTTTAATTTGTATTTTGGGAACTTGTGGTGATTTGAAACTGTAGTGTGTGCCTGTGTCAATGTATAGTCCTTTTAAGGAACTTTGGATGGTTGTGTAAAGTAAAAACTGTGACAAAATATTCATTTCGAATTTCACTCTCATAGCTTGATTAAAAATTACCTCTTGGAATTGACAACAGCTGATTAAAATTAATTGGAGAAATAAAATTAAGATGTAACTTATCTGCTCAATCTTCAAATTAGAGCATTGTGTTTGGATTGAGGAAAGAGTCTGGGTAAATTATAATTTCAGAAACTTAATGTTTAAAAAGCAACCTTCACCATTTACTTTGTCTCCTGCCTGAAGAAGGGCTTATGCCTGAAACATCGATTCTCCTGTTCCCTGGATGCTGCCTGACCTGCTGCGCTGTTCCAGCAACACATTTTCAGCTCCTGCCATTAAGCCAATTATATATCTAATTGGCAAGCTCACCCTGAATCCCATTAGTTTACCATGTGGAAGCTTGTCAAAGACTTTACTAAAATCCAAATAAATATTGTCTACTCCGCTGTAATAAACCACCTTCCTCAAAAAAAACTCATTCATGTTGTGAGACATGTTTTTCCTCACACATAACCATGCTGTCTATCTTTACTCAATTTATGCCTCTCTAAATGTCCACAAACCCTATATTTGATAATCACCTCCAACAATTTACCACAACCAAAGTCAGCCTCACAGGTCTATAGTTCCCTGCTTTCTTCCGACAATCTTTCTTGAACAAAGATACTAGCCACCCTCCAGTCAACAGACATCTCACCCATTGTTATAGATGATGCAAATATTTCCGCAAGAGGACTCATAAGTTCCTCCCTTACTTTCCACAATGTTCTGGAATACATTTGATTAGGTCCCACCTTTATTTTCTCTAAGACCTCCCAAATTTCTTTGTCTTTAATGTGAACTGTTTTTAAAACATTCAAGTTTATTTCCTTATATTCTCTAGACACCGTTTCTTTCTCCACAGTAAAAATTGACGTAAAATATTCATTTAGTTTCTTTCCCACCTCCTTTAAGAGGCCATACCCACTCTCTAGTTGCCCTCTTGCTCTTAATGCATTTGTAGAATCGCTTTGGATTATCTTTAACCTTATCTGCCAATGCTAACTCAAATCCTCTCTTTGCCTTCCTAATTTCTCTCTTAAGAATTCCCCTACAATCTTTATATTGATTAAGAGATTCAACTGAACCAAGTTGTCTGCATTTCAAATAAGGTTCCCTCTTATTTTTGACAAGAACCTCAACATCTTTATTCATCCATTGTACGATACTCTTCGCAGCCTTACCCTTCACTCGAACAGGAAAAAAATGCCTCTGAACTTGTCATCACACTCTTGAATGCCTCCCACCCGCCAGATATCCTTTTTCCTGAAAACAGTCATCTTTTGAAAGTGTTTAATCACATAGCATTAAAATTTGCCTTATTTCAGTTGAAAATTTTGATTTTTTATGGAAGGCTTATCCTTGTTCATAACCATTTCATAACTGAACTCTGATGACTAGACTCAAAGTTTTCCCCTGGCTTTACTTCAGTAACCTGTCCTGCCTTATTACCCAAAGGAAGGTCTCGTTTTGCTCCTTCTCGAGTAGGACCATCCACATATTGAGAATGAAAATTTTCTTAAACATATTTGACAAATTTTTCACCATCCAAACTTTTAATATAATGATAACTTCAGTCAATGTTTGGAAAATTAAAATCCCCCATCATTAACAACCTTATTGTCCTTGTGTGTATTGGAGATCTCCCTACATATTTGTTTCTCAATTTCTCTCTTACTGTTGGTAAGCCTATTGTACAATCCCATCAAAGTGACCTTTCCTTTATTATTTGTTATTCGTTCCCATATATTTTCACTGGACAATGTAAATAGAAAAAAACAAGAGCTGCGATACTGTCCTGATCAGGCATTCCCAGGACAGGGACAGCACAGGGTGAAACATAGATCAAAGCCCACTCTGCAATTTCAAAACTGAAAATAAAGTTGCCCTGACTCTGTTAAACAAAACCAAAAGTGCTATTACTATAGGGAGAGAAAACAAAAGATGAACAAGCAAAAAAAAGTCTCTACCTTGATGGTCCTTATCGACCTCTTTTGGGGCATGGACAACAAGGAACCAAAGTAAAAATAAACTCAAGCAAAATCAAAGACGACAAATAATTAAACAAACAATTAAACAACTAAGTAAATAAATCCTCTCTGCCCCATCCCTAATGAACACTCCCAGGACAGGGACAACGATGGTTGAAAATCCAAGGGAAAATAAAACAGCCCTCTTCCTGGTGCACCAAACTGAAAATAAACACAAACTGAATGGGCTAAATGTAAACTGATACGACAGAGACAATGAACTAAATGAGAATATCATTATCCACGCTGATAATGCACTTCAGCCCTCACGGTGCCCAGCAGTCTCAAAGGCCTCGACTGCGCTGGTGAGCACGGTGTACTCCCTCTCCAGGGACACATGAGCATGGATGTAACTGGGAAAGAGGGGCACACAATCTGGAACAATGAGCTCCCCTTCAGCCTGCTGCCTGTTGATGGTGATCTTGGCCAGGCCCAGGAGCAAAGCCATGAGAAAATTCAGACTTGTCTACCCCTCCCCCACCGAGTTCTCATAGATCAGGAGTGTGGGGCTGAAGTGCAAGCAACTTTTAACAACAGCCCCTTCAAAGAGATAAAAAGGTGCTGGAAACAGATGCACCATCTCCTCCAGGGCACAGAACATGCACGTGGTCTGGTGCCTGGTAAAATTACTCATTCACCAAGATTACTGCGTGTAGCATTCTCCACCCCAGATCCCCGATGTAAGAGGAGAGGACACCTTCGTAGATGGCCCTCCATTGGAGAACTCTGCCACCGGAGGGTGAAACATTACACCAAGGCACATCCGGGTGGTGGGTGAAAGTACATCAGTGGAGAGTGTATGTACAAATAATACCACCGTGCTGTTCAAAAGGGCACCAGGAGGATATCTCAGAGAGTCGGCTGTGTACAGCACAATGTGAAATTCCGGACAGATGGTGATCAGTTTGTCCAGAAGGTCACTACACGCTTGAGCAGCCTCAAGTGTACATGAGGTTTGGGGGCAGAATGCCTTGTCCATCAGACTCTGGATGGCTCGGGGCACGAACCAGAGGGGGACCGACACCCTTGCAGTCAACCTTGTCGGTGTTATCCAGTCCACTCCTCTGCCATCCAGTGAGTCCCCGACTCTGGTCATCCCTGTAACCTGAGCTCTCTCCTCCCCCAGCCAGCACAAACCGTGTTCAGAAACCTGTTCCTGAGCTGGGCTCCCTGATGAGAGCCAGCTCTCTCACAGGGGGAAAAGCTCCGACTCGAGCTGAATGTGTCCCAGACTGTGATCAAGTTCAGATAGAAACCAGACAATCCCTGAAAGATGACCTGAGACTGGGACCAATACACAAACAGGAATTGCATGCTGGAACGGAGGTCGTGCACTTGATGGAAGAAATACGTCATGAGAATCAATGTAAAGGTATCACTACAGGGTCTGAAGGTGGGGAGTCTTTACCTGGGTGCAATGTCACACCAGCGGCTGACCACCCTCCTCAAGCGGGAGACTCAGAACCACAGCAGTGACTCAGCGCTGTCTGTTGTCCCAGAAAAACTCAGTGAGTTTTTCCTGGACATTAGTGAGAAAGCGAGGAGGGACCAAACTGACCAGCTAGTATCACAACATGGCAGCAACCAACTGGTTTATGACTCACAATCACATTGTGTAGGACAACACTCATGCCCTGATGCTTTCCAGATCTGAGACGAGGGATCCATCATCAGCCAGCAGCACAAAGAGCTGCAGGCAGAACCTGTGTCTTTTTACCAGTGAGTAAAAGGAGGAGCCATCACGGTTGAGATCCCAAAGGAACGTATGCATCCTGGTACTCAACGGCATCCAAATCTTGGAGCATACCTTCTTCTCTTCGTACACCTACAGTGGGCTGACTAAAATTGGCCCT
>NC_057715.1:59910362-59920116 GCF_004010195.1 Chiloscyllium plagiosum | reverse complement strand
GTTTGGGTCATCCTGGCAATAAACCCTCAACATGGTCTTTAGGTGCTGATGCTATTTTTCCAAGGATACCAGAGATTCACCATGGTCCGCATTTGATGCATAAACTATCCATGACCGCCTTCAATAATTTGGCAGTGAGATTGGGCCCTTGGTCTGACTGAATCTCTGAGTAATCTATAATGGGTAAAGAAAGCAAGCAACTCTTCTACAACATTTTTGCCTTGAAATTCCAGAATGGAATTGCTTCCAGAAACCTAGTGGACACATCCATTATGGTTAGGAAATTCTGGTTCCCACCTCTGGTTTTAAGGAGGGGGGTGGGGTGGGTGCGGTCTACACGATTATAATTCATGCAAAAGGTTCTTCAAATGAGAAGTGGCACCAAAGGTTCTGGTTTCATCACTGCTTGTGGTTTTCTTGCCATCTGACATGTAGGAAAGTTATGGCAAACTTCAACCACATCTTTATGTAATCTAGACCAATAAACATGTTTCGACATCTTAGCCCGAGTCTTCCTCACTTCTGGATGACCTACTCCAGGCAATTTGTGTACTTCCTGTCTGTATTCTACCAGCAACTTATCTGGTGAACTTCACACACCTCATCTGTGCTAATCTGCCAAGGTCTCCATTTCCACCTTAAGATTTTATCCTTAAGATAATAGCTTTCTGAAATACACTGATTCTTTTTCCGAGAAGGCTTTATGATAATAACCTTTATTGTCTCATATTTTTGTTCTAACTCCATTGATCTTTCAGAACTAAACACCTCTGCCTGATCCTCTACCTGCTCAGGTTTTTCCTTTACTACCTAATCAGAGTGTCAGCTGACTCGACATTATAACCTTCATCTTTTCTTTTAACTCCTCAGTTCCCTGGTTTTCTTTTGGTTTCTCCATTCCACTACAATGGGCCTCATTCCCAGCTGTGATCCGGCTATATCATTTCCAAGGATTCACTGGATTCCTGGAATAGCCAATTTTCCCGTCACTCCCACTATTACTTCCCCAATCTTGATTGGACTTTCTAACCTTATCTTACACAGGGGAATACCACTCCTCATCTTTCCATTTATTCCACAGATTACCATACACTCAGACAATATTTCAGAAGGATTGCCATTATTTTCATCTCTCATTATTAGAGACAGACTATTTCCATACCTCACAATATTTTGTGTTTATTATCTATTCCCCCTAATCTACCTGAGTAAACCTTACCCACACAGGCGACCTCTTTGAAAAGATCGAGCACTATCTTACTATCCAGCCTGTGACTAGGCTGTGCACTCTCCTTCAGCTCCTCAACTTCCCTTGAGATTTCCTTCACTGCCTTAACTAATCTGACTAGTTTAAATCCCACTCGTAACCACATTCTTCTTCTCAGTGCCTTTCTTAAACCACCAGCACTGTGACCTTGTGTCTCATTTTATTGCAGGAAAAAAACCTGAGGTCTTTCACCCTTTTCCACCCTCTTGGGTTTCTTTATTCATCGTGGTAAACTGTTCCCAGTTGTTTTTTATTGTAGGATCTCCCTCTTTCCCAATTTCTATCCCTCACGGAACAAAATTGCTGTCAGAAGCTGGATTTCGATTTATGTATATTTGCATATTCATCTACCATCTCTTCAGCTCTTCTTGCTGTTTTAACTTACTGTTCCTCAACATGAGTTGTCATCAATTCTGGAAGTGACTTTTTAAACTTCTCCAGCAGAATACATCTTGTAGAGCCTCACATCTTTTCTATTTTTACTTTTCTCAATGACCTATTGAAATTGCTCTGTTTAATTCTTTCAAACTCACTGCAAGTCTGACATGGTACATTTCTTACATTTCTGAACCATTGTCTGAACCCTTCTGGTACCAATTGTTAGGCACTCAACATAGACTTCTTTACTTCTTCATATATCCTGACACCGACTCTGACAGCACTGTACACAATTCACTAACTTTGTTTGGATCAACAAAATCCGCATGGTTACTGGCCACTTTAATTGTTTAGACATTTTCTCAAATGAGATGAAAAAGGCTTCTATATCCTTCTCATCATATGTAGGTAATGCTTAGATATATTTAAATAAGTCTGCACCCGGCCTTTGGCTATAGTGATTTAGCTCATCACCGTCCTCCTCACTAAACCTACCTTCATCTCTATCCTTTTGAACCAACTTTCCTGTCTAATTGTTAACTTTTGTAGATTTCTCTCTCTCTCTTTTTCCTTCCTTCTGCAAGGCCCTTCCCCGCCTGCTCTGTTTCCTCAACTTTTAACTGTAAGTCATAATGTTTCAGTTCCCTTTCTAACTCGAATTGTCATACTTGCAGTTTAATTTTCTCTAACTCCACTGTACTTGACTGTAGGGCTTTTGCCCAAAACATCGATTTTCCTGCTCCGTGGATGCTGACTGACCTGCTGTGCTTTTCCAGCACCACTCTGATCTAAACTCTGTTTGTCTGGAATACTTAAATGCATGGCTAACTCCGTTACAATTTCAGCTTTTTAATTATTCCTCATTAAACCCAATTTCAGCTTCTTTGCTCATTCTACAAGTGTCACCTTTTTCTGATTTTTCTAAACTTTCTTTGCAAATTTGAGAAGCATCTTTGCCCCTGAACGCCTTTTGCAATGCTCTGAGCCATTTCCCCATTTTCAATTTAACCAACAACAAGCAACCAAAATTAAACAGATTTTCCAGTTCTGACTTGCATTTTATTTTAAGATCTAGGACCTTAGTCCAGAGGTCTGTTTAAATCTTCTGGAACCTTTTGTATCCTAAATCTGGAAGAAAATCTGTCCAGATCCTGGACTCGAGTCACCAGTCTGTTGTAAAGCAGAAGTTTCTGAGACCTAAAACCAAAACACTAAGAGGTGCACCACATACTTTAATGTGTAAAAAAATGTATGAAAACTGATGTAACCTGCCTTTCAACAACTTCCAGTGTTTCAATAAAATAAATCCCTGATACTCACATTAAAATCAACAAGTAACAATTTATTTAACTAACTCTAACAGTGAACAAATTAGCTAAACTATTAACAAACCAATTACATCCCTTCCAACGACTAATTTTCCCAAATAAAACAAGATTCTAATGGTTTGCTTTTCTAATAAACATAAGGCTCATTCATCCAACAAAAACAGAATTTAGTCTCTCAAAATTACTGCAAGGTTAAGTGTCTTACAGAATTATTCTGTGCCTCCTGCGTCGTTCTTCTGTCAGGAACATCTTCCCTGTTTTTTTAAAATTCTGTTATTTTGAAGCTTGTTTCTCGAACACATGATGATTGTGAGAGCCAGTTTTTCTCCCACTCTCTCTCTCACTCTAGAGAGAGAAAGAGAGGGAGAGAGAGAGAGAGAGCTGAGAGCTCTTAGCTCTGGCAGACGGCTGTAATCTCTGAAGTCTTTATCTGACTGCCCATTCTTTTATGTCCTTGATAAATATATTGATATCCTTTACAATAGAAGTGGTCCTATGTTGTCAAAACCATCAGATTTCCATTTAATCGGTCTTTAGTATCAAAGTACCTCTTTCAAATCAAGTCGCTAAATTCAAAAGACCTATCTTGGTAATAACTGATGCTTGCTTTGCTAATGATATGACTTCCAATGCAAATGCTTCTGCTTGGGCTCTCTATGTACTGCTTTAAATCTCGAGGCACAAAAAAGCATCATCTTTTAATGGGACCACAGAATGCTTTCCCCATTTTACAAACATCAAATTCTGACTTCCTGCATCCCAATCTAAACTTTGCATCTACACTGGTCTCTGAGGCAAGGCAGTTCCTCCGGATGTGCCTCACCTCCTTGCAGGCATGACATAACACAGGCTCCATCAACTAGAACACCCAGTAAGCAGCACTCAAAGGAAGGTGCCCTCCGGGACCACCTCCCGGGTCAGGCAGACAAACCCTTATAACCAGCAGGAATAACCACGTCTCAAGCGGGCCTCCTTGAGACTGAGCAGTCGTGACATGACATTCAACTTTACCCACCCAGGCTGGCGGAGGTGGTGGAGAAGGAGCTCAGACAGAACAAAGAGGGAGACATCAGGTAAAATGACCTTGAGTTCCACTTACCCACGCTCTCACCATATCCCTTAATTCCTTTATTGTTGAAACAGAAATCTCTCTTTGCCTTAAAATCCTTGACTGAAGTAGTGTCAATTACTTCACTGGACAAGGAATTCCACAGATTAACAACCCTGGAGGTGAAGAAGTTCCTTCTCAATTCAGTCCGAAATCTGCTCCCTCTAATCTTGAGCCTATGCCCTCTGGTCTTGGTTTCACCTGCCGTGGAAACATCCTCTCTACATCTGTCTTATCAATTCCCTTCATAATTTTATATGTTTCTATTAGATCACCTCCCCCACTTTCTTCCGAATACCAGTGAATATAATCCCAGACTACTCAGTATCTCCTCATTAGCCAACCCCCTCAACTTCAGAATCAACCTCATGAACCTCTCCTCTGCACCCCGTCCAGTTCCAGTACATCCCTTCTCAAATAAGCAGACCAAAACTGCACACAATATTCCAGGTGTGGCTTCACCAGCACCTTGTACAGCTGCAACATAACTTCCATGCTTTTAAACTCAATCTCTTTAGCAATGAAAGGCAAAATTCCATTTGCCTTCCAAATTACCTGTTGTACCTACAGACCAAACTTCGGTAATTCATGCACAAGGAGACCCAGGTCCCTCTGCATAGCAGCATGCTGCAACCTTCAACCATTCAAGTAATACTCCTTTTTACTGTACTCCTACCAAAATGGATGACTTCACATTTATTAATATTGTATTCCATCGGCCAGACCTTTGCCCACTTCAAGTATTTATGTTCCTCTGCAAAGTTTCACAGTTCTCTGCACACATTGCTTTGCCACTCATCTCAGTGTTAACTGCAAACATTGACACATTACACGTTATCCCCAACTCCAAATCATCTACGTAAATTGTGAAGAATTGCAGTCACAACACTGATCACTGAAGCATACCAGAGCATACAGAGGTTTTCCTTGTGCATTCCTTTAGTACTTGCCTCAAAAGTGTCTTTATGGGCTTTGTGTTCCTACATTGTGTTGTGTCAATGTTTGCAGAATGGGAGATGGAATGCTGCACACTTTTAGTGAGAGAGACTACCAATGTCTTAGCAGGATGCCCTTAACCAGCTCTTAGTCCTGAAAACCCAGCTTTGGACAGTTCTACATGAACATGGGTATCAGCAATCTGTTCACAGTCTGGCGCACAGACAGCTGAAAGGGCACAAATAGAGATAACATTGTTGAGGGCATGATTACTGTCATCCTGAGAAAGAAGAGCAAACTGGTGTATACCAGAACCAGTCACATTCCCCTGAGCTGCCGTTGTATAATTTCTAGTAATCTACTGGAAAACTGACTGCAGCATGGTTGAGACTGTACCTCTTCCTTCGAGCACATCGTCTTTGGATATTCTTAATACTGCTGGTTGCAATAGCCTGTATCATTGTTGATTCAATCATTCACAGTGCCATCTCCTCCAAAAGATTCAGGATGTAGTAAGCCTGTCCACCTCAGTATTTTCTGCTGCCTGCTGAGATGTGCCAGTCTCTCTTGCCAAAGAGAGAAAAGTAAGAGTGTTCGTGAGTGTGTTGCACTGAGTTTGGGTCCCATGCCTATCATTGCTGAATGACAAGAAGTATGTGAAAGCTGTGAGATGCCTGTTTGAGGCTTGCAGCATCAATATGTGTGTGAAGATGAGTTGGACTATCTGAATGGAAAACATGAGAATTGACTGTTGATTAATTAATGAGGGAATGTTGGATTGAGCAGCGTGTGAACGGGTGGTGGAGATAGCTGGTTGATAACGTTTGAAGATGTGTTCACTGCCTTTGATCACGCTTGTTTCATCATTGAACTTTTCACTATGTGAGGCATTGCAGCAGATTCCAGCTTCCACAGCAACCTGCTTCCATTTCCCTTTGCAATGTATGCCTGCAGGCCTGGAGCTAAGAGAAAACATTGATTTATTTTTCATTTCCAGCTCCTAGACTAAAGTTTCCACACTATGTCAGAGCAACCTGAGACTTCTGTCTCTGTTCTGCTGTTCCATTGTTAGTCCATCCCTGAAACACTTTTGGAAATAGTATTGCCAAATGCAGCGCTTTGAAATCAAGAGGTTCAAGTGGCTTTCAGGAAGAAAAGGCTAGTTTCAACTTATGCCATACATACGTTTAGACCCCTGCCAAGAGGGCAACAGGCCATTTTGTCCTGGGGTTTATGTCACCATCATGTAAAAAGCAGATCGCAATATCAGCATCACATTCACTGGGAGTTAGACAATTGCAACTGTAATCCCCATGGCCTTTCATGAGCCTTATACATTGTTAGTCTTTTCAAATTTAAACATTTCTCTGAACAGTTACTACCGATAGGAATAAAACTTCCCTTTCTGGGCTTGAGTTGTTCTGTTAACAACATACAAAAGTTTTAGTTTGCTGCGCAAATTTTATTGGCAAGTAGCACACAACTCAAACATTTCCTGGAAGTTACTGGAGGGTGCTTCCATTTTTATGCAGTTAATAACACTGTGTCAAATTATCCAACAATTTGTAGCAACTGATAACTCACAGGGTGTCCTTTCTTTATAAGTAATTTGCTGACCCTGCCAGCAATGACCACAACCCATGAATGAATAATTTTTAAAGAATTAATTATTAAGCTATTTCCATGTTAATGATGGTGTGCGCATTATTGATATTTTGATGATAAATTTTGGCCCATTCATTTAGTTTATTCTCATCATTTTACAGGCAGTACTTTTACTTTGAGACTCATGCCTTGAAGCTGAATGAACTTTGCAGTAAAAGGTGACATGACTGATGGCTGTTGAGGAGTTTGTCATGATTAGCACAAAATGTATATGTAGAGAAAAGGAGACTTGAAAAATCAATGTTCATTTCTCTTAAAATAAACTTTAGAGCTTTCGATGTTTCCATGGTGTAGTGCGGGCAAGGATGTAGAAGCATTAGCTGTGTGGAAGTTGTATAGGTCATGCCTTCAGTTCGCTTAAATCAATCAGGTGAACAGTGGGATACTGCTGCAAGATTGATTTCAGACTTTGTAGCTTTTTGTATGGAGAATCTAGGTTAAGACAAATGAGCTCCTGTGTTATCAGTGAAAGCAATTTGAAAGCAGCAGTTAATGATAACAGAGTCCAGCACATTTATCTGTTAAACAGAAGGAATCAATAAAGTTGACAAATTACCGTAGTTTGCCCCGTCAATGTCTTCAGCTTCCTTAGTTACTTCTCTATATCCCCTTGTCTTTCTACTGTTGAACATGTCATCGAACTGTTTGAAACTCCTAACCAGATTCAAAGGCAGGGAATAAATCTGCACTTTAAATTGTCCTGTTCAATGCTTTGGTTATATCAAGGTGGATGTTAATATTGTTCTATCCCTGTAAAGAGCACCAACCGTGACAGCTAATGGATTTCTTTGAATTTTGCAAAAAAAGTTAATAAGCAATAAAAGGAACATTGTTTCATTACACCAGAGAAAAACATGTTGTACAGGCTGTTGAACATTAAATAACTGGACAAGCAGGTGTAAACACTGTTTATTTCAGAGAATTATGTCATGCTTATCATTGAAGTTGTTACTTGACGTCCTTCTCATATTTATGTTGATAAAGAATAATATGAAAATAATTTAACCTTTTCAAGTTAAATTTTGCACCCATACTATATATTTAACAAGTACCAAAGAATTATTCTTCACATCTGCAATGGATTTCAGTTTCAAGTCTTCATTCCATTAAACTGATTATCAGCAATATGTTTTTTTGATATACTTACTTAGAATGATACACCAAGGCTGCTAATTTTACAACATATTGTTTATCCAAAGTTCTGTGGCCTGAGGCAGAACCTTGTTAACACATCAGGTATCTTGTTTGTTGGATGGAGAGCCAGTGAGAAACCCACATTGCCTCTTCAGGGAAGGCCTGTCAAATTGCATGTCAATCAGATAGTGCCCTTCCCCTGGTATCAAGATTCCTTCCTGGCAGAAATGCCAGCCAGCGAGAGCTATCAGTCAATCAGGGGCCAGAAGTCTTGTGTTCAGCCACACAACAGGAACATGGCTGCTGGTGGATGCACAACTCTGGAGACTCAGGACAAAGTCAAATAGTGAGAAGATCTTGGATTGAAATTTGCAGGGAAAGGGGGATGGAGAGTCAAAAACAAGAGTAGGAGTGACTCCCAACAGATAATGCTGCCAGATGTCTGCTCCCTCAGTTAGGTACTGATTGTAATTGGTCACGAGCATTAGCCCCCATCCCTGCAACCTCCAAGTACACTGCTCTATCAAGGTTACAAGCTGCATAGAGGGTAGTAACTGAAATGCAGCATGGTAATCGGCCTGCTGGTAATGGAGTTATTCTCAGTGGCAGCAGTCTGGGATTTGTAAATGGTCCTAAATTGGACATTGAGGACCCTCAAATAGGATGGGTCAGACCAATGGCCTTTCTATTTCTGGTAATGGGGGAAGGTAGTGAGCTTGGCTACTTTGCATTCTAATCTGTTTCAATTCCAATCTCCAAGCTCACCACTTCTAATGGTGAAAGGTTCATTCCAAGCACAGGGATGTTTACTCATGAATATATCAGTTAGGAGAGGAATTTAGCTACTTGACCCTTCAAGCCAGCTCCACTATTCCCTGAGGCCAGGGCTCATCTGAACCATGTTGACTCTGAATGACAAATTTGAACTTTTCAATTGCTGTATTATAATGTATAGGCTCTAAGTTTCACAACAGATATTAAGCTATGTGGCTTGTACTTGCCTGATTTCTTATTCCCTCCATTTTTGAGCAAAGGAATTACATTCACTGTTTTCCATTCAAATGGAATATTCCCCAAATTGAGGGAATTTTTTGAAAATTGAAACAAAGGCATCAACCATTCATAAACATTCAAAGTTTGTGCGAAGATTTGTAGCTTGGGTGCTCATTGTTGTGGTTCTGTTCACCGAGCTGGAAGTTTTTGTTCCAAAAGTTTTGTCCCCTGGCTAGGCGACATCATCAGTGCTTGGGAGCCTCCTGCGAAGCGATTCTTTGATGTTTCCTCCAGTGTTTATAGTGGTCTGTCGCTGCCACTTCCGGTTGTCAGTTTCAACTGTCTCCTGTAGTGGTTGGTATATTGGGTGCAGGTCGATGTGTTTGTTGATGGAGTTTGTGAATGAATGCCATGCATCTAGGAATTCCCTGGCTGTTCTCTGTCTGGCTTGCCCTATGATAGTAGTGTTGTCCCAGTCGAATTCATGTTGCTTGTTGTCTGTGTGTGTGGCTACTAAGGATAGCTGGTCGTGTCGTTTCGTGGCTAGTTGATGTTCATGTATGCAGATTGTTAGCTGTCTTCATGTTTGTCCTATATAGTGTTTTGTGCACTCCTTGCATGGTATTTGTACACTACATTAGTTTTGCTCATGTTGGGTATCGGGTCCTTCGTTCTGGTGAGTTGTTATCTGAGCGTGGCTGTTGGTTTGTGTGCCGTTATGAGTCCTAGGGGTCGCAGTAGTCTGGCTGTCAGTTCTGAGATGCTCCTGATATATGGTAGTGTGGCTAGTTATGCAAAGGTTAGAACAAAAGTCCAACCACAAATTCAACCCAAACTCTGGGTCAGATATGTCGATGATACCTTTGTAATCATTAAAAACACGGAAATAGGAAAAACACACCGGATCATCAATGCCACACTCACAGGAATCCGATTCACGAGAGA
>NC_057715.1:59898616-59909833 GCF_004010195.1 Chiloscyllium plagiosum | reverse complement strand
AGGCATGGCATTCATCCACAAACTCCATCAACAAACACATCGACCTGGACCCAATATACCAACCACTACAGCGGACAGCTGAAACTGACAACCGGAAGCAGCAGGGACAGACCACTATAAACACCGGAGGAAACATCAAAGAAGCGCTTCGCAGGAGGCTCCCAAGCATTGATGATGTCGCCTAGCCAGGGGACGAAATGTTTGCAACAAAAACTTCCAGCTCGGTGAACAGAACCACAACATTCATAAACATTTTAAGACATGGGGATGAAGTCTATCAGGACCTGAGTACTTACCAGGCCTTAGTTCCAACAATTTGCTCATTATCATTATCTTTCCTCTCTCCCTTCCATTTTCTGATTTGAAAATATTTCTGGGCTTTGCCTGCCACTGTGAAAACTGATTCAAAATACCTCTTAAAATCATCTTCCATCTCCTTAATTTCCCTTATTAATTCCTAAGACTCACTTTCTATATTTGTAATGCTCAGAAAGCAGCAGAGGTAAGGTCATTGAATTGTTTAAGGTAGGGGTAGATCTAATCTTGTTAAGTAAGAGAATCAAAGGTTGTCACACATAAATGAGAATGTGAAATTCAGAACACAAATAAATGTGGTATAATCTTTTTGAATAAACATAGGAGCAGAAATTAGGCCAGTCAGCCCATTGAGTCCGCTCTGCCATTCAATGATGGTTGGTAAGTTTCTCAACCCCATTCTCCCTATAACCCTTGATTCCCTTGATACTCAAGATCCTGTCCATCTACGCCTTAAATATACTCAATGACCTGGCCTCCACAACCTTCTGTGGCAATTAATTCCATCGACTCATCACTCTCTGGCTAAAGAAGTTTCTCCCTATCTACATAGACCTAGGGTAAAGGTCTTCCTTTTACTCTAAGACTATGCCCTTGGGTCCTAGTCTCTCAGACCAATGGAAACAACTTCACAACATCCACTCTGTCCAGGCCATTCAGTATTTTGTAAGTTTCAATTAGCTCCACACCTCACCCTTCCAAAATCCATCGAGTGTAAACCCAGAGTCCTCAAATGTTCCCCATATGTTAAGCTTTGCATTCCTGGGAGCATTCGCATGAACCTCCTGTGAACACACTCCAGGGCCAGTTCATCCTTCCTGAGTTATGGGGCCCTAAACTGTTCACAATACTCCAAATATTGTCTGACCAGAGCCTTATAGAGCCTAAGAAGTACATCCCTGTTTTTATATTCAAGTCCTCTCAAAATAAATGCCATCATTGCGTTTGCCTTCCTAGTTACTGACTCAATCTACAAGTTTACCTTGAGAGAATCCTGGACTAGAACTCCCAAATTTCTTTGCACTTCAGACGTCTGAATTTTTTCTCATTTCGAAAATAGTCCATGCCTCTATTCTTCCCACCACAGTGCATGATTTCACACTTACCCACATTGTACTCCACCTGCCACTTCTTTGTCCACTCTCTTAAACTGTCCAAATCCTTCTGCAGCCTCCCTGCCTCCTCAATGCTACCTATTTCTCTACCTATCTTTGTAACATCTGTCATTTTAGCCAGTATGCCCTCAGTTCCTTCATCCCGATCATTAATGTATAAAGTAAAAAATTATGTTCACATCACTGAGTCTTGGAGAATACCACTTGTCACCAGCTGCCATCCTGATAAGGACCCTTACTCTCTGCTTTCTGCCAGACAGCCAAGCTTCTATCCATGCTAGCCACCTTGACTCTAACACCATGGGCCCTTATCTTACTCAGTAGCCTCCTGTGTGGTGCCTTGCCAACGGTCTTCTTGAAGTCCAGATAGATAACATCCATTGGCTATCCTTGGTCTAGCCTGCTCATTGCTTCCTCAAAGAATTCTTGCAGATTTGTCATGCATGACCTCCCCTTGGTGAAACCATACTGACTTTGTCTGATTTTACCATACACTTCCAAGTATTCAGAAATCTCATCCTTCATAATGGATTCCAGGATCTAACCACGACCGAGGTTAGGTTAATCAGTCTGTAAATTTCTGTCTTTTGCCTAACTCCCTATTTAAACAGGGGTTTCACATTTGTAATTTTCCAGTCCTGTGCGACCTCCCTGATTCTAGTGATTCCTGAAAGATCAACACTAACGCCTCCGTTATCTCTCTAGTTCTCTCCCTTGGAAAACTGGGGTGTAGTCCATCTAGTCCAGGTGATCTATGTACCTTCAGGCCATTCAGTTTTTCTAGCACCTTCTCCTTGCGATGGCCATCATACTCAGCTCTGCCCACTCACTCTCTTGAATGTTTGGGATATTACTCGTGTCTTCCACCATGACATGAAGTAATTATTCAGTACTTCAGCCATTTCCTTGTTCCCCACTACTATGTCTCCAGCACCATTTTCCAGCAGCCCAATGTCCACTCTTGCCTCTCTTTTGTCCTTTATATATCTAAATAATCTTTTACAGTCTTCCTTTATACTATTGGCTTGCTTACCTTCATAGTTAATTTTATCCCTCCTTTTGTTTTGTTGCCCTCTGTTGGTATTTGTAAGCTTCCCAATCCTCTGGTTTCCCACTGTCCTTCACAACATTACATGCTTTCTCTTTTGCTTTTATGCTATCCCTGACTTCCCTGGTCAGCCATAGTTGCCTCATCCTCCCTGTACTATGCTTATTTTTCCTCAGGATGAATCTTTGCTGTGTCTCTTGAATTACTCCCAGAAACCCCTGCTGTTGCTGTTCCACTGTCATTACTGCTAGGCTCTTCTCCCAGTCAATTCTACCCAAATCCTTCCTCATTCCTCTGTAGTTGCCTTTGTTCAACTGTAATACCATTACCTCTGATTCTATCTTCTCCATCTCAAACTGCATAGTAAATTCATTCATATTATGATTCCTGCCTCCTTAGAGTTCCTTCGCCTTAAGCTCCCTTATCAAGTCTGCCTCATTGCACAAAGCTAAATCCAGTATTGCCTGTTCCGTAGTGGGCTTCACCACAAGCTGCTCCAAAAAGCCATCTCATAGACATTCTACAAATACCTTTCCTTGCAATCCACTACCAACCCGATTTTCCCAGTCCACCTGCATATTGAAATACCCCAGGATCACTGTAGCTTTGCCTTGCCTGCACATCTTTTTTTATCTCCCGGTGTATCTTGTGCCCCAGCTCTTGATTACTGTTTGGAGGCCTGCACATAACTCCAACTATGAGTTATTTTTTCACTTTTGAAGTTCTTCAATTCTACCCACAATTCAATACCATCTGACCCTACTTCATTTCTTGCTATTAATTTCATTTCATTTCTTACTAATAGGGCAACCGCACCCACTCTGCCCACCTACCTATCTTTATGACAGGATGTATATCCTTGAATATTTAGCTCTCAATCCCAATCCCCTTGCAGCCATGTCTCCGTGATGCCAACTACATCATACCTGACAATTTCGATCTGCGCCACAAGCTCATTTCCCCTGTTCCAGCCGATCCAGCCTGGAATTGCAGAGCAGCTGGAAGACCTTAATAGCCTACTTCAACCTCTAATTCAGATGTTGGGATTTCATATGCACTTTGTTCATTCTTCTTTTTAAACTGTTTACAGAAATTGCCACTATCTGTTTTTATACTTCTGGCTAGCTTTTTCTTATTCTCAGATTTTCTTTTCTTATAAATCCAATATTCTGCCCAATCTCCTGAAATGCCATCGATCTTTGCATGGCTCTATACTGTTTCTTAAAGTTTAATATTATCTTTAACTTTTTAGCCAACCATAATTGGTGGGTCCTCCTTTTAATTTCTTCCTTCTCATAGGAAAGTATTCTGAAATATTCCCTTAATATCTGTCACTGTTTCTCTGTTGAGATGTTCCTTTACCTAATTAGCTAATTCATTTCAACAAGCTTTTAGCCCTATTAACTACCCTTAGTAAGTTTAAATTACTAGTCTTCAACTAAATGCAGAATTCGAATATACTATGGTCACTGCTACTGAGGGTAACAAACCATATGAGGTCATTAATTGATCCGTCTCCGAGCACAATGTCAAGTTGAGCATAACTTGCAATTTGCTTTCTTCAGAACCATGATGCTCAAAGAAACTATATCAAAAACATTTCTTTTTTCAAAACAATATTTAACTTCAATTAACCTTTGCAGGTTTGTTCTCTAGAATGAAATGTGTTGACAGGTGTGCACATATAGAGAACCTTCAATTAGAAATAGAAACTAATTTTAATTTTAATTTTTAAAAAAATAATTCATGGGCTACGATTGGTGAAGGCTAGGCCAACATCTATTGCCAATCTCTAGTTGCCCTTGAGAAGGTGTTAGTGAGCTGTCTTCTTCAACTGTTGCAGTCTATGTCGGATGTAGGTACATCCACAAAGCCATTACAGAGGGAATTCAAGGACTCAGTTTGAGTATTGTGACCAGTTTTGGTCTCCCTGTTATAGGAAGGATATTATTAAGCTGGAGGATGTTCAGAAGAGATTTACCAGGATATTGCCTGGAATGGAGGGTTTGAGTTAGAAGGAGAGGTTGGATAGGCCAGGACTTGTTTTATTGAAGTATAGGAGGTGACCTTATGGAAATCTATTTAAAAATGAGTTGTATAGATAAGTTGAATGACAGGTGTCTTTTCCATATGATGGGGAATTTCAAGGCTAGTTGGCATATCGTTAGGGTGATAGGAAAAAGATTTAGGAAAAACACAAGGGGCAATTCTTTTACTCAGAGAGTGGTTTGTGTATGGAACGAACTTCCAAAGAAAGTGGTGGATGTGGGTACAGTTACAATGTTTAAAAGACATTTAGGTAAGTACATGAGTAGGAAATGTTTGGAGAGAAATGGGCTAAGTGCAGGCACGTGGGACTAGTTTAGTTTGGGATTATGGTTGGCAGGGATTGGTTGGATCGAAAGGTCTGTTTCCTTGTATATATATTTTAAAGTCTGGATGGTGAGTGGCTTAGGGAGAAATTTGCAGATAGTAGTGATCCCATCAGAGATGCTTTCCTTATTCTAAATATGGAGAGGTGCTGTCTAAGGAGCTTGGTGAATTTCTGCAGTGCATCTTATATATCAGCACACACTTCCGTTACTGAGCATCGGTGATAGAGAGAATGATTGCTTGTGGATGTAGTGCCAATCAAGCCTGGATTTCTTTGTCCTGGATAGTATTAAATTTGTTGAGTGTTGTTGGAGCTGCATTCATCCAGGCAAATGGGGAGTATTTCATTGCATTTTTAACTTGTGCCTTGCAGATGCTGGACAGACTTTGGAGAGTTGGGAGGTGAGTTACTTGCTGTAGGATTCCTAGCCACACTTGCTCCTCCAGCCACAGAAGCAAAGGATTATATATGGAAGTGAAGGCAAATCTTCATAAGTTACATTCAAAAAGGGGGGCAAAGTGGACTTTGGGACTACTGAGGAATTTCCCTGCTCTCCATTACTGGGAAGATCATCACCTAAATCCTCGCTAAGTGTCTCTTCCCAGCCACAGATTCATAGAGAATGTAAACCATAGAAACAGACCCTGCGGTCCAACTCATCCATGCTGACCAAATATCCCCAACCTAATCTAGGTTGGTCCATATCTTTCTAAACCCTTCCTATTCATATACCCATCCAGATGCCTGTTAAATTGTACCAGCCTCCACCACTTCCTCTGGCCACTCATTTCATATACAAACCGCCCTCTGTGTGAAAAAGTTACCTGTTAGGTCCCTTTTATATCTTTCCCCTCTCACCCTAAACCTATGGCCTCTAGTTTTGGACTCACACACCCCAGGGAGAAGACTTTGTCTATTTATCCTATCCATGTCCCTCATGATTTTATAAACCTCTATAAGGTCACTCATTAGCCTCCCATGCTCCAGGGAAAACAGCCCCAGCCTATTCAGCCTCTCCCTGTAGCTCAAATCTTCCAAACCTGGCAACATCTTTGTAAATCTTTTCTGAGCCCTTTCAAGTTTCACAACATCCTTCTGATAGGACGGTGGCCTAATCAATGTCCTGTATAGCCGCAATATGACCTCCCAACTCCGATACTCGATGCACTGACCAATAAAGGAAAGCATAACAAATGCCTTCTTCACTATCCTATCAACCTGTGACTCCACTTTCAAGGAATTAAGAACCTGCATTCCAAGCTCTCTTTATTCAGCAACACACCCAAGGACGTCACCATTATGTGTGTAAGTCCTGCTCTGATTTGCCTTTCCAAAACGCACCACCTCACATTTATCTAAATTAAACTCCATCTGCCACTCCTCAGCCCATTGACCCATCTGCTCAAGATCCTTTTGTAATCTGAGCTAACCTTCTTCATTGTCCACTACACCTTCAATTTTGGTGTCATCTGCAAACTTACTAACTACACCTCCTATGTTCACATCCAAATCATTTATACAAATGACTAAAAGCAGTGGACCCAGCAACGATCCTCGTGGCACACCACTGGTCACAGGCCTCCAGTCTGAAAAAAATAATAACTTTTTAAATTCAGACCCTGAGGAAATCATTCCTGAAAGCCAGTGTGGCTTCTGACCAAACCATGGAACTGTTGACATGGTTTTTACTGCTCAGAAATGCCAATAGAAATGACAGAAGCAACATCAACTATTCTACATAGTCTTAATCATTCTGACCAAGGCTTTTGACTCATTTGTAAAGTGTTATGGAAGACCCTGTGAAAAGCCAGATGGCCAGAGAAATTCACCAACATTGTCCACCTCCTCCCACTCTAGATGCTGGCAACTGTTCTCACCAATGGAAATATGACTGAATGCTTTGTGTTGAAGATAAGCGTCAAGCAGGGATGTATCATCTTTCCCACCCTTTAATCCATCTTTAACACAACTATGCAAGTCTGGTCCAATCCTCCATTAAGATCAACAGAGAACTCCTCCCAAATGCAGAACCTTTCTCCTAGATGGGAAACTATCTCTCATCTAAGGCTTACATTGATGTAAAGATTCACTGTCGCATCCAATCTGCGAGCACCATCTTCAAACATCTAAGGGTGAAAGGTCTAAGGTGACGACCGCAACATTTGTGGTGATACTAATATTCTTGTACACAAGGTAGTCATCATTATGGTTCTTCCATATGGTGCCAAACCTGATCTAAGTATGGATGCCACCTCATATGAATGGGAAGGGTTTGGAGGGATGTGGGCCGAGTGCTGGCAGGTGGGACTAGATTGGGTTGGGATATCTGGTCGGCATGGACGGGTTGGACCGAAGGGTCTGCTTCCGTGCTGTACATCTCTATGACTCTATGACTCTAAGTATATCAATGCTGTTTAAGATGGAGTCTGTACATCTACTGGAAGCACAGGTATACTGACATAACTAATAGCACCAGCACTGAGGACATAATTATCCAAAAGCATGTACTTCAGATGCCTGAGTAGTGACTGTCCAAGCAGATCATCTTTGCACAAATGACCGAAAGCTTGCAAATGAGAGGAGGACAAAGGAAACATTCCAAAGATTCACTGATGACTTCTCTCAAGAAATGCAACAGAGGTGTCAATGTGGGAGAACCTCGTCCAGAAGAGACTGACTTGGAACAATTTCCTGTATGAAGGGACACAATTCTTTGAGAACACTCCATTGACAAAAGGAATATAGAAAAAGAACCTGAGAAAGGAATGCCAATGATCTTAAGCCTAAGGGTCAATTCCACCTCCTGGAAACATTGGGTAAATGTGCACTCAGAGATGAGGGTCTGGAATGATAAAATTACATAATTATATTAACTTTGTAGTTACAATCAGCAAGCCACAGAATTGCAAGTAATTTAAGAAAAAGCATATTGGATACGTGTAGGTTCCAGTTCAGTGACTCTTTATATCATTGGCAACTTACGTAAAAAAGGAGAAAAAAAGTTACGTAACAGTGAAGAAAAACATGCACCTTTTTATTTGTTCATGGGATGCATGTGACATTGGCTATACATATTTTTAGTCCACATTTACCTATCTCCCTGGTTAAGATGGCAGTGAGCTGTTGAACTGTCTTCACAACAATTGTATCCCTCAAGGCCTTCAGGTACATTTTAAACCCTGTAAATTTGGACCTACATTTAATGAAATCCAAACACAATAAAGACAGAGACCCTTTGTCCTCCCGTACCACCCCACCAGTCTACACATCCAACCTATCATCCTCAAACACTTCTCCCAACTCCAACTAGACCCCACCACCAAGAATATCTTCCCCTCTCCACCCCTCTCTGCCTTCCACAAGGACCATTCCCTTCACCGCACTTTGGTTCGTGCCACTCTTCCCAACCTGGTACATTCCCCTAAAAACCGGAAAAGATGCAAAATTTGCCAATACACCACCATCCCCACCTTCATCCAGTGTCTCAAACAGTCCTTCCAGGTCAAACAGAGGTTCACCTGCCTCTCCTCCAACTTAATTTACTGCATCAGGTGCCCCCGATGTGGTCTTCTCTACATCAGGGAGACCAAACGTAAACTCAGGGCATGTTTCGTTGAGCATCTCAGCTGGGCTTGCAAGGGCAAGCCTGCCTTCCCAGTCACCGCCAAATTCCATTTCACTTCCCTTTCCTCCATTGCCATCATGAATCAGATCACAAATTGAAGGAATAACACCTCATCTCCAGCCTAGGCAGCCTAAAGCCCAGAGGACTCAACACTGAGCTCTCCAATTTCAAATTATCTTCTCACCCAACCTCTAACTCCCTTTCCAGCATCACCTCCCCCTTTCCATTTCTCTGATTAAACTTCCTTTCGGCGAGAAACTGGATTCATTCCTCCTATAGACCTACCAGGTTGCACCTACCAACTGTATTCACCTATCACCACTTCAACACTCTTCCCCTCTCCCCATCCATAATCCTTCACTCCTTCCTCTTTATTTGCAAAATCCTCTATCCCCACCTCCAGTCCAGAAGAAGGGTTACACCCAAAACATTGACATCTCCACCTCCTGATGCTGCCTGGTTGTCTGTGCTCTTCCAGCCTCCAGCTTGTCTACTTCTTCAACTGCTGCCAGTCTTCTCTTGAAAAGGACCTGTCACGAATGCTGCTCAGTTCTCAAGGAACCCTGGATACAGAAATGCTTACTCACTCTTTCACTGCTGCCATCACCAGCCGACAGGGCTGCCTCTGACCTAGTCAACAGCTACTACAACAACCATGGTACGCTCAGCTCAGATTAACTTGCAAGGAATACCACACAGAAATCACAAGGCAATAAGACAATACAACCCACAGCCTCCCTCCAATGATGTTCCTCCTGATGTATTATTATAATTTAAAATGTAATGCAGGATAGTACAATAGACTTTAACAAGAGGCAACTGATATTGTTTGACTGTAACTGAAACATTATTAGAAGGAGAATGAGCTGAAGATCTGCAATAATACATCCCTGTACATTTCCATGCAGTTTCCCAGATACAGATACAAAGGTGGAGAAAGATCCTACTTAAGGCGGTGGAAACTTTGTTTCAGTTTTGGAATGAAATCCTTATGGTGTTGTTGTTTACATTAAAATCTGCTTTTCCAGTGTTTTCATCCATATAACACAGATTTATGCTCCCTTCACTGAAAATTAATATCCATGATCCCTATCAACAGGCACAAAAGGAAATGGGTTTTAATATTGAAGCCTAACAGGATAGAAAGGGAGGCAAGAGAGGAGCGGGAGTTGCATTTTTGATAAGGGATAGCATTACAGCTGTGCTGAGGGAGGATATTCCTGAAAATGCATCTAGGGAAGTTATTTGGTGGGAACTGCGAAATAGGAAAGGGATGATCACCTTATTGGGATTGTATTATGGACCCCCTAATAGTCAGAGGGGAATTGAGAAACAAACTTATAAGGAGATCTCAGCTATCTGTAAGAATAATAGGGTGGTTAAGGGAGGGGATTTTAACTTTCCAAACATAGACTGGGACTGCCATAGTGTTAAGAGCTTAGATGGAGAGTGTGTACAAGACAATTTTCTGATTCAGTATGTGGATGTACCTACTAGAGAAGGTGCAAAACTTGACCTACTCTTGGGAAATAAGGCAGGGCAGGTGACTGAGATATCAGTGGGGGAGCACTTTGGGGTCAGTGACCATAATTCTATTAAATTTAAAATAGTGATGGAAAAGGATAGACCAGATCTAAAAGTTGAAGTTTGAAATTGAAGAAAGGCCAATTTTGATAGTATTAGGCAAGAACTTTCAAAAGCTGATTGGGGGCAGATGTTCGCAGGAAAAGGGACAGGTGGAAAATGGGAAGCCTTCAGAAATGAGATAACGAGAATCAAGAGAAAGTATATTCCTGTGAGGGTGAAAGGAAAGGCTGGTAGGTATAGAGAATGCTGGATGACAAAGGAAATTGAGGGTTTGGATAAGAAAACGAAGGAAGCATATGTAAGGTATAAACAGGATAGATCGAGTGAATCCTTAGAAGAGTATAAAGACAGTAGGAGTATACTTAAGAGGGAAATCAGGAGGTCAAAAAGGGGACATGAAATAGCTTTGGCAAATAGAGTTAAGGAGAATCCAAAGGGTTTTTACAAATACATTAAGAACAAAAGGGTAACTAGGGAGAGAATAGGGTCCCTCAAAGATCAGCAAGGTGGCCTTTGTGTGGAGCCGCAGAAAATGGGAAAGATACTAAACGAGTATTTTGCATCAATATTTACTGCGGAAAAAGATATGGAAAACATAGAAAGTAGCGAAATAGATGATGACACCTTGTAAAATGTCCATATTACAGAGGAGGAGGTGCTGGATGCCTTGAAATGCATAAAGGTGGATAAATCACCCAGATCTGATCAGGTGTTCCCTAGAACTCTGTGGGAAGCTAGAGAAGTGATTGCTGGGCCTCTTGCTGAGATATTTGTGGCATTGATAGTCACAGGCGAGGTGCCAGAAGACTGGAGGTTAGCTAACGTGGTGCCACTTTTTATGAAGGGTAGTAAGGACAAGCCAGGGAACTATAGACCAGTGAGTCTGATGTCGGTGGTGGACAAGTTGTTGGAAGGAATGCTGAGGGACAGGATGTACATGTATTTGGAAAGGCAAGGACTGTTTAAGGATAGTCAACATGGCTTTGTGCATGGGAAATCATGTCTCACAAACTTGATTGAGTTTTTTGAAGAAGTAACAGAGCGGATTGATGAGGGCAGAGCAGTAGATGTGATCTAAATGGACTTCAGTAAGGCGTTCGACAAGGTTCCCCATGGGAGACTGATTAGCAAGGTTAGATCTCATGGAATACAG
>NC_057715.1:59846675-59898607 GCF_004010195.1 Chiloscyllium plagiosum | reverse complement strand
ACTTGCAGCACGAGGAGCTGCATTTTGCAAAAGCAAAGCAGAGCAGGACTTATACACTTAATGGTCAGTTCCTAGGGAGTGTTGCTGAACAAAGAGACCTTGGAGTGCAGGTTCATAGCTCCTTGAAAGTGGAGTCGCAGGTAGATAGGATAGTGAAGAAGGCGTTTGGTATGCTTTCTTTTATTGGTCAGAGTATTGAGTACAGGAGTTGGGAGGTCATGTTGCGGCTGTACAGGATGTTGGTTAGGCGTGCACTGTTGGAATATTGCGTGCAATTCTGGTCTCCTTCCTATTGAAAAGATGTTGTGAAACGTGAAAGGGTTCAGGAAAGATTACAAGGATGTTGCCAGGGTTGGAAGATTTATAGCTATAGGGAGAACTATAGGGAGGGGCTGAACAGGCTGGGGCTGTTTTCCCTGGAGCGTCAGAGGCTGAGGGGTGACCTTATAGAGGTTTGCAAAATTATGAGGGGTGTGGATAGGGTAAATAGACAAAGTCTTTTCCCTGGGGTCGGGGAGTCCAGAACTAGAGGGCATAGGTTTAGGGTGAGAAGGGAAAGATATAAAAGAGACCTAAGTGGCAACGTTTTCACACAGAGGGTGGTATGTGTATGGAATGAGCTGCCAGACGAAGTGGAGGAGGCTGGTACAATTGCGACATTTAAAAGGCATTTTGATGGGTATATGATTAGGAAGGGTTTGGAGGGATATGGGCTGGGTGCTGGCAGGTGGGACTAGATTGGGTTGGGAGATCTGGTCGGCATGGACGTGTTGGACTGAAGGGTCAGTTTCCATGCTGGAGACCTCTATGACTCTATGACTGTATTCAGTTTGTGTATACCAAAGTCTATTTTTAACCTTTTCCCTTACTGGCTGTTTCTCTTGTGCTTTGAGGAAACAATTCTCTAGCTATGATGATATAGTTACTCCACAGCTTTCCCTATCCTTGTGGTTTTGGAAGGATCCACCAGATGTATTCTGTGGCAACACATTGTTATGATTATAGTCACATATACAGATACATGTATGTATTTTGTTTCCTTAGAATATTGATACTGGTGAAGGCTCCTATTCTCCAAAATGGCATGATTGTACCATATTGAAGGACCTCAATTCCTGTAATTCATTCTTAATGTGACACTAGACAAATGGAGGCACCTCAAATGCTCGACATTCAGGTCTGGCTGATTATTTTCATTAAATATTATGGCATCAAAAAAAAACCCAAGTCCAGTATACACATATTTGGCTAGAAACATGAGTGATTTGCTTCACTAGCTGTGATTCAGCGAAGAGCCTGATCGCATGGTTCTTGTAGCAAGGACACCTCGAGGTAACGTATAAAAACTGAGCTCACAGCTGCTCCTTACTGCCTAATAGCTCATGATCAGCAACTATCCTGCTGTTAAACTTTTGTTAGTTCTCATAACATTAGGATGAAATGCAGGTCATGTCGTACTAAAGAATTCAATTAACCATTATTACAGCGCCTGGTATTTACAGATGTAGGCTACAATCAAAGGCTTTTATGTATCTGCACTCAAGCTAAGCAATTCAGATGAACTGTCTTGCTGCATCAGTACAGAATGTAGCAAGATAGACATTGATACCTTATACCATTAGGTCACATGCCATGATACAAAAATGACATCATGAATATATCCTTCAAAGATATATCACATATATACTGCAAGACATAATACAACACTTAGCACAGCAAACTATTTGTCATCCTGCCTCTGGGATCCTCAAACATTTAGAGAGCTGAGGTAGGATGATGTTTGCATTTTGTCAAAGGAAAGCTTTCTAACTAAAGGAGATGGATTACAAGAGTCCACCAATACTTGTATTTGTGAGGCTGCACCAACCAGAGGAATAGAAAGGATGCTTAAGAAAGCTGCTTCCTAAGACTGTAAATCTTAGCAGGAAATTCTGCTACTGCACCTGAGGGAAGATGACAACCTCTCCAACCACACAGGCATTGATGGCAGTGGCAAGTCAGAGTCGTAATATTTTTAAGTGCCAAGTTCCAAACACTGACTTTTTCACCATTGATACAAATGTTTCAATGACACATACAAATTGGTAAAGCAATAATGTGGGTTCTTTCTTTTAAAAACAAATCTATTTACAAGTAAGATTTACTAGGAACTTAGTATAATATATCTTGCTTGTGTCACTACTACTTCCAACTGCCCTACAAGTTTTTGTATTAATACATCAATGTGTCAAGGTAGGCAATTATTGAAAGTAGTCGAGAGTGTGGTGCTGGAAAAGCACAACAGGTCAGACAGCACTCGAGGAGCATTAGCTTTTGCTCGAAACACCGACTCTCCTGCTGCTCAGATGCTGCCTGAACTGCTGTGCTTTTCTAGCACCACACTCTCAACTCTATTCTCCAGCATCTGCAGTCCTCACCTTCACCTAATTATTGACAGTAGTTTAAGATATGGCCCTATAAGGCTGCATTCATATCATATCATATCATATCATATCATATCATATCATATCAGTTCATGTCACATCAGACAAATGTCAGAGATAGGTTCTTTACTCAGACAGTAGATTAGATTACTTACAGTGTGGAAACAGGCCCTTCGGCCCACACCGACCCGCCGAAGCATAACCCACCCATACCCCTACATTTACCCCATCATATCATATCATATCATATCATATCATATCAGTTCATGTCACATCAGACAAATGTCAGAGATAGGTTCTTTACTCAGACAGTAGTAGGGGCATGGACTGCTCTGTCTGCAACAGTAATAGACTCACCAACCTTGTGGGCATTTATATGCTTACTGGATAAATATATGGATGATAATGGAGTAGTGTAGGTTAGATGTGCTTCAGATTGGTTTCCCAGGTCGGCACAACATCTAGGGCCGAAGGGCTTGTATTGAACTGTATTGTTCTATGTTCTATGTTCTATATCATATCATATTACAATAACATTAACACACCGTACAGCTCCACTCACTCCTCCCTGTAGGCATGTCACAATCTCAATGTAACAACCAATGCTTACACTCACTTTTAGCCTATTGCCTGGTTACGTGTGCCTTGCAGTCACCTTCATAAAATCTGTCCTACCCTCCTGTCGACACAAGCAATTATGAACAGTAATTTCAATGTGCTTTTTTTCTCCTTACATGGAAAGAGAGAACACAACCTTGGCGAAAGGCAGAAATCTAAGGGTCGAGAAAGAGGATGATGATTTCCACTGAAGGACATCCTGTCAAACAAACACTAAATGTATAGCCACTTGTTTGAATAAAATGGATCAGTTTCCAGAAGGCTGCAGATATCATCAATGACATGTGATAAGCCTAAGCTTGCTGAGACACAGGTACTCACACATGCTGAGAGGGCAGCATGTTAACTCAGTGGTTAGTGCTGCTGCCTCACAGCACCAGGAACCTGAGTTTGATTCTGTCCTCAGGCAACAGTCTGTGAGGCGTTTGCACATTCTCCCCATGTCTGAGCGGGTTTTTGCTGGGTGGTCTGTTTTTCCTTCCACAGTCCAAAGATGTGCAGGTTAGGTGGATTGGCCATGCTAAATTATCCATAGTCTCTAAGGTTGAGCAGGTTAGGTGGATTAGCCATAGAAAATGCAGGATTATAGGATATGAATGTGTGTCTGAAAGAAATATTCTTCAGAGTGTCAGTATGGACATGATGGGCTAAATGGCCTGCTTTCACACTGGGCAGGAAGTGCGGGATTCTCCTGTGGCTATCCCCATCTCAAACAAATATGCTGTTCTGGAAAATGAAGGGGGTGATGGACTCTCAGGGGAATGTAGCACAAACAGCCAGGTTTCTAATACTAAGACTGCTTTAATGTAATGAGGGGTATATTGGGTTCCAAGTGATCAGTTGTGATAGGGGACTCTTTAGTCAGAAGCACAGACAGATGTTTCTGCAGCCAACAACAAGATATAAGAATGGTGTGTTGCCTCCCTGGTACCAGGATTAAGGATATCCCAGGGAGGGTGCAGAATATTCTCAAAGGGGAGAGGGACCACCAGGAGATCATTGTACACATTGGAACTCGAAAGGGACTGATATACTGTTCGGCAGATTTTGTTTAGAGTCTCTCAGGAGGATTTAAAGTAGCACAGGGTGTGTATCCAGGGAGATGGTGAGGAAAGAGATCAGTCTGAGACTGGTGCAATTGGGCAAAGGAGCAAGTCAAGGCAGGCAGGAACAAAGCTGAGAATGAGGTATTTATTTGAATGCAAGAAGCCTAACAGATAAGGCAGACAAACTCAGGGCATGGTTGGGAACATGGGACTGGGATCTCAAAGTGATTCCAGAAAGATAGCTCAAGGATGGATAGGACTGGCAGCTTAATGTTCGAGGTATAGATGCCAAAGTACAGATAGAAAGGGGGGAAAGAGAGGAGGGGAGTGATGTTTTTGATTTGGGATAACTTTATAGCTGTACTTAGGGAGGATATTCCTGGGAATACTTCCAGGGAAGTTATTTGAATGGAACTGAGAAGTAAGAATGGGATGTTCACCTTATCGGGATTGTACTGTAGGCCACCCAGTAATCAGCAGGAAATTGAGAAGCAAATTTGTTAGCCTATGTCGATTATTGGTAAGATTAATACAGTGGTAGTGGTAGAGGATTTTAACTTTTCAAACATAGATTGGGACTGCCATAGTGATAAGGCCTCAGATGGAAAGGAATTTGTTAAGTGTGTTCAACATAATCTTCTGATTCAGAATGTAGATGTATCTACTAGAGAAGGAGCCAAACTTGACCTACTTTTGGGAAAGAAGGCAGGGCAGGTGACTGACGTGTCAGTAACGGAGCACTTTGGGGCCGGTGACCATAATTCTATTAGTTTCAAAATAGTGAAGGAAAAGGATAGACTGGATCTAAAAATAAAGCCTCTAAATTAGTTTCAGTGAATTTTGACGGTATTAGGCAAGAACTTTCAAAAGTTGATTGGGGGCAAACATTTGCAGGTGAAGGGACAACTGAAAAGTGGGAAGCCTTCAAAAATGAGAAAACAAAAGTCCAGAAACAGTATGTTCCTGTTTGGGTGCAGGACAAGGGTGGTAGGAGTAGGGAATGCTGGATAACTAGAGAAATTGAGGTTTTGGTCAAGAAAAAGAAAGAAGCATAAGTAAGATACAGACTGGAGAAACCAAGTGAAAAAGAAGAGTATAATGGCAGTAGGAGAATACCTAAGAAGGAAATCAGGAGGGAAGAAAGGAGACATGAGATAGCTTTGGCAAATAGGGTTCAAGACAATCTAAAGTGATTTTACAAATGCATTAAGGACAAATGGGTAACTAGGGAGAGAATAGGGCCCCTCAAAGATCAGCAAGGTGGCCTACAGGTGGAGCCGTAGGAGATGGGGGTGATACTAATTGAGTATTTTACATCAGGGTTTACTGTGGAGAATTTTTGGAAGTTAGAGAACTTGAGGAAATAAATAGTGACATCTTGAAAAATGCCCATATTACAAAGGGGAAGGTACATTAGGCATAAAGGTGAATAAATCCCCAGGACCTGATCTGGTGTACCCTAGAACTTGTGGGACACTACAGAAGTATTGCTGGGCTCCTTGCTGAGACATTTGTATCATCAATAGCCTCAGGTGAGGTGCCGGAGGACTGGAGTTTGGCTAATGTTTGGCTAACCACTCTTGAAGGAAGGTGGTAAGGAAAAGCCAAGGAACTATAGACCGATGAGTTGGCATAAGTGGTGGGCAAGTTGTTGGAGGGATCCTGAGGACAGTATTCACCTGTATTCGTGAAAGCAAGAACTGATTAGGGACAGTCAACATGTTTTTGTACATGGGAAATTTTGTCTCAATAACTAAATTAAATTTTTTGAAGAAGTAACTAAGAGGATTGATGAAAGCAGAGTGGCTGATGTAATCTATATGGACTTTAGAAAGGCATTCAACAAGGTCCATTTGGTAGACTGGTTAGCAAGGTTAGATCATATGAAATATAGGGAGACTTAACTATTTAGATACAGAACTAGCTCCAAGGTAGGAGACAAAGGATGGTGGGAGAACATTGCTTTTGAGACTGGAGGTCTGTGACCAGTGGTGTGCCACAATGATTGGTGCTGGGTCCACTACTTTTTGTCATTTGTGTAAATGGTTTGGATGTGAACATAGGAAGTATGGTTCGTAATTTTGCAGGTAACATCAACATTGGTGGTGTAGTGGGCAGTCAAGAAGGTTACTTCAGGTTGTAATGGGACCTTGATTAGATGGGCCAATGGGCTGATGAGTAGTAGCTGGATTTTAAGTTAGATAAAGGTGAGGTGCTGCATTTTGGAAAGGGCAGGACCTATATACTAAATGGTAAGGTCCTGGGGGGTGTCACTGAACAAAGAGACCTTGGAGTGCACATTCACATTTATTTGAAAGTGGAGTCACAGGCAGACAATGAAGAAGGCATTTGGCATGCTTTTCTTTATTTGTCAATGCATTGAGTATAGGAATTAGGAGATCATATTGTGACTGTACAGGACTTTGATTAGGGCACTTTTGGAACACTGCATTCAATTCTGGTCTCCCTGCTACAGGAAGGATATTGTGAAACTTGAAAGGGTTCAAAAAGGATTTACAATGATGCTGCCAGGGTTGGGAGGTTTGAACAATAGGGTGAGGCCAATTCTAATGCACTCCTGGCCAGCTTTACATTTTCTGTTTTACGTCAACTTCAAGTCATCCAAACTTTACTACCCATTGTCGCAAAGATATAAAATATGGATTATTTGAATTCCATTGGCCTATTTAATGCCTGAGACTTTCAGGACCGAAGCAGATTTTAGAAAGTGAGCAAGACACTGACTTAAAACGGCCACATGGATCAGTTAACCAAGTTGGCCAAGATTTATCAAACTGGAATCGAATAGACAAAAGCCAGTCTGAGCAAAATTAACATTTACTCTAGGTAAATGAAATTAGTCAGTCATTTCTCACGGGAAGTATGAAAAGATCCAGCTCCACAATGCATTCTAATAAATTGATCAGGCATGATTTCCCTTCATGGAGCCAGTTGACTCTGCTTGATCATATTATGTATTTCTACATGATCTGCTCTTACAATCTTTATAATAGTCTCTAACATTTTCCCAACAGCAGAAATTAAGCAAACTGGCCTTTAATTATCTGTACTGTTTGCCTCTTTCCCTTGTTAAATAAAGTAGCAATACAGTTTTCTAATTTTCTGGGACTTTTCAGCCCCAAAGAAGATTATTACCAGCACTTTCACTATCTCTGTAGCTACTTTTTTTAACATCCAAGGGTGCATCTCATCAGGTCCAGAGGACCCGTTGGTCTTTAGTCCCATTAACTTGCTCTAGTGATAGTTATTGTATTTATCTCTCCTTTTTTAACCCCTGACTATTTAGTAATTTTCATTTAGGAAGAATGTTTAGTAAGGTTGCGGATGACACCAAAATTGGTGGTATAAATGACAGTGCAGAAGGTTATCTAAGATGACAAAGGGATCAAGTGGGTAAATGTGCTGAGGTGTGGCAGATGGATTTCAATTTTGATCAATTTAAAATATTGCATTTTGGTTAAAAACAAGGGCAGGACTTGTATATTTAATGGTAAGGCCCTGGGTAGTATTGTCAACCAGAGAGATCCTTTAGATGTTAAGAAGGTGTTGAGCACTCTTGCCTTCATTGCTCAGATCATTGAGTATAGAAGTTGAGACATCATGTTGAGTTTGCACAGGACGTTGGTTAGGCCACGTTTGGAGCACTGTGTCCAGTTCTAGTAGCCCTGGTACAAAAAGGATATTATTAAATTGAAGAGGGTTCAGAAAAAGTTAACCAGGATTTTGTCATGAATGGAGGGTTTGAATTATAAGGAGAGACTGGATAGACTGGGACCTTTCTCACTGGGGCATGGGTGACCTTACAGAGGTCTACAAAATCAATTATCCCTTCCAATCTTCTCAACTGCAACTTGTCTTTATACAACTATATGCTTTTTCTTTAAGTCTGATATTATCTTTAACCCGTCATGTTACTCATGGATGGAAGGCCTATCCTGTAGAATTTTTCTTATTTCTTGGAGTGATTTATTCTGTGTATTCTGAAATATAACCTTAAATGTCTGTCACTGCATCTCTTTTAATCTATTCTTTAAAACAATTTGCCGATCTATTTCATGTCCTCTTGAGATTAGATTAGATTTTTAGATTACATTAGATTAGATTACATTAGATTTTAGATTAGATTACATTACAGTGTGGAAACAGGCCCTTTGGCCCAACAAGTCCACACCAACCCGCCGAAGCGAAACCCACCCATACCCCTACATTTACCCCTTACCTAACACTACGGGCAATTTAGTATGGCCAATTCACCTGGCCCTGCACATCTTTGTGACTGTGGGAGGAAACCGGAGCACCCGGAGGAAACCCACACAGACGCGGGGAGAACGTGCAAACTCCACACAGTCAGTCGCCTGAGGCGGGAATTGAAACCCGGGTCTCTGGTGCTGTGAGGCAGCAGTGCTAACCACTGTGCCACCGTGCCGCCCACACGATTATCATTGAGGGAGATCATTCCTTTCTCCCTCAAAATGAATGTTTAATTCAATCATGTAGGCCACTGTTGGAATATTGCGTGCAATTCTGGTCTCCTTCCTATCGGAAAGATGTTGTGAAACTTGAAAGGGTTCAGAAAAGATTTACAAGGATGTTGCCAGGGTTGGAGGATCTGAGCTACAGGGAGAGGCTGAACAGGCTGGGGCTGTTTTCCCTGGAGAGTCAGAGGCTGTGGGATGACCTTATAGAGGTTTACAAAGTTATGAGGGGTTTGGATAGGATTAATAGACAAAGTATTTTCCCTGGGGTCGGGGACAACATTTAAGAGGCATTTGGATGGGTATATGAATAGGAAGGATTTGGAGGGATATGGGCCAGGTGCTGGCAGGTGGGACTAGATTGGGTTGGGATATCTGGTTGGCATGGTTGAGTTGGACTGAAGAGTCTGTTTCCATGCTGTCCATCTCTATGACTCTATGACTCTATGGCTGCTACTAACAGTTATGCCTTCACAATGAAATCATTAATTTGTCGTGATCATTGTGCCAGAACAAGTTTAGTATGGCCTACTCTCTAGTCAGCTCCAAAACATCCTGTTCCAGAAATAACCTGAAAACATTCCACCTATTCCCCATTTAGTCAACTTTTGGCCATCTGTCTTTTTAAGTCTATATGTGGATTAAAATCCCCATGATTATCATTGTACCTTTCTGACAAGTTCCCCTTATTTCTTCTTTTATGCTCCACCCTACCACGTGGTGACTGTTAGGTAGTCTGTACATCACTCCAACAGGCACCTTCTTGTCTTTCTCATCTCTCTTCTCTCCCGAAACTGTTACCACAGCCTGGTTTTCTGAACTTAGGTCATACCTCTCTATTGTACTAATACTAGCATTAATTTATTGGGCCACTGCTCCAACATTTCCCTAGCTTGCTGTCGTTCCCTAACACAAGCATCTCTCTCATTCCAAGTGGAAAACAGCTTGCGACGGGGCACCAAGAGTCATGATTTGTGTGGGCTGCCTGATATTTCTTATTCCTTATCAGGAGACGATCCTAACTCTTATCATCTCGGATGGCTGATTGTGTGTAAGCTCCTGGACCAGTATCGCAGGCTGCCTTTCATTTCTTGGACCAGTATCCCCTGACTAAAGGGGATCTCTCTAGACTTGATTGAAGACTGCTGACTACTATGACAAATGTCCTGGCTTTGTGTCTGAGCTAAGTGACATAGTAATGCAGCAGCACTGCAAGTCCTTAATCAAAACAAAATGAATGTAAGTCAATGCTGTGAACATCCAGGCATCAGATAGTGAGCACAAAGAGATGTATTGAACAGGCCCGAGATCCAACCTAGTCCTGTCCAAGAGCTGGGTGTATGTTCTTGAGTGAAGTCCCCTTGTTGCAGCATTAAATGACAGTTGCTGTTGTGCTCAGAGGTGTAATATTGAAGTGCAGAAACATGTTGCAAGTGAATCAGAGATGTGCCAAAAAGAGTGTCAGTGAGCAGGTTACTGCTGAGCAAATGTCACTTAATATCACTATGATGATACCATCTGTAACTTAGCTGTTAGTAAAAATGAAGTCCAGGAGCAACTTTGGATAAGGCTTTAAGTTGCCAAGGACTGATGAGCAAAGAAATCCCTTTTTTGTCTGTTTTAGGCTCAAGTCTAATTTCTGAGACAACATTTTTGTCATGATTTATTGCTGAATGATTGCTTTTGTTCAAAATAGATGTTGTTTGGCTTATGGTGGCAGGTTATTATTGTGTGTTACATAGGTTTGAGTACTAAAAATAAAACAGCATATATTTTGCTAAGAATTTGGTCGAAAGGCTTACAGCCTTGCACTCAACAGGCAGAAGCAAACAGACAATAATTAATAATCTTTTTGCATTTTTGTGTTTTGCTGTGAGTATTGCCTCAAGACATCCTGAAATGATGTCAACTGAGAAATGTTTACTTCAGATCATTGATAATCTTTTATCAACTTTCTTTTGCTACTTATCAATATTGACAATTAAAATGTGTTTGCTTTCCTGAAATTAATTACCTTGAAAGGAGAAGTGTGTCAACATTGTGTGTTTATTCTTTATAAATGCATCTGCCACTCCCACTCAGTTTGTATCTATTATAGATTGAGACTTCGGTTCATAAAATATTTAGTTACCCATTAAAATGTTACCCTTTCAAGATTTCAGGTCTTATTCAACAACTGTTTGCAGTTTATAGGAATAGGTACATCTGAATATTCCAACTACTGATAACCCGTAGAGTGGAGAAAATGACAGTTTTTTTTTAAAAAATGAACTTGACCTCTTATGTATGCACATTAAAGCCTGACCTTTGTAAAACAGTATTCCAACTTCAGTAACAAATTTTTGATTATCTGAAAATTGCTCCAAATCAGAGAAATGAATCACAGGAGATATAAACCAGCAGTGTCACCAAAATTATCCAGTTTAAATTTCTTTTGAAGTGGCTTTAGAAAAGGTTTATCCACATAGAGATGGAAGCTCTCTTGCCAAAGAATAGTTTTAGTGTAATTCTCTCACACCAACCATGCCAGTTTCCCAGAGATACAGGCTTACCAATTAAGGATTTTAAGTCAACACTGATCAAGATAATGCTGCTGAAAATGTGTTGCTGGTAAAGCGCAGCAGGTCAGGCAGCATCCAGGGAACAGGAGAATCGACGTTTCGGGCATAAGCCCTTCTTCAGGACACGGCAGGGCTGGTCCTAGCTCCCAGCCCTGCCGTGTTTTCACCATCCCTCCAGACCTACCCCTCTCTGAGGATGAAAGATCAGTCCTCAGCAGAGGCCTCACCTACATTCCCCTACGCTCTCGGATTAATGAGTTCAACACACAGCGAGACATCGAACAATTCTTCCGCCGCCTTCGCCTCCGTGCCTACTTCTTCAACCAAGACTCTCGCCCACCCTCTGACGACCCCTTCTCACGCCTCCAACACACCCCATCCACCTGGACACCCCGTGCTGGCCTCCTACCTGCCCTCGACCTCTTCATAGCCAACTGCCACCACAATATTAACCGCCACCTGAACTCCCCCATCCCTCTCACCCACTCCAACCTCTCACCCTTGGAACGCACAGCCCTCCACTCCCTCCGTTGCAACCCCAACAAAAAAAAATTCCTGATCTCCAGCATCTGCAGACCTCACTTTCTCCTCCAAGATAATGCTGCACCTATCATTGCACAGCTTGCATGAGCAACATCCTAGTTTGCTAAAAGGCTAATTTTAAGCAGCAGTTCATGAACTTGTTTTGAGCCTCAGGGAAAGCTTTAGTGAAGTCAGCACACCTGAATCTTGTGCCTTAGTTTTCATTGGTGTTGGGTGAGGGCAAGATTGTGTGGCAAGAGTATGGGGAAACAGGTAATAAACCTGACAAGGCCTGGAAATGGATGGCTCATCAATCTTAATGCAATGCAGTGTTTATGTGGCAAAAAGTGTTGACAACATGACCCATGTGTGTGGGGACTGGAAGCATCCAAACAGAATACAGTGATGGTGGTGGGGGGGAGGCTTCCAAACAGAATGCAGGTGATGGTGGGGGAAAGGCTGTTGACAAAGATTCAGGAAATGCTCTGGCTATCGTCAAGGCATGTGGTTGGCTGAGGTGAAGGATCTGTTGGAGGTCAGGAGACCTGATCAAGTTTCTATTTGAGGTTTATAAGGGGACTTCGGGCCCAACCAAAATCCCAAATAGAGCTTTAAAACTTATCTTCTTAAACTTTTGCAGCCCAGGACTCAACTACCAAACGATTTATCTAATGGAGAAATTGAAAATACACCAACTCTTCTTAATACCTGCCCAAAACCAAATGTTAAACCTTCAGGTTGAAATTGCAGTTTGGGACTGTTGTGACTGTAATGAGGTCAGACAGGCCGACCTCATATAATATGAATTCCCTCACTGGGGCTGTTAATCTCCAATTTGAGAACCGGGGAAGTCTTATCAGGATTTTTGACTAGGTTAAGTTGACTGGCAGAGGCATGTCACTTTGGTTTAACCCTTAATGAGATGCTGAGAGACTGCTTGATATGTGAGATTAATGAACCATGTAAAAGCACCTACTAGCTGAAGCCCAACTGGATTTCATACAGACACTATATCTGGCTTTATCATTGGAAAATGCCACTAGTGGAGCATATGGTTTACTGGGTATTTTGATGGAAGTGGACACCCTCACCAGGCTGACACCCTCGCCAGGCTGACACCCTTGCCAGGCTGACAGAGCTTGGGGAACACTACTTGAGTGAAGGCAATTGCATAGCATCACTGAAGGCATATCCTGAACAGAGAGACTCTAGGTCAGCCCACAGCAAAACTCCAAAATAAAGCTAAGGCTCGGCCAAATGGAGAAAAGTTTTTCAGTATCTGCTTTGACAAGTCTTTGCAGTTGCTGCCAGTATGCAGGCTCGAGAGAGAGAGCAAAAGAGTCCCACTAGATCAAAATGGAGTAAGAGAGCTCATAGGCTGGTATCCAGGAGAATGCACCCCCTGAAATTTCACCAACATCTTGTTTGGAACAGTTAAATGTTTGGCAACATTCAAATCACAACCAATCAAAATAAGCATCTGGTTAAATGGTCACCCAGTTCTAATGAAGGTCAATACCATCACATCCATTTCAGTGATCGTAGAACCAGTCTTTAACAAAATTCAGTCCAGACTCCAAAACTTATCTTTGTGAAAGATCTCAGCTACACTGAGAACCTATACCAAGGAACCTTTACAGATTAAGGGCACAATTCCAGTTCTGATCTCTTATGGGAAGTGGCTGGTTCAGTTACCACTGATTGTAGTAACAGGCTTAGGTGCCAGCTCAATGGAGCCAAATTTTTTGAGAAAGATTCACTTAGGTTGGCTCAACTTTTAAATTAGAAAGTGGCTGCCTGAGTGAAGTCCAAATGAAATACATGGATGTTTTTCAGCAAGGTGTGGGAATACCAAAGAAGTCAAAGCCACTTTGCATGTTGACCAGGAAGTAATTCCATGATTTTGCAAGGCCCGTCCAATGCCATTGGCCTTATGCGAAAAATAGAGACAGAAATCAGGAGCCTGGAATGCGGAGGCATCATCAAACCAGCATAGATGGGGAACGGGCAGCATTCTGGTCATACTGGTTGTGAAGCCCAATGGATTGGTTTGCCTTTATAGGGATTGAAACAAACAGTAAACCACTTTTCACAGCAGGATAAATACTCAATTTTCACATAAAGCAAAGCTGGCAAGGAGCTGGACATAAGCTATGCTTACCTGCAATTGTGGTTAACTGAGGAGTCCCAGAAGTTTGATACAATTAATACCCATTAGGGATTGTACCAATATACAAGACTGCCATTTGGGGTGTCGTCAACCTGTGCAATTTTTCAGTAGATGAAGAATGTTTTACAAGGTCGACCCTATGTTGTCATTTATTTAGATGACTGGCTAATAACAGGGAAGATCAAGAATTAGCATTTAGAGCACTTGGACATAGTCCTTGCACATTTTTCCCAGGGGGGCATACACGTTAGAAGGGAAAAATATGTGTTCCAGGCACCTCAAGAGTCCTACACGAGCTACAGAGTCAACATGACTGGTTACATCTGTTGGAAGATAAAATGAGGGTAATCAAAGGTTCCCCGGCTCTGATGTCAGTATTGGAATGTATATCTTTGGGGCTGATGAATTATTATGGACAATGCATGCATAATCTGGCCTCCATCCTGGCACTTTTGCATCAACTCTTAAAAAAGGGTCAGCGTTGGAAATAGTGGTCTAGACAAGCCATAGCCTTCAAGGAAGTGAAGAAACAGCTATCATCCTCTAAGATGCTGGCACACTATGATTCCAAAAGAGATCTGATTGAGATCCCGTTGAGACATTGGGGTAATATTAGCTCATAGGGAGCCCAATGGAAAGGAATGTCTAATAGCATATACATCCAAGACTTTGGCTAATGCAGAGCATAAATATACCCAGACAGAGAATGAAGGTTTGGCAGTCAATTTTGGAGTCAGGAAGTTCCACCAATAACTTTCCGGGTGTAAATTTATCATAATAACGGACCACAAACTCCTGCTAATTTTATTTAAGGAGGACAAGGCAGTGCTGCCCATTGCTTCAGGCTGAATTCAGTGGTGAGCTCTAATATTAAATGCATAAAATCACAAGTTAGAACACTGTGCGGGAGGCCAAGTAGCAAATGCAGATGCGTTGACCTGAATCGTATTGGCAGATACACCACCAGTGGTACTACCACCGAGAGGGTCCGTAATGATTTTAAATTTTCTGGGCACTCTTGAAGTCACAGCTGACAACATCAGACTTTGGACACAGGAAGATCCAATCCTGGCAAAACTAAAACAGCTAGTGGTGATTGGGGGGAATCAAAGGGCCATTACAAACAGAATTAAAAGCTTTTGGACCCAGAGAGACCAGATCACCAGACCAGAGGCTGGCATATTATTATGGGAAGCAAGAGAGATTGTCCTGAGCAAAAGACACAACTAGATACTGACTGAACTCCAATAGGCTCAACCAGGGGTTTCCAATGGGGTGATGTCGATGAAGAGTTTTGTATGATGGCCAAGGTTGGATGCAGGCATAACCACATTGGTGGGTCAGTGCCCAGAGTGCCAACGAGGCAAAAATTATCACCAGTAGCTCCCCATATTTGTGGTGATAGCTGGGTTGAATATAGATTAGGTTACGCATCAACTGTGCAAGTCCTTTCATGGGCTCAATGTTCTTAGTCATTGTGGATGCTGATTCAAAGTTATTGGATCATCAAACACGGGGATGATGGTAGAAAAACTCCATGCTTCTTTTGCTATGCATGAACTCCCGGAATGTTGATCACAGATAACGGGCCATCATTTATCAGCAGGGAATTTAAATATTTCCTGAAGCCAAATGGTATTCAGCATATACGGACAGCTCTAGACTGTCCATCATCCAAGAAGTGACAGAAAGAGCAGTCCAAACTTTGAAGACAGGCTTAAGAAACAGTCTACAGTTTCACAAGATACCAAACTGTCCCAGCTCCTATTTGATTATAGGAACACCCTTCATGCAACTACAGAGAAAGAAGAGTTACTAATGGGGAGAAGACTCTGCACCAGGTTAAATCTGGTCTTTCTAGATCTGGAAGGGGGCAGGGTGAAATGGCATCAGGAGGACCAATGCCAGACATAAGACGAGAGAGAGAGGCAGTTTACTTCAGGGGATGAAGTTTGTTGTAGAACCATGGGAATGGCCCAGCATGGGTAAGAGGCATGGTCGATGCGAGGTCAGGTACAGTGACGTTTAAAGTTCGGGTGGGTGCAGCAGTCTTGAACAATCCCTTGGACCATATGGAAGCTGCAAGCTCACCAACAGTGCAGGAACAAAACGTGCCTGGCTCCTAGATAATATTTCCAACTGATTCAGTACCCATAGGTTCTCTCTCCCTGTCAAGTGTTGAAGATACCTCAGAATCTAGGATGGACACGATGGATGTCTTTGCCGACTGCAGAAGAGAATGAATTTCATCCAAGGCCCTCTGGATGCAAGCAATGAGCCACTGGGTGTTACACACCACCGGTCTCAGAGGCATTGTTAGGGGAACCTGACCCAGTGCTAAAATACCCCAAGAGGAGCTACAGAAAAGAACCAGCCTATGGTTTTAAGAGAAGCTAATACTACCCCAAAGCCTCAACTAGCCCCTTATGAGCCAATACTATGCCAGTCCTCAGATTCAGAGGGGGAGAGGTGTAGTCATTGTAATGAGGTCAGCTAGGTAGACTCCATTGAATATGAGTGGTCTGATTGGGGGGAGGGGATTCTTAATCTCACCCGATCAGTGAGTCCTGGCTGATGGATATAAACAGGAGTGTCAGACATTCTGTTCACTCTGAGGTTGGCTCTGAGGGAGATGGATCAGTGTCAAGGACTCTCCACATGTAAATAAGTAGTGACTTGGTGATGAGATCCTGGCCTCTGTGGAGTTATTTCAGGGACCTGATGTATTAGGCCTGATTTGCATAATTATGCCCCCATTAATAAGAGACATTGAGAGGAAGGCAGCAGGATCAAAGTGTCCTGGTTTCTATTTGCCATGTTTTAATTGTCGCATTGTATTCCACTTGACTCTCCCACCACTTTCCAACACCTCTTCAGTTTCTGTTGCATGACTTTAACCAAAATTGAGACCTTGCTTTCAGCATAAACATTAGATAAAATCTTTGTATTTTTCATGTCAGGTTTTCTAGTTTCTTTGATGCACAATTAGTTGCACAAGTGAACTGCATAAGCGTGATGAGACATCTGTTGAAAAGTAGTTTCATGCCATAAGCATTTAAATATATTGTGTTGCCATGCATGCAATCATTGTTTCATTTTATTACCACAGCTTCTCATAAATAGCCTCTTCCTTGGTGATTTATTAAGCAGATTGTTCTCGATGATGCTTTGCTAAAAGTTAGCGTAGTATAGGTCCTTTCCTGCTCTCTTCAGGACATTCAGTCTTTCCTTGATATTTCTGGGAAATCTTTTTGCTCAACTGTTTGCACAGAATTCTGACCAAATGTTCCAAACTATGATATTAACTCCCCTTCACAATTCAACTATTTATGTTAAAAAGATTGCCTTGGGTAATATAATCTCTAATGAACATATTATGTTATTTTAAATTTCTGCCATCCCTTTCTCAAAAAACATTATATTATTAATCTTTTGAGTACTCTGTCAATTTTCCTGATCTTCAAATATTTATAACATTGTTGTAAAATTATCAACTGATGTAAACCATTTGGATACCATAAAAACAGAAAATAAATTATATTGGTTCGGAGACTTTCTTCAAAGTTCAAAGTTAAAAATCACACAATACCAGGTTATAGTCCAACAGGTTTAATTGGAAGCACACTAGCTTTCGGAGCGACGCTCCTTCATCAGATGGTAGTGGAGGACTCAATCCCACAGAATTTATACCAAAAATTTACAGTGTGATGTAACTGAAGTTATACATTGAAAAATTGATTGTCTGATAAATCTTTCATCTGTTAGAATACAGTGACAGTTTCACTTCTTTCATGTGTAAATTAGAAAAGCTTTTTTTTAAAAAGTTGCATTCTCGGGTTAGCTGTTATCAATGGTGATAGCTAGACAATATGTTGAAGGTGTTAGCCCCCTGTGTTCTGTCTATGCCATGATGTTTAGATTGATTCTAATCTTAAAAAGTGAGATAACGGAGTTTTACATAAATTCATGCAGTTTTTGAGCTCCCAGTTCTACATGAATGCATGCAGTTTTTGAGCAAAGTACAATGTAACTCTGCAAGTACAAATTCACCACACAAAATATATGTGTGCATGTGGGTCTTTGTCTGTCTGTGTGTGTGTGTCTGTCTAGGTTGAGGGTTGTGAGTGTGAGAAAGTGTATATGTGTGTAGTGAGTGCAGAGTGTCTTAAGTCTGTGAGGGGGTGCATGTGTGAGTGTGGGAGTGTGTGTGTCTGTAAGGGTGTGTGTGGGTGTCTGTGTGCGCGTCTGAGTGTGTGTCCATGTGCATGTGTGTATAGGAGTGTCTGTGTGTGTGTGAGAGTGTGTGTGTGTAGGGGTATCTGTGTGTGTGTATAGTGCAATGGTGGTCACCTGTAATGTGACATGAACCTAAGGTCCCGGTTAAGGCCCTCCCCATGGGTACCGAACTTAGCTATCAGCCTTTGCTTGGCCACTTTTCTCTGCTGCCTGCCCCGAAGTCCACCTTGGAGGATGGTCACCCGAAGGTCCGAGGCTGAATGTCAAGTTTCTTTCTTCTCATTACGTTTGTCATTTTTTCTGAAGCAAATGCACTACATTGTAGAAATCCTGGAGAAACGTTGTCATCCTTTTGTTGTGTTTTCTTAAAAGCTCCAAATATGCATTTATTAAAATCTTTATACAGATCACGCCAATTAGGTCTAGCTTGTAAACACAGTCCATACTGGTAAACTAAAGCTGAGAAAGTGCTGGAAATACTCAACTGGCCTGGCAGTTTCTGTGCAGGAGTAACAGAGTTAATGTTTTAAATCAAATAGGTCTCTTCTTTCCAGCACATTCAGCAGTCAGACCAAATATAATGCAGAAGTCAAATGAATAAAAGTACAAATCAGCAAAATGGCAAATCATAAAACAGTACAACATAAAATCAGACCGTTCAGCCCTTCAAGCCTACATCAGTGCTTTTAAAAATTGGTCCCATACCCTGTCTCTTCCCTTATCTGCCCCTACTCTTTTATCTCTTAAGTATTTATATAATTTCCTTTTGACGGTGTGGCATGAACCAGTTTTCACCACCCACACAGAAAGTGTCTTCCAAATCTAACTACTTGATGCATAAAATGTTTTTTATTTATGTTGCCTTTCTGTTTCTTTGCCAACACCCAAAATATGTGTCCTCTGGTTATTGACTCTTCAACCAAACAAAACCCAAACTATCCTCATTTACCCCAGCAGAATGCTGTTGGAAACCGGCGTTTAATGTCATACCACAGGGATCTGTGCTGGATCCCCAATTATTTGTCATTTATTTAAATGACATAGATAACTTTTTGGGAAGGTCGGTTTAGAAAATTTGCGGATGATGCAAAGGTTGGTTGGGTGATCAACAGTGAGGTTAAGTGTCTTGGACTACAAGGAGATATAAACGGGATGGTCATATGGGCAGATAAGTAGCAGATGGAAATCATCCTGAAAAGTGCAAGATGATACACTTTGCAAGGAATAATTTGACAAGAAAACATTCAATGAATGCATGACGCTAGGAAGTTCTGAGGAACAAAGGGACCTTGTTGTGTATGTCTGTAGATCTCTAAAGGTAGAATGGCATGTTGATAGGGTGATGAAAAAGGTATATGGGACACTTGCCTTTATCAATTGAGGTATAGATTACAAAAGCAAGGAAGTCATGTTGGAGTTATATAGAACATTAGAGAGACCACAGTAAAAGTACTCTGTGCAGTTCTGGTTGCCACAGTATAGGAAGGATGTGATTGCATTGGAGGGAGCGCAGAAGAGATGCATTGGGATGCTGCCTAGGATGGAAAATTGAGGGAAGGTTGGTTTAGCTTGGATTGTTTTTGTTCGAGCAGAGAAGACTGAGAGGCAATCTGTTTGAGGTGTACAAGATTATGAAGGGCATGGACAGATTGGATAAGGAGCAGCAGTTCTCTTTTGTTGAAGAGTCAGTCATGAGGGAACACAGGTTCAAAGTGAGGGGAAAGTGGTTTAGAGGAGATATGAGGAAAAGATTTTTTTACCCAGGAGGTAGTGATGGTCTGGAATGCATTGTCTGAGGGAGGTTGCCTGACCTCCTTTAAAAAGTAGATGGATAAGCACTTGTCACATCATAAAAATCAAGGCTACGGGCCAGGTGCTGGTAAATGGGATTAGGTTGAAGTTTATGTGTTTCTCACTTGTAAGTACAGACTTGATGGGCTGAAAGACCTGTTCTGCGCTGTATGATTCTATGATTTTACATCATCCATGATTTTCAACACCGCTCTCAAATCTCCTCTTCGACTTGTGCTGTAGGAAGAACAACTGCAGCTTCTAAATTCTATCCAAAGCTGTACTTCTTCATTACTGGAATGCTTCTGGAAAACCTCAGTAGGAAGTATCGCTTCAAATATGTAGGAAACTCCAAGCTTGGATTGAATCTATTGTTGGAAGATCACAAAAGACATTGAGGATACTTGGGGTTTTAGGAGATCTGTGGTGGGAATGTATTGCTCAATTGGGGGAAAAAAAAGTCTATCTGGACAAATCTCTGTGTTGAACAAAAAATGTCAAAAAATGAACAAAAAATCTCTAAAGGTTACATTAGATAGCAGAACATGTAGAAAGTTAAAAATCACACAACACCAGGTTATAGTCCAACAGGTTTAATTGGAAGCACACTTGCTTTCGGAGCGACGCTCCATCATCAGGTGATAGTGGAGGGCTCAATCCTAACCCACAGAATTTATAGCAAAAATTTACAGTGTGATGTAACTGAAATTATACATTGAAAAATTGATTGTCTGAACAGACAATCAATTTTTCAATGTATAATTTCAGTTACATCACACTAAATTTTTGCTATAAATTCTGTGGGTTAGGATTGAGCCCTCCACTATCACCTGATGAAGGAGCGTCGCTCCGAAAGCTAGTGCTTCCAATTAAACCTGTTGGACTATAATCTGGTGTTGTGTGATTTTTAACTTTGTACACCCCAGTCCAACACCGGCATCTCCAAATCAGAACATGTAGAGTTAGAGATAATGATAGAATGGCATTGTAACGGAACTTGCATAATAATTGCCAAGGTTTAAACATTGCTACACGGTGTAAGTCATTTTGATATTTTTGTAAATTTCACTTATAGTGCAACATAAGGCCTTTTATTTTACCAATTTGTATTTATAGGTTGAAGTGTTACCAGCGGTGAGGTAGATCAATATATTGTTGGGCCAAATGGCGTGTTTCCACGCTATAGAGATTCAATGGTAAACTCAAGATTGGGCAGTAGGCGGGTGGAGTTATGAAGGAAGAAAGGTTTCAACTACAAATATAATTATTGGGCAGAACAGCCTCCCCCCCCCCCCCCCCCCCCCACACACACACACACACACGTCACCAAGGCAGTGACCTTGTCAATAGCTGCTTGGGTATTTGTGAATGGCTCCTTCTTGCCCTGCTAAGGTACAGAGATCACACCCATTGTTGGCCCACATCTAGAGACACCTCCTGCAGGCCATGCCCACATGAAGGTTTCCCTACATACCCAACGTGAGAATGATAACTTAATTGCATAACCCAATTTAAAGCATTCTCTTATACGTCAAGGGATCAGCTTAAGAAAGGAAATACGTTCACAAGCCTCAAGGACATCACTGCTACAGCTAGAACTGTGATTTGGTCAGTCAGCTGTTTACATGTTAAGTGTTCATGAGCAGAGGGATCACATGCTAATGAACATTTATACCTAGGCTGACACTAAGCAATGGGTGCTATGAGTAAATGTTGTTCTATGGTGAGTTATAAAAGGCGTAACATAAGATTTGAATAAATATCATGAAGAAAGGGATAGCTTAGGGAACTTGTGCATGGAGTCTGAGCAGATAAGGGAAGCCCTAAATGAGTTTTTCGCTTTGGTCTTCACTAAGGAAAGGGACCTTGTTGTGAATCAGAACTTTGAGGAGCTGGGAAACAGGTTTGACCAGATCAAGATTGATGAAGTTGATGTGCTGGGAATTTTGGCAAACATTAAGATTGATAAATCCCCAAGGCCAGACCAGATTTAACCTAGGCTGCTCTGGGAAGCGAGAAAAGAGGTTGCTAAGCTACTGGCAAAGATTGTTGCTTCCTCACTCTCTATGGGAGTTGTGCCAGAGGATGGGAAGGAGGCGAATGTTGTTCCTCTTATCAAGAAGGGTAATAGGGAAATCCCTATCAATTACAGACAAGTCAGTCTTATGTCTGTGGTCAGCAAAGCTTTGGAATGAATTCTGAGGGATAGGATTTATGACTATTTGGAAAAGCATAGTGTGATTAAAGGCAGTCAGCATGGCTTTGAGAGGGGCAGGTCATGCCTCACAAATCTTATTGAGTTCTTCAAGGAAGTGACAAGACAGGTCAATGAAGGTCGAGCAGTGGACTTCAGCAAGGCATTTGATAAGGTTCCCCATGGTAGGCTCATTCATAAAGTCAGGAAGTATGGGATACAGGGAGATTTGGCTCCCTGGATTCAGAATTGGTTGGCTGACAGAAGGCAGAGAGTGGTTGTAGATGGAAAGTATTCTGCCTGGAGGTCAGTGTTGAGTGGGGTCTCGCAGGGCTCTGTTCTTGAACCTCTGCTCTTTGTAGTTTTTATAAATGACTTGGATGAGGAGGTTGAGGGGTGGATTAGTAAATCTGCAGATGACACAAAGTTGGAGGTGTTGTCGATAGTATTGAGGGTATTGCAGGCTGCAGCATGGCTAGACAGAACGCAAAGCTGGGCTGAGGAATGGCAGATAGAGTTCAACCTAGATAAATGCGAATTGATGCATTTTGGAAAGTCGAACTCAAATGCTGAATATAGCATTAAAGACAGGATTCTTGGCAGTGTGGAGGAACAGAGGGATCTTGGTGTTCAAGTGTATAGATCCCTCAAAGTTGCCACCCAAGTGGATAGGGTTGTTAAGAAAGCATATGGTGATTTGGCTTTCATTAACAGGGGGATCGAGTTTAAGAGCCGGGAGGTTTTGCTCCAGCTCTACAAGTCCCTGGTGAGACCACACTTGGAATATTGTGTCCAGTTCTGGTTGCCCTATTATAGGAAAGATACAGAGGCTTTGGAGAGGGTGCAAAGAGGGTACCCAATGAATATAGTCCACCAATTTCTCAGCAAAAAACCCAAACAAGCAGACAAAACACATCCAGAAATCCTAGCCACTCTCCCCTACATCAAAGACATCTCGGAAATGACTGCCAGACTACTCAGACCCCTTGGCATCATGGTAGCCCACAAACCCACCAACACACTAAAACAGCAGCTAATGAACTTGAAAGACCCTAAGCAGACAACGAGCAAAACTAATGTCATTTACAAGGACTGTAACAAAAACTACATTGTACAAACTCGCAGAAAACTAGCCACCAGGATACATGAACACCAACTAGCCACAAAAAGACATGACCCTCTCTCACTAGTATCCTCACATATGGATGAGGAAGGACACCACTTCGACTAGGATAATACATCCATCTCAGGACAAGCCAAACAAAGACATGCATGAGAATTCCTAGAAGCATGGCATTCCACCCGGAACTGTATCAACAAACACATTAAGTTAGACCCCATCTACCACCCCCTGAGAAAAGGAACAGGAAGTGACTTCACCACATAAAATAACATCACCACAGGAAATGACTTCACCAACCCAAAGAAACCCAAACATATAGATAGAAAGCAGGAATTTTCAGCATTGCTTTGCCCGAGGCCCACTGAAGATGTTACCTAGTATGGTAATGAAACGTCTGGAAATGAACCTTCCAACTCAGCAGAAAACCTACATCTGAAACCTCAACCTGAGCTACAAATCTTCTCAAAACTCAAGAGGCATGGTATTTATAAGGAATTAAGCCTATGATTTGTATGTCATTGAGTAAAACTGTTCTCTGTCTGATCTTTCTTACCATAATGGCTCAAGCCCCAAGGAAATCCTTTGCTCCAGGGAGGGTATGTTTAAACTGCTCCAGTTGCCCAACTTAGTGCCCTCCTTCATTGTCCCCAACTGGTGTTGAAATACCTGAAACAACTATTCAGGTTACCAGCTCTGCACTCTCTCTGAACAGAGCCACCTGCTGCTAGAGATCTTTTAGACATTTCTTCGCTTGAAACTGTTTAACTGTTTAAAGGTCTTTACAAGGAGAAGGATGAGGAAAATAGTTGCATTATTTCACATGCTGCACAATAGGTAACAATACAGGACACCAAGAAGAATAAGTGTTCCCTATCTATAAGCACTGGACTTTGAAATAGAAGTGGTTAATATGCAGCATATGGGGTGACACGGTGGCTCAGTGGTTAGCACTGCTGCCTCACAGTGCCAGAGACCTGGGTTTGATTCCAGCCTCAGGTCACTGTCTGTGTGGAGTTTGCATATTCTCCCTGTGTCTGCGTGGGTTTGCGCCGGTTTCCTCCCACAGTCCAAAGATGTGCAGGTCATGTGAATTGGCCATGCTAAATCATCCAGAGTGTTAGGTGCATTAGTCAGAGGGAAATGGTCTGGGTGGGTTACTCTTTGGAGGGCCAGTGTGGACTTGTTGCACCGAAGGGTCTGTTTCCACACTGTCGGAAATCTAATATTGGATTAATGTGGAAGTATGTTTGCTGGAGTATAAAGTCCAGCTAAATTTGTACTTCATCTTTATTTTCAGATATTTCCATGGCCTCACCCCTTTCTATCTCTGTAACTTGCTTCAACCCTGCTTGCAGACTTAGACTTAGTTTCTTCTGACCTGTACAGGACATGCCCCAAATCGTTGCAATTTTTTTCACTCCATCCCACATGATTACCCAATCTTGAAGGTCCTCCCTCAATGCGCTTTTCCAGATCTTCTTGTCAGGTCTCCATCATCTTTTTTTCATTAGGTGGTGTCTATTCTATTGCTACTCTGGTTGGGCACTTGGCTGGGATGCCGAATATATGTAGTGCCAGTCTGAGATATCTTTCTGTCACAATTTCCTGTGGGTGAACTGGCCAGTCCTGAGAAGCTTCTGGTCAGTGATCTCAATGCAAAGCTTGATGACAATTGCTGAGAACTGAACAGTACATTCAGGCCCGATAAGTCAGCATTCATGCTCAATCAGTGAATGTCTGCTGGTGTATTGCATCATCCGTGGGTTCAGCATTGGATAACCCTTATTCATACTCAAGGACATCCTCAAAATGACATGGAGGTATACAGATGATGACAATCTGAATGAGATTGATTTTATATGCATCAGTACCAGGTGAGTACATCTTGACAAAATATCCAATCTTGTTGACATAATGATATTAGATCAGACCGCCACCTTTCGCTAGGCAAGATCCCCTGAAGCAAAGGTAACAGTGGCAAAGTCAGCAGCCATTTTCTCTGGAACAACTGAAGGACAAGGATATATTGAGTTTTGTGCTGACAGCAGCTTTAGGAACTGGAAGCCATGCATCGGCACCTGCATGAAGAAAGTTGCTGCCAGGGACAGCTGTCATGACCTTCTCTATTAGTCCTGGGGGAAGAGGACTGCCCTCTTCTGCATCACTCAATCCACCAGGTCCTTGTCCCTAAAAGAGAACACTAATTTCCTATACTCTACCAAGTCAAGGGCGAATGCCACAAATTGTTTAGGGTGACTCTAAATTGTCAGGACTTGTCCATGTCACATGGCAGGCTCAGTGATTAGCACTGCTCCCTCATGTCACTAGCGACCTGGGTTCAATTCCCACCTCAGGTGACTGTCTGTGTGGCGTTTGCACGTTCTCCCTGTGTCTGCTCGTATTTCCTCCGGGTGCTTCGGTTTCCTCCCATTGTCCAAAGATGTGCAGGTAGGGTGGATTTGCCATGCTAAATTCTCCATAGTGTTCAAGGTTGTACTGGCTTGTTGGATTGGCCATGGGAAATGCAAGATTACAGGAATGGTTTCGGGAGGTAGGTCTGGGTGGAATTCATTTGGAGGGTCAATGTCGATTTGATGGGCCGAATAACCTGCTTCCACAATGCAGGAATTCTAACATTCTATGATGTGTGCAATGGCCTTTAAAAGATGGCGCCAACACCAGGAATGATGGTTTATTCTGGGATATTGTGGGAGTAGTGGGCTTTTCGGGCAACAACAAGTGGTAGAATCCAGCCACCACTGGGCAAGTGTGGTACCATAGGATCATGGTAGATTGTAAATGAGGCAGAGTTGGGATGATAGTGGAAAAAAGAATCTTGTTTGATGTCGTAGAGCGAAATCTTCCTTGAAACAGCTTAAATATCCCAAGGTTCAACCTAATGAGATTTCTGTACATAATGCTCAAAGCATTAAAAATCAAATGCCAAAATTGGAAGCTGTCATGACACTAAGGAATTACAATGGGATGTGCATATGAGAAACATGGATTAAATCAGAATGTATATTTAATATAAAGTCTATAGCTCAAAGATATACAGTGTTTAGATAATGAGTGGAGAGAAAATATTACAGGTCTCTCAAGGATGTGGGAGATATAGGAGGCTGACTTTGATTCAGGGTCGAAGGAATGGTGGTGTAGGGCAGGGAGTATTGGTGTCAAAAGCTCTTTCTAAATGTCAATACTATGTTGCTAAATTGCTATTGCTCAATATAAGCAGCCATTTGAGCAGGATTAGGAACAAGATAATCAGATTGTCCTGCAATTGGCTAATATTATAGATTTCCCAGTTTATTGTAGTAACAGCAACCTTTAACTTTTGCTTGTTAATAAGGAACTTTAAGTCAATTTAGATGCAATAATCACTGAACTATTAAATAAAGAATGATCTTAAAGCAATGGTCAGTTTAGTGAAGTTAATTAAATGACAAGCTGTGTATATTTCAGAGGATTTTAATCAGTGATAACAAGTCAGGTCTTGAGAAGAAATATTGGCAAAAACCATGTCCCAGATTTACCAATGGCCTGACAGTGGCTATTTAATTGTAGATGGAAGATACACATGCGAGCCCTGTGGAAACCCCAACATAACACACTCCAAAGGAAATTCCCAGGATATTGAAGATCCTGCTGGGCCAGTCCTCTATGCCTGGAACCCATTGAAAGTTTCAGTTTAAATTGGAAAATTTGGAGGTTTCTGATGAAATTAAGTAAAATAGCAGCTGTCAAAGAGACTATCAGGATTTTTAAATTTCAGGATACAAAAGCTGACTATTGTGAAAAGGGGGTGTGATTTGTCTTCTTCATGTCAATTCTGCACTACTAAAGAACTGTCAGAATTAGATTATGGCTCGGCATTAGTGAAGAAGCATTGATTAGAATCTCCTCTCAGAAATGCAGAGCTACCCCTTTGTATGAAATAGAAGGGTCACAGTGCCAATCTGTAGCAGCAAGCAATCTGTGTGAGATTGTCACTCCACAGAAAGTCTGCCCATTATTTATTTTAGAAACGCAACATTGACATTAAATAATACAGATTTAAAAGTAAAATGTCCACTATCTAAAAAGGAACAAAAGCAAAATTTTCAATGAGTTGTACAGAAAAAAAACTGCTGAGGTGATTTTCATGGAGATGACAAGGAGATGGTCAGAATCTTACATTATCTCCTTAGAGGGTGCCTTGCTGAATTATGAACCAATCAAGCAACTAACATGCTATCAAAGGGCTTTTCAGAAGGTTAGTATTACTGAGAAGAGAAATATCACCTTCCGAGAACTCCATCGCTCAGTAATGCCTCCAGGAGGCAGTGGATGGGAATTAAACCCATTGGAAGTCCAGGACTATTCACCAAGGCCAGAGTAAAATGATGAACAGAGGGTTTTGTGGGGTTGGAGTCATGGGGCAAGTAGAAGATTTGACAACAAAGATGGGGAAGGAATGGTTCTCAGAGGCACTCAACTCAACCATTTCCCCACTGCTGGGTTCCACAGTTATGGGGTGTCTGATGGTTGGGAGAATGTTTTCAGGAAGGATGCTAGCATCTGTTTGAGGGTCCTCTCATTGAATCCAGAAAATGTGGTTAAGCTGTGGCTGACTTACTGTCTCACGCTCTCTAATATTCAGTCTCGGCCTCACAACAGCAGATGAGTGTGTTGACTCCTCGATCAAAAAGAGCTTTTGTTGACTTGCAGAGATAACCATTGTCACACACTCCCTATTGTAATTTATAGAGAGCTTTGATGTTCAATCTCCTCATTGATATTGGCCTTTTGAGAGAGGCCTGGGAAGTCCTGAACATATTCCAGCATATGTGGGTAATGGGATAAGTTAAAAATGACAACACCAGGTTGTAATCTAACAGGTTCATTTGGAAGCATTTACTTTCAGACCACTGCTCCTTCATTACGTAGCTGTGGAGCAGGATCATAGGACACAAAATTTATAGCAACTAATATGATATATTGAACAAACCGAGATTGCTGTTAAGTTTTTCATCTTTTAGAATGGGTTGCAGGTTTTGGTTCATTAATACGTAAATCCCAGAACTTCTTTCAATTCACATTCTCAAGATAACTGAAGGTTTTATAAAGAAAGTGACATCTCAGCTCAGACATTGCATTAAACATTAGAGTCTATATCCTTCAAAACTTTTTCCAAACATTTCCCACCCACTGACATCAGATTAACTGGTCTGTAATTACCTGGTCTGTGCCTGCTGCCCTTCTTGAACATGGGGATGGCCTCAACCGGGACCTTGGGTTCATGTCACACTACAGGTGACCCCATTGCACTACACACACACACTCAGATCCTCTCTCATACACTGACACATGCACTCCTACACACACCCTCTCACAGACTTAAACCCCTTTTTCACACACTCACACACATACACACAGTTTCTCACAGACACTCATAAACTCCCCACCCCCAACACACACTCACATGCACACATACACATATATGTTTGTGGGGTGAATCTGTACTTGCAGAATTACATTTTACTTTGCTCAAAAACTGCATGAATCCGTGTAAGATTCTGTAAATCCATTTTTTAGATTAGAATCAGTCTGACCACGGTAGCACAGGCAGCCTCAAAGGGAGTTAACACCTTCAATACCTTATCTTGGCCGACATGACACCAACTGCTAAAATGCTCTTGAGAATGTAACTTTTAGAAAAGGTTTTGTGATTTACACATGAAAGAACTGAAACCAACCTGGTAATTCTAAAAGATGAGAGACTTAACAAACAATCAGGGTCTTTTCCAATATGTATTTTTAGTTATATTACATTGTAAACTTGTGCTATAAATTCTGTGCCTTAAAATCTTATTCTCCACAATCACCTGATGAAGGAGCAGTGCTCTGAAAGCTAGTGCTTCCAAATAAACCTGTTGGGCTGTAACCTGGTGTTGTGTGATTTTTAATTTCTTGAACAAAGGAATCACATTAGCAATCCTCCAGTCATCTAGTACTTCACTAGTGACCAGCGAATTATTAAGTATATCCGCCAGGGACACAGCAATCTCCTCCTAAGCCTTCTATAGCAGCTTGGGATACATCTCATCAGACAATGGTGATTTCTGCATCTTTATGCCCTCCAAAACTTCTAATGTGCCCCCCCCCCCCCCCCATTAATCTTAACATGCTCTTGAATCTCACCATCCCAAATGAAATTGCAGTATATGTCTTTTCTGTGAATACAGAGAAGAATTGTTCATTTAAGAGCTCACCCACATCTTCTGGCTCCATACACAGATTCCCCCATTGCTCTCTGATAAGCTCCACTCTGTCCCTGGTAATCCTTTTACTCTTAATGTATTTACAAAGTGCTTTAGTGTTTCTGTTAATCCTAGCTGCCAAAGATATTTCAGTGCTGCCTTCTAATTTTCCTTTTTAAACACCCCCCTACACTCTCTATACTTTTGAAGAGCCTCCCTGTTTTTAATGTGCTGTAACTAATATACACTTTTCTTTTTTATCAAACTCTCAATATCCCTCGACAAATAGGTTCCCTACCCTTGTTGCTCTTGTTCTTCACTCTTAGAGGAAAACTCTGGCCCTGAATTCTCACTGTACTATTTTTAGCTTTTCCCAGTCTATGTTTGCCACATTCTGTCTAATGATTGGCCTTGCTCCATTTTTGAAATTTACCATCTGCATTCTCCTTATTCCTTTCCATACTTACTTTGAAACCTGAAGAGTTACGATCACTATCCTTAAAATGCTCGCCCACGGCAACTTCAACTATTTGATTGGGCCCACTGTTTTCCCAGTGAGAGTTTAACCTCTTGACCAGTTTCATTCCATGGGGTAAGTTTGAGTACTGCCCCATCTGTAGTAGGACTACCTGTGTACTGGAACAGCAAAGCTCTCCTGAATATACTTTAAAAATCCCACCCTACCTCATCCTTCTGCAGCATGGTGATCCCAGTTAATGTTAGTAAAGTTGAAATCCCAGACAAATATAACTCTATTTCTCTCATACCTTTTTGTCATTTGTCATATCTGCTCATCCATCTCCCTCTGAATGTTGGAAGTTTACAGTATAAACTTACCAAAATAATTGGCCATTTTTATTTCTAAGCTATATCCAGCCCTTTTGATTTGAAGACTCTTTTGGGTCATCCTCTCTAATTTCTGCTGTATGGTTTCCTTTGTCAAGAATACAATGTCCCTATCTCTCTTACATCCCGCTGCCCCCATCCCATCTAAATGATATTTAATTATCAAACCAAAAAGGCAATTGGTCTTTGATGAAGTGAATATTCACTATCAGAATTTAACTAGCACAGGGGCCATCACAGCCTTACTTGAAGTCAGTCTGGATCTGGAAGTAGTCTGCTTCAGATCATCCACTCAAGAAAGCTTCATTCACATCAGCATGAAGCAGCTGCAGGATTGTAAAGAAACTTGTTTGACATCAAAGTCTCTGGAGTAGAATCCAGAAAACCTCATGTTGGATTAATTCAATTGCCCTTGTCAGATCAATGAATGCAATGGGGAGTTTTAAGTGTTGTTCTTGACATTTAGTTTGGTTTGTCTGCACAAAGACTATGTCAGAGGTTCTGGTGGAAAGCCACACTATATCTCTGGAAGAATTCCCTCAACCTACCTCAAGGAGGTAGGTGACTCAGTAAAATGAAGTGTTGAGACCAATCCTGCTTTGGAGAAGAGAAAAATACTTTGATCATTGACACAGCTTGATTTTTCTCCCTTCTGGAACATAGCTATGATTGTCATATTCCTGAAACTGAGAGGGAAGTGAAATCCTTATTCCTCACAAATTGATAGAGATCTTAATGTGGACAAAAGCGCCCAGCTTTGAAGTCTTCAGCTGGAATACCCTAAGGGCTGCAAGCATTGCTGTTCTAAATTTGTTTGAATGCTTGTTGCAACTTTCTCAATGATGGCACTCACCCATAGATTCTAGCAAAGGGTTAACCTGAAGACTGGTAGCTGCCACTGTGCATCTATGATTGTGAAATTACTAGAGACGTTCTTCCCAGTGAAGAATATGACATAATGTTGGCTGCAAGGGTGAGCTGTGTGAAGAATGCAGAGATGCTTCATTGTGGTTTGAACAAGCTGAGTGAGTGCACAAATACATTCTGTAAAATGTGTATAAATGTGAGGTTATTCACTATAGGAACAAAAACATAATGGATGAATAATGATCTGAAAGACGATAAATTGAGAGAGGAGAATGTGTAACAAGGCCTCAGTGTCCTTATGTACTAGTTACCAAAGTAAACACTCAGGTGGAGCAGGTGTTGAAGAAGGCAAATGGCATATTGGCATTTATAATGAAAGGATTCAAGTACTGGAATAGGGATAGGTATAGGAATAGGAATTATGTAGGGTCTTGGTGAGATCACAATTTAAATACTGTGAGCAGTTTTGGTCTTCTTATCTGAGGAAGGCCATTCTTGCTATCGAGGGAGTGCAGGGAATATTTACTGGACTGATTCATGGGACAGCAGCAGCAGTTGAAGTATAAGAAGAGGTTGAATCGGTTAGGATTGTATTCACTGGATTTCAGAAGACTGAGGGAGGATGTCATAGAAACCTATAAAATTCAAAGAGGACCAGATAGGTTTGATGCAGGAAGGATGTTCTCAATGATTTGGGGAGTTCAGAACCAGTGGTCACCTTCTAAAGATATGGGGTAAACTGTTTAGGATTGACAAGAGGAGAATGTTCTTCTCTCAGAGAGTGATGAACCTGTAGAATTCACTACCACAAAAAGCAGTTGAGGCCAAAACATTGCCTAATTTCAAAAAGAAGTTGGATATTACACTTGGAGCTAAAGGGATATGGGGGAAGAGCAGGAATAGGCTATTGAGTTGGACTATGAGTCATGATCATAATGGATGATAGAGCAGGATCAAAAGGGCCAAATGGTCTATTCCTGCTCATATTTTCTATTTCTGTTTATATTTGATGATAAATGGTATTGTCATCATCGAGGAGAAACACATGGTCTTGTGAGTGAAGTGCATTTTGTTCATTTGACCTTGATCGATGGATTTAGTGGTCTCCAAAAAAACACTTTGTGTGTCATGATGGTTAACATATTATTAGATCCTTAAACATTCTCTTTGTAACAGATGATTTGTCTTCAAAATTTGTCAATGTTGAGACCCTTGCTTTTTTTGATATATATTAATGATCTAGATCTTGATGTGAAGGGCAACATTTATGAATTTGAAGATGATACAAATCATTAAAACATTGTAGTTTGTGAGGAAAACAGTGTAAAACTTCAAAAACAAATTGACAAGTTGTTGGAAGAGGTAGAGGATGAAAATTAAGTTCATTGCAAAATGATTCATTTTGCTAGAAAGAACATGAAGAAACAATATAAACTAAAGGGAACAATTCTACTGCGGATGCAGGAACAGGTGTATCTGGCTATATCTGTGCATAGCTGAAAATGTGTTGCTGGAAAAGCGCAGCAGGTCAGGCAGCATCCAAGGAACAGGAGAATCGACGTTTTGGGCATGAGTCCTTCTTCAGGAATGAGGAAAGTGTGTCCAGCAGGCTAAGATAAAAGGTAGGGAAGAGGGACTTGGCGGAGGGGTGTTGGAAATGTGATAGGTGGAAGGAGGTCAAGGTGAGGGTGATAGGCCGGAGATGGGGGTGGGGGTGGAGAGGTCAAGAAGAAGATTGCAGGTTAGGAAGGTGGTGCTGAGTTCGAGGGTTGGGACTGAGACAAGGTGAGGGAGGGGAAATGAGCAAACTGGAGAAATCTGAGTTCATCCCTTGTGGTTGGAGGGCTCCTAGGCAGAAGATGAGGCGCTCTTCCTCCAGCCGTCGTGTTGCTATGTTCTTTCCAACACACTCCTGACTTGTGATAGTGACCAAGTCTCTGAAGGTCAGGAGGTGAATTATTCAATATAACAAGATTCTTGGTTCAGAGATGTGCATTGATGTTGATGACTCATCAATTCAACTTTTCACATCATAAGTCAGCAAATGATGCTAATGTGAAAATTGATTTTATTCTAGCCACTGAGTTACCTGTGAGTTACTTTCCACATACAAATGACATGCCAACATTTGGCACTCAGTAAAGTGTTCAATTGTGTCACAAATGGCTGGACTCAACAACATGATGACGACAAATTACAGGAATATTTCGCATATAGAAATCAACTGAGTGTCAAACAAGGTTGTCTCTTTTGACATTTAACAATCATAATTCTGCCAAGCTTTAGAAGGAGATTGTTGGAGGAAATTCATCAAGAGCACAAAAGGATTAAATTTATCAAAACAGCAGCATGTAAATGTTTTTAAAACTCATAATGTAGAGAGAGATACTGAAGGTGAAATGTTGAGAATTGTGTCTCTGAATGAATTAACAAAGATTCCTTTCATATCAAGGTCAAACAAAAGAAAGCTGAGATGTGTCAATTTCTTTGAAGTGTAAGGGAAAGAACACGTTAATTTGGTTCATTGCTGGAGAAAGAGAATAAGTTAATGCCCAATACATAAAGTGACAAAAGTTGAGATATTAAGAAGTTGCCTTGCAGTTCACGGATTACCAGATGTGTTGGGATCAGATAACTGTCCACATTTCACACGAGAGTAATTTCCAATATTTTTGAATAAAAGTAAAAATACCATCATATCATGGAGCATTGAATGATGCTGCAGAAAGTGGTGCACAGATGATAAAGAAGTATTTGCCGTATCACTGAATGACACTATGTTACAATGCAGAAGGAGACCATTCAGTCCATCATGTCTGCACTAGCTTTTTGAGTGAGCACTTCACCTGAAGCTATTATCCTGCATTTGCCCCCTAATTCAACCTTTGCAGAAAGGATAGAACCCCCACCCCCCCAACCCGACACCCCGTCCGCACCTTCTGCTCCACTAATCACCAGATACAATGCATTATCCTCCACCGTTTCTGCCACCGACAATCAGACCCCACCACTAGAGATATCTTTCCCTCCTCACCCTTATCAGCATTCCGTAGAGACCATTCCCTCTGCAACTCCCTTGTCATGTCCACAAGCTTACCAACCCACCCTCCACTCTTGGCACCTTCTCCTGCCACCGCAAGACTTGTAAAACCTACGCCTACACCTTTCCCCTCACCTCCATCCAAAGCCCCAAAGGATCCTTCTACATCTGGCAGAGATTTTCCTGCACATCCAAACATCTCATCTACTGTGTCTGTTGCTCTCAATGTGGTCTCCTTTACATCAGGGAGACAGAACACCAACTCACAAAACGCTTCAGGGAACATCTCTGGGACATATGTACCAAATAACCCCACTGCCATGTGGCCAACCACTTCAACAACCCTCCCACTCCCCCAAGGAGATACAGAGGAAGAAGCAGAGGGCTTTGAGTCCTTCGTGATGGAGGATGGAGGTGTACAGGGACTGGATGTCCATGGTGAAGATAAGGCGTTGGGGACTGGGGAAGTGAAAATCATGAAGGAGGTGGAGGGCGTGGGTGGTGTCCATGAAGGAGGTGGAGGGCGTGGGTGGTGTGCATATATCTGTGCATAAGTCATTGAAGATAGCAGGATAGGTTGAGAGAGTAATTAATAAATCACACAGCATCTTAGGCTTCATCAATGGGGCATAGAGTAGAACAGCAGAGAGATTATTGAGCTTGTGTCAGACACCAGTTTGGCATCTGCAGGAATATTAGGCATACCCTTTTGGAAGGATGTGATGTTATCAGAGACAATGCAGAAAAGATTCATGTAATTGGTTCCAGGGATTTGTACTGAACATAGATCAAAAAAGTTGGAACTGATTTCTTCAGAGAAAAGAGAAGATTTGATTGAAATAACAAAATCATGAGAGATTTGAACAGAGTTGATAGGGAGAATCTATATATGTTTGTGAAAGAATCAAGAATGAGCTCACTGATTTAAAGCTATTGGTAAAAGAAGCAAATGTGACATAAAAACACCTTTTTAAAGTGGCATGTTAAGTTCTGGAATGCACTATTAAAGACTGTGATGGAGCCAGGCTCAACTGAAACATTAAAAACAGAATTGAACTGTTATCTAAAAAGGAGAAAGTGAGGACTGCAGATTTGGAGATCAGAGTCAAAATGTGTGGTACTGGAAAAGCACAGCAGGTTAGGTAGCATCCTTGGAGCAAGAGAATCAATGTTTTGGGCATAAGCCCTTCATCAGGGGAGGGGCAGGGACTGAGAGATAAATAGGAGGGTGGGAGTGGGGCTGGGGGGAAGTTAGCTGAGAAGGCAATAGATAGGTGGAAGTAGAGGGTGATGGTGATAGGTCGGAGGGGGAGGGGGAAGCAGCCAGACAGGAAGGAAGATGGACAGGTAGGACACTTCAAGAGGGCAGTGCCGAGTTGGAAGGTTGGATTTGGGATAAGGTGGGGGGAGGGGAGATTTGAAAACTAGTGAAGTCGATATTGATGCCATGTAGTTGAAGGGTCCGAAGGTGGAAGATGAGGAGTCTTCGTCCAGGCGTAGGGTAGCTTGCATTTGGCGGTGAGGAGGCCCACGCCCTCCACCTCCTTCATGGACACCACCCACGCCCTCCACCTCCTTCATGATTTTCACTTCCCCAGTCCCCAACGCCTTATCTTCACCATGGACATCCAGTCCCTGTACACCTCCATCCTCCATCACGAAGGACTCAAAGCCCTCTGCTTCTTCCTCTGTATCTCCTTGGGGGAGTGGGAGGGTTGTTGAAGTGGTTGGCCACATGGCAGTGGGGTTATTTGGTACATATGTCCCAGAGATGTTCCCTGAAGCGTTTTGTGAGTTGGTGTTCTGTCTCCCTGATGTAAAGGAGACCACATTGAGAGCAACAGACACAGTAGATGAGATGTTTGGATGTGCAGGAAAATCTCTGCCAGATGTAGAAGGATCCTTTGGGGCTTTGGATGGAGGTGAGGGGAAAGGTGTAGGCGTAGGTTTTACAAGTCTTGCGGTGGCAGGAGAAGGTGCCAAGAGTGGAGGGTGGGTTGGTAAGCTTGTGGACATGACAAGGGAGTTGCAGAGGGAATGGTCTCTACGGAATGCTGATAAGGGTGAGGAGGGAAAGATATCTCTAGTGGTGGGGTCTGATTGTCGGTGGCAGAAACGGTGGAGGATAATGCATTGTATCTGGTGATTAGTGGAGCAGAAGGTGCGGACGGGGTGTCGGGTTGGGGGGGTGGGGGTTCTATCCTTTCTGCAAAGGTTGAATTAGGGGGCAAATGCAGGATAATAGCTTCAGGTGAAGTGCTCACTCAAAAAGCTAGTGCAGACATGATGGACTGAATGGTCTCCTTCTGCATTGTAACATAGTGTCATTCAGTGATACGGCAAATACTTCTTTATCATCTGTGCACCACTTTCTGCAGCATCATTCAATGCTCCATGATATGATGGTATTTTTACTTTTATTCAAAAATATTGGAAATTACTCTCGTGTGAAATGTGGACAGTTATCTGATCCCAACACATCTGGTAATCCGTGAACTGCAAGGCAACTTCTTAATATCTCAACTTTTGTCACTTTATGTATTGGGCATTAACTTATTCTCTTTCTCCAGCAATGAACCAAATTAACGTGTTCTTTCCCTTACACTTCAAAGAAATTGACACATCTCAGCTTTCTTTTGTTTGACCTTGATATGAAAGGAATCTTTGTTAATTCATTCAGAGACACAATTCTCAACATTTCACCTTCAGTATCTCTCTCTACATTATGAGTTTTAAAAACATTTACATGCTGCTGTTTTGATAAATTTAATCCTTTTGTGCTCTTGATGAATTTCCTCCAACAATCTCCTTCTAAAGCTTGGCAGAATTATGATTGTTAAATGTCAAAAGAGACAACCTTGTTTGACACTCAGTTGATTTCTATATGCGAAATATTCCTGTAATTTGTCGTCATCATGTTGTTGAGTCCAGCCATTTGTGACACAATTGAACACTTTACTGAGTGCCAAATGTTGGCATGTCATTTGTATGTGGAAAGTAACTCACAGGTAACTCAGTGGCTAGAATAAAATCAATTTTCACATTAGCATCATTTGCTGACTTATGATGTGAAAAGTTGAATTGATGAGTCATCAACATCAATGCACATCTCTGAACCAAGAATCTTGTTATATTGAATAATTCACCTCCTGACCTTCAGAGACTTGGTCACTATCACAAGTCAGGAGTGTGTTGGAATACACCTCACTTACCTGGATGATTGTAGCTCCAACAACAGTCAAGAAGCTTGACATCATCCAGGACAATGCCTGCTTAATTAGCACAACATCCACAAACATCCAGCCCCTCCACTGTTGCTCAGTAGCAGTAGTGTGTACCGTCCACAAGATGCATTAGAGAAATTCACTGAAAATCATTAGACAGCTCAAACCCATGACACTTTCATCTCCAAGGACAAGGTCAGCAGACACATGGGACTATCACCAACTGCAAGTTCTCCTCCACACCATATTGACATGGGAATGTATGACTGTCCCTTCCTTGTCACTAGGTTGAAATGCTGGCATTCCCTCCCTAATGGCAGTGTGGGTCTACCTACAACACAGGGACTGCAGTGGTTCAAGAAACCAGCTCACCACATCTCCTCAAGAGCAACAGGGAATTGTCAATAAATGCTGGCCAATCAGTGACACCCATATCCATGAATGAATTTTAAATATGCTGTTCTGTCATTAAGGATGGTACTCCCTTTTTTGAAAGAAATGCAATGATCAGGAATTGCTGGTGAAGTGAATTTCTTAAGGCATTGTAGCAACTAGTAACACCATATATGGTTGAAAATGTCTCTTTCTCAAATTAGGAGTAATATTCAGACACAGTTCATGTGCATGAAGAAGAAGCTAGAGTCATCTCCATATACTATTTCATTATGTGAGCTAATACAATACTTACTAGTGAGGCATGGCTCATTAGACTGTTTCTAGAGATCATGGCTTCACTAATCAGTGCTTTCTTCACTCGTTCAAGTATTCTCTGAGAGTTCACAGACCAAAATATTCCCTTCTTGGTCAATTTATATAGTGGATTGAATATATTAGCTAAGTTAGGAGTAAACATTGGATAATATATAACAAATCATATGAATGGTCTAAGTTGCTATCTACATTCAAAATCTTCCTAACCTTCTGCAGTATATGAACATATAAACATGGAAGTTGGCCTCTCAGAACCTTTAGTCCTATGTTGTCATTCAATGGCTAATCTGATTATTTCGTATTCCTGCCTATGCTAGATAACCTACTAGACCTTTGCCTTTCCAAAATTTACCTCTCAACAAAAAATGTTCAAGGACACTGCTTTCACCACCTTTTAAAGAAGACTTCAAAAATAATCATGATCCTGTATGAGAATAAAGCTCTCCACACCTTGGTATAAAATCAGCAACCCCTTACATTTAAATAAAGACTGTCAATTACACAGGAACTGGGATAAACTGTTCAGCCTGTCTTGCCATTCAATATGATCATGGTCGATCGAATACTTCAATGCCTTTTACTCATTCCATCCGGATGGCCTACATGTGACTCCAGACCTACAGCATGTCTTAACTGCCCTCTGGGCAATTAGGAATGGGCAATCAATGTTGGTCTAGCCAGTGAGGCCCACATCCAATGAATGAAAAAAAAAACGGTCCTGTGCATCATTGATAATTCAAATTCTATCAATGTCTACCTTACGTATATTCAAAGGTTATCCTCCACAGTTCTCTATGATCAAGAATTTCTTCCCTCTCCTTCCCACCTTTTTTTTTAAACATACCTTCTGGAATTCGGGAAAGAGAGGCAGCAATGACAATAGCATAGTGGGGAGTGTGACAGTGGTTGTGGGTCCCAAGTGGTATCAGCTGGAGGTCCTGTGTGTGGAAATGGCTGTTGGCCTGAACTGAACATAGTTAGACGGAGCCTGGAGTGTTAGTGAGGGAGGTCCCCCAGCATCTGCAGCATCAAGAGGAGGAAGCCCGAGGTTTCCCGGAGAGTGGGCCAAAGTGAGAGAGACCAAGTGCTTGCAGGGAACTCACTTAAGAAAAATTATTGAACTTGTACATTTATTCCTTTGTTTTTCCATTTAATATTAGGAAAGACTGTAATGTCAACTATTTCTTTATTTTTCTACTTATACTAAGAACAATAGTAATACTTTTAACTTTGTTTCTCTATGTTACTAATTGTACCTAATTTTTGTACCTAGGTACCTTTATACTGAAGATGGCATCGTGTGTGGTGACACTGTACACTTTTCACTGTACTCCTGTACTTCTGTACTTGAGTACTCGTGACAATAAAGCTTAAATCAAAGAATATCAAAAGTTCACAACCTTCTGGTATAATAATTTCTTCTCATCTTGGATCTAAATGGCATCTCGTCTATTTTTAAACTGTACCTCCTGGTTTGAGACTTCCCAACCAGGGGAACCACCTTACCTGCATCTACCTGTCTACCCCTTCAAGTGAATGTGTAGGATTCAATGAGATCACCTCTCATTCTTCAAACTTCTAGAGAATAGAGGCCCAAAATCTCTTCATAGAACAGATCTACCATCCCAGAACAAACCTAGTGAACAATTTTCCTTATTAATTTTGAAGCCTTCGAGTGCCAGAGTTCCTTCTTCAGTCACCATCACCTGTAAATTTAAGAGCTCAATCATGCCGATTGCCTCCCCTTTTAGGTCTCTGATCAATTGTACTCCTCTTTTACCCACTTGGTTAACTGCAAGGCATTGTGTCTTACTATTCTGTTCCACAACCACCTGATGAAGGAGCAGCATTCTGAAAGCTAGTACGTCCAATTAAACCTGTTGGACTATAACCTGGTGTTGTGTGATTTTTTAAACTTTGTACACCCTAGTCCAACACCGGCATGGTTGCAATAGATTATTTTACTTTGATTGCTATGAATCAGGGATTCAATACTTTGGGGCTATACAGAATTATAAATAATAAGGTGAATTTTGTTTTTACAGGGAATGTCAAACCCAATACAGTAAAATACACAAACATATATTGAATATAGAATATATGAAACAAAGACAAAGTCATGCGAATCTTTAAAAAGAGCTTTATTCTGGCCTGGTGACACATGCAGTCCTCTTGCAAAGGTTGGAAGCCAAATCAAAGATCAAAGTTCCAAGATTTGTGAATTATAAAGAAAACACAAAATAGATGCATTACAAAGACTAAAAAGAACTCAGTGACATGGATGCACATCCATGGTTATTGAGAAATATTAAAGATACTACCAAACATTGAAAAAAAATTGTCGAAGGGCAGGAGGCATTTCATAGCACTCGGCAGAGCAAAAAGGAGTAGTCTAATGAGAAAAGTAATAAGAAGGAGAAAAAATTGAATACTAGAAGCTTCCAGAAATATAAAACCAGATAGCAAGAGTTTCTTTTTTTTAAAGAAGTGAGTATTGATTGTATGGAAATTGAGACTGGAGAATTAATAATGGTTAATAAAGAAACAAAAACATATAACACAGTTACTAAGTTATCCTGACCCTCAGTGATCACCCATTTTAATACCCTTTCCCACTCCCTTTCTGACATGACCATCCTCAGCTTCCTCTATTGCGACAATGAATCAGATCACAAATTAGAGGAATAATACCTGATCTTCAGCCTGGGCAGGCCTACAGCCTGGAGGACTCAACATTGGGTCCTCTAATTTCAAGTAACCTCCCTTCCCATTCCCCAACTCCCTACTCAGTTCCTCCCCCTTCCTTTCATTCCTCCCATCGATCCTTCCTTCTAGCCACTAACCTGATTCATCCCTCCCATCAACCAATCAAGTCATACCCACTACGTGTGTTCACCTATTCCCACCTCACCACCCTTCCCTCCTATTCCCTTTATCTGCAGCTCCCGTTACACCCACACTCAGTCCTGAAGAAGGGTGATACCCAAAACATTGACTTCACCACCTCCCGTTGCTGCCAGGCTTGTTGTGTTCTTCCAGCCTCCTGCTTCTCTATCTCGGATTCAAGTATCTGCAGGGTTTTTTTTGTCTCCAACTAAGTTATCCTAGAGCAGTGTTTTTAGAGCAGGAAGACTAGACTATTTTCTGGGTCTGTTGATTGTTGAGGTACAAAGACGGCCTTTAGTAAAGTGATGTGAGCTTCCCGTCAGATGTGGGAGATTAGGGAGAATTTCCACGTTAATAATTATTTTGTCTGCAGGAATTGTGTTTACTTGTGAATCCAATCAGATCGCATGGATTGGTTGGAGCAGCAGTTTGAGACAAAGAAGAATTTACAGCTACTGGGGGATGTAATGGATGGTAGTTGCAGGAAGGTAGAAAAACCACAGATAAAGTCAAGTAGATGGGTTACCTCCAGGACAGGTAGGAGAGGTAGGCAAGTAGTGCAGGAGTCTTCAGTGGCTATCCCCACCTCAAATAAGTATGCTGTTTTGGAAAATATAAGGAGTGATGGAGTCTCAGGAAATGTAGCAGTGACAGCCAGGTTTCTGGTTCTGAAATGGGCTCTAATGTAATGCGGGGCATGCCAGATTCCAAGCGATCGATTGTGAGAGGAGATTCTCTAGTCAGAGGCACAGACAGATGTTTCTGCAGTTGACAACGAGATATCAGAATGGTGCGTAGCCTTCCTCGTGCCAGGATCAAGGATATGTCAGAAAGGATGTAAAATATTCTCAAAAGAGTGAGGGACCAGGAGGAGGTTGTTGCACACATTGAAATTACCGACATAAGATGAGAAAAAACAGTTCTGAGGCAAGAATATAGGAAGTTAGGAAGGAAGGTAAAAACTAGACATCAAGAATAGTATATCTGGATCACTCCCAGTGCCATGAGGTAGTGAAGGTAGGAATAGAAAGATAGAGCAGATGAACGTGTGGTTGAGGATCTGGGGTAAAAGAGAAGAATTCACATTTTTGGATCATTGGATCTCTTCCGGGTAGAAGTGACTGTATAAGAGGGACCTGAATTCGAAGGGTCTCATATACGGAGGAACCTCGATTATCCGAATGAGATGGGTGGGAACTATTTCGTTCAGAAAATTGATTATTTGGTTAATTGATTCAAAGCCTCTCCTCTGGAGCTCAGAGTCCGCTCCCTGTTCAGGAGCACAAAAACCGTCCAACATCACCTCCCCTTCCTCCGCCCCTATGTGACCACCTCCCATGTGCCCCATCATCCACCCCCACTTCTCCCCCCACCCGTCCCTCGTGCGCCCTCCCATCCGCACCTCCCCCCTCTCTGGGGCAGTCGGATTGGACACCAACAACAAGACTGCTGCTGCTGCCTTTTGCATGCGCGCGTATACACACATACAGGAAAATCTTGGAAAGATTATCTGGGGAATGGGGGTTTAGGGTACACTTCTGTGTAGAACTCCAGGGAAAGAGTATGGGAGGAGAGCGAGCGGGCAGTAGGTCAGTCATTTGGAGACAGTGTCTGGGTTCCCATTGACATCCAAGATTGTTCTCGGCAGCAGTTCAGTAAGCCAAATTCACTTTTAATCACTGCTAACAAAAGTCGAAATTAGTGATGGAAACACATCTTTGATGTAATGTTTCTATCGGGACCTTGAGATCTCCTTCAGATAATCTGATATTCGGACAATTGATATTCGGATAACCGAGGTTCCTCTGTACTGGATTTGTTGGAGCTGCTCCAGAGAAGTTAAACTATTTAGGGTGGGGACTGGGTAGCGGGGCTGGGGTAGGGGTGTGGGGGGAAGTGGTGGCAGCCGAGGGAGATATTGAGAAAACAGATCAGGCTGATTTTGGTATAGTCAGGAAAATGAATAGATGAAACAGTCAGGGCAGGTAGGAACCAAGCAGAAAATGAGATAGGACTGATGAATTAAACTGCACTTATTTCAATGCAAGAGGCCTAACAGATAAGGCAGATGAATCAGGACATGGTTGGCAACAAAGACCTAGGATATCATAGCAATTGCAGAAACGGGGCTCAGGGATGGACAGGGCTGGCAGCTAAATGTTCCAGGCTATGTTTGCTATAGGAAGGACAAAAAGGGGGCAAGTGAGGAGGGGGAGTGGTGTTTTTATTAGACATAACATTATGGCTGTACTTAGGGACGATATTCCTCGGAATATATCCAGAGAGGATATTTGGGTCGAACTGAGAAATCATAAAGGGATAACCACCTAATTGGGATTGTATTATAGACCTCTCAATACTCAGCAGGAAATTAAGATGCAATTTGTAAGGAGATCTCCATTATCTGTAAGGATAGTAGTGTGGGCGTGGTAGGGGATTCTAACTTTCCAAACATAGACTGGGACTGCTATTATGTTAAGGGCTTAGATGGAGAGGAATTTGTTAAGTGTGTACACAAGAAAATTTTCTTATTCAGTAGGTGGATGTACCTACTAGAGAAGGAGCAAAACCTAACCTACTCTTGGGAAATAAGGCAGGGCAGGTGACTGAGGTGTCAGTGGGAGAACATTTTGGGGTCAGTGATCATAATTCTATTAGTTTCAAAATATTGTTTGAAAAAGATAGACTGGATCTAAATGTTAAAGGTCTAAATTGTAAGGAGACAAATTTTGATAGTATTAGGCAAGAATGTTCAAAAGCTGATTGGGCAGATGTTCGCAGGCAAATGGGCAGCTGGAAAATGGGAAATCTTCCAAAATGAGATAACTACAGGCCAGAAACAGGATGTTCCTGATCAGGTGAAGGACAGGGCTGGTAGGTGTAGGGAATGCTAGATGACTAGAGAAATTGAGGTTTTGGTTGAGAAAAGGAAGGAAGAACGTCAGATATAGACAGCATGGATCGAGTGAATCCTTAGAAGAGTTTAAAGGCAGTAGGAGTATACTTAAGGGAGAAATCAGGAGGGCAAAAAGGGGACATGAGATAGCTTTGACAAATATGATTGATGAGAATCCAAAGGGATTCCACAAATACATTAAAGACAAAAGGGTAACTTGGGAGTGAATAGGTCCCCTTAAACACCTACAAGGCAGCTTTTGTGCAGAACAGCAGGACATGGGACAGATACTAAACGAGTATTTTGTAACAGTGTTTACTGTGGAGAAGGATATGAAAGCTGGAGATCTTGGGGAAATAAATAGCAACATCTTGAAAAATGTCCATATTACAGAGGATGAGGTGCTAGACATTTTAAAACTCATAAAGGTGGATAAAATGCCAGGATCTGATCAGTTGTACCTGAGAACTTTGTGGAAAACTAGGGAAATGATTGCTGGGACATTTACTGAGATAGTTGTACCATCAATAGCCACCGGTGTGGTACGAGAAGCTTGGAGGTTGGCTAATGTGGTGCCACTATTTAAAAAAAGATGATAAGGAAAAGCCAGGGAACCATAGACCGGTGGGCCTGACATTACTAGTGGGCAAGTTGTTAGAGGGAATCCTGAGGGTCTGGGATTTAGATGTATTTGGAAAGGTAAGGACTGATTAGGAATAGTCAATATGGCTTTGTGCGGGGAAATTGTGTCTCACTAACATGATTGTGTTGGTTGAAGAAGTAATAAAGAAGACTGATGAAGCAGAGCAGTGAACGTGATCTATATGGACTTCAGCAAGGTGTTTGACAAGGTTCCACATTCTGGACTGGTTAGCAAGGTTAGATCACATAGAATAGAGGGAGAACTAGTCATTTGGATACAGAACTGGCTCAAAGGTCAGAGACAGAAAGTAGTGATGGTGGATTGCTTTCCCTGAAGAGGCAATGTATGGGAGTGATCAGGTCCAGATAGAAGCCCAGGCAATTACTGGAAGAAGACTCAGAGCAACGACCAATCCATTATCAGGAACTGCATGTTGTAACGGAGGCCACACAGAAAAAATAGATCATCAGGGCACACTACCTTGGAGGAGGCTTGACATAGACGATTGCTACAGTGTCTAAAGGTGGAACATCGTTACCTGGGTGCAGTGTCACACCAACGTCTGACTACCCTCTTCAAGCGGGAGACTCAGAACCACAGAAGTAACCCAGCTCTTGTCTCCACAGGAACTCGATGAGTTTTTACTGGACGGTGGTGAGAAAGCCAGTGGGTGAGACCAAAAGGTGAGCAGCAGGTACCACAATATGATGGCCACCAGCTGGTTTGTGACCAGCAATCGCACCCTGGAGGACAACACTCGGAGTAGTCCGGTCCAGCGTACGAGGCCAGTGGCCATCTTGGTCCCCAATTCATGCTAATTCACCAGTCAGGATGCCTCAGCAGGGCAAAGACAGACTCCCAGGTAGAGGAGGTGAGTGGTGCTCCATGTGAAACACCAGAGCTCCTCTGGCAGGGAGTTCATCTCCCAGAGACTGACCAGAAGTCTAGAACACTTGCTCCAGTTTATCCTTGCGGAGGACTCCGTAAAGGAGACCTCCTCACACTTGCGCACCTTCCACAGGTCAGCCGGGTCTGTGAACTCAAGGAGCACATCATCACGTCATCACAGACAAAACCACCTCCATCCCTGACCCACACAGAGCCGAACCTGAAAGCCACTTACTTAAGAGGCACAGGAATGGCTCCACGCAGAGAGAATGAAACTGGCCAGACAAGGGCCAGCCATGATACCTCTCCCAAAGCACTGGGGCGCTGTCAGGGACCCGTTAGCCTTCATTAGGTACTCCGTGGCGGCGTACCGAAATTGACTCTGGGCAACAAAGTCCTAAACCCAAAAGCTCACAGGGACCTGAACAGATACTTTTGACCCACTCCATTGAACACCTTTTCCTGATCAAGGGAGAGAAAGGGAGAGAAAGTAGCTCGACAGGCCAACCCTCTGGGATAATGGATCACTCCTGGGCAATGTGGATATTGTCATGGGTGCACTGGCCCAGGACAGTGTAGGACTGTTCTAGGTGGACTATGTGGTCCAGCATGGTGCCAAGGCAAGTCAAAGGTGCCCTGGCAAAGATGTTGTAGTCTGCGCTGAGGAAAGATGCCAATTCTTTACCAACCGGATATCCTCGTTCTTCAGGAACAGAGTGATGATGGCCCTGTGCCAAGAATGGGGCATCTCTCCAGTTCCGATACATTCATCCAGGACCTGTACATAGTCGTTCCCACAATGTCCTGAAGAACTCCTCAGTCAGCCCATCCGGCTTTGAAGCTTGCCCCTAGAGACGGTCAAACTCAGAGCTCCTCAAAGCCCAGAGGAGCATCGAGCCTCTCGGCACCTCAGGGCTGACCTACAGCAGGTCCTCCCACCAGATGTTGCCAGCTTCCTTGGTGCTTAGATTCGGAAAGAAGAAGGCTTTACAATAGTCCCTCACTTGGGCCCTGATGCCCTCCACATCTGATACGAGGGATCCATCGTTGGCTAGCAGCACAAGGAACTGCAGATGGACCCTGTGCCTTTTTTCCAGTGAGTAGAAGCAGCCACGGTTGGGATCCTAAAGAACTGGACCTGTGATCTCATGTATATCCCAGGGCACAGCCTTCTCCTCTTTGAACACCTCCTGCAGGGCAGGGTCCATATCGGACTGACCGAGATGTGACTCCACTTCTTTCTCCAATCCCTTGATTCTGGACCTCTGCCTCTTCGTCGACCCCCATGTATGCCACTGACAGAAAACATTGACGTGAGTCTTACCCAAATCCTACCATAGCCTAAAGGTGAGGAAGCCCCCCACCCCACTTTCTTCTCAAGCTGGTCCAGAAGTGATGTAAACAGTCCTACAACCACAGGTCCTCAAGCTGCAGGTTGTTAAAGAGCAAGTATTCTGACCTCTGTTATGACAGAGTGGTGACTTTTCTGTTAATTAAACCACACGCCCAGAAAAACTCACCTCATCTTGTGATCTGTAAAAATATGAGTGACAGAGAACTCCTAAGTTCCCCTGTTTAAAGAAAATAGTATCAATTTATTCTTTAACTCTAAAATTGAATAATAAACAACAACTATTCACAACTGTGAGCCCTTTTTTCTCTCAATTGTTTATTATCTGCCTCCAACTCTATAACAATATATTGTTCCAATAGGAAAACATATTAAAATTACAACAACTTAATTTCAAAACCATGCAACAGCTGTCATCTCTGGTGTCTTTCTTCTTTCAGCTAAGAATCTCCCTGGGTGATCTTCTGCCTTTTACTGCAAATAAGCTTTGTATGAAAAAGGTACCTTTGATAGAGAGTGTTTTTGAATTGCAGTCTTTCTTGATGGCAATTACTCTCTTTGACTTTAAAAATGCCTGCTTTTTTATACCCCAAACATCAGATCATCTCATTGGTTCAAGGTTGGCATAAACAAAAAAATTAAACTCAATTTGGTTTTAGTATCCTAGGGCATGATATAAACCAATTGATTGAATTCAAATTGTTGTCAAAACACCAACCAACTCAGGCATCTATTCCACAGCCAAATGTTACATATTTTCAATTTTTCAATACACTCTGTGACTGCTAGTTAGTCATATGACAGGTACTTGTAAGCTCTCAATGCAAAATAGCATTCCCTCTCTCTTAAAGGTACAGTACACATCTTCAACTTCATAACACCTCCCCGTGCGCATTGAACAGAACGTGCTCTGCCCAGACCAGGTTGTGGTCAGAAAATGGCACTTGCCGCATCGAGGCATTCAGAACACAGAAGGCGTATGCTCTGGAAATGTAGAGGCGGTCAATTCTGGTTACTCCAACCTTAGGCCTTGCAAAGGTGAAGAGTAAGGAATCAGGGTGGAGATTTGCCAGATGTCAATCAGGTCAAAGGTCTTAACCGAGTCTCTCAATTTCCTCACCAATGCTGAGCTCTTCTAGGTACTGCCACGATTCTGTCTCTCAAGGGTACAAGTGAAATCTCCCCAGAGAGAGATGAGTTTGTTAGCTAAAAAGAGTAGACACTTCCTCAACGAAGTATGTCTGCTCAGGCCCCATCCAACGCACGTGAAGTGAAATACCAAACCTTCGAAACAAACTGTGAATTGGAGCAGATAGAGCTGCTTGACCCTCAAGATTTCCAGCTGAGAAAAGGGGACCAATAAGGTAGCCATCCCACCAGAGACCAGGTGACTCATGAAGACCCTTCGTCGCCACTCCAGGAGTTACATAGCTTAATCTCCTGAAATGGTATGGGATTCTTGCAGGAGGCTCACTGTGTACTTTTGTTTCCTGAAGATGGAGAGGATGCAAAATCTGAATTGAGCCATCTCACTACCATTGACATTGAGGTCAGCTATGGATGATGGCATAACTAGAAGTACATGCCACCACCACCAGTTAAAACAATGAAATCCAACTTACTGAGCAAGCAGAGGGACTCTTTTTCCCTTTCACTCCCGGAGGATGCTGCAAAGGAATCTCTGCCATTACTACTTTGTGTTCTTTTTCATTACCAGGGCCGCTAATAACTGCCGGGCAGACATGACCCGAAGCAGTACAGAATTCCACTTGTCCATAGCCAACCAGACTCTGTCTCGGTGAGCAAGCACTACTTGCAAAACGTCTTGGAGTTTCCCGATAGGGATAAGGGTGACCCCGTCCACGGGCACCACGTCATTCTCAATCTCGTCTACCTAGGCAGCGCTCACAACGAATGCCCAGTCCTCTTCCAGGTCGTCACCTCCGACCTCTGATCTCTTGTCCACATTGAGTGCAGGGGGTGGCGCAGGGTCACTGGTCAGAGACACCCCACCTTGTCCCCATCCCCTGGGGCTACAGCAGTGGAGTCTTAGTAGGAACCTCCAAGTCGAGGATTATGCCATTGACTAAAGTGGTGGCCCCCATGGGAACCTGCTCCACTCCCAGTGCCAGATCACCCTCCGTGTCTAGGAATAGATCCCCAGTTAAGAAGTACTCAACATAAAGGCCAAGGAGGAAGTGAGGAGGCCTGCTCCTTTATCGCTACCATCCAGGGTGCTCTCAGGGTAACGATCCCAACCACAATCCCCAGCCAGTGTAGGCAGCACCTCGAGGACCTCCAGTTCTTGTGGCATTGACAAGACCTCAGTGGCCACGCCCACCTCAGTCCAAAGTGCCTGGTCCAGTTCCGGTGAACTGCAAAGGCGGCTTTGTGACCCCTTCCCCTTGTGAGAAGGGAAAGGGTTTTCTGGGGGATGGTGCTCCCTCATTCCCGGGCAGGCGGTGGGGGATGTATTAGTATTGGACTCTCCCTCCTTCTCCAACCCCAAGGAATGGCGCCTTTTTCAGGAGGATGCGGGAACAAGAGACACCTCCATCCTTCCACTGTCCTGATGCCTCCTCTCCCCCTCAAACATCCTCCATTTTTCCTTGTCCCTTACGGGTTTTGAAGCATGCAGAGACCAGGGGAAATCAGAGGCGCTACCTGCTCTCGCAGCTTTTGTCATTGACGGGCCCCAGGCTGGGCTCCAAATCTCACACCTTCCTGACGGACCAGGGACTGTAACCTTTGCAAGGGATCCCTTCCCAGGCTGGGGAGCCAATGGCCTCAAGGTCACCTGGGGAATTCTCCTGGGAGGCCACCCGGAAATGCCTGGCCTTCCTCTGTGTTTTCCTCTCTTGTAGACACCCTCCTCCCACTTCACTGGCGTCTGTAAGTGAGGTAGCTCTCTCCTGATGGGGGGGGCGTCACGAGGGAAGGGATGATGATGCCAAATGCAGTCACTCAGCTGTTGACAGTGGCCTTCGAGGCAGAGCAGTTCCTCTGGAGGTATCCCACCTTCTTGCAGGCATAACATCCCACACCCTCCACTAACCAGAACACCCAGTAAGCAGCACTCTCATGCTCAACCATGAATGAGCCCTCCGTGACTGCCTTCTGAGTCAGGCAAACCTGTCTCAGGCAGGCCTCCTTCAGACTAAGCAGGAGCAGCACCACACTCAATGTAAACTCCTCCAACTGACAGACAAGGGGGAGTGCTGGTTCTCATCAGGGAGCCCAGCTCAGGAACAGATTCCTGAACATGGTTTGCGCTGGCTGGGGGAGGAGAGAGCTCGGGTTACAGGGATGACCAGAGTCGGGGATCCACTGGATGGCAGAGGAGTGGACTGGCTAACACCGACAAGATTGACTGCGAGGGTGTCAGTCCCCCTCTGGTTCGTGCCCCGAGCCATCCAGAGTCTGATGGACAAGGCATTCAGCCCCCACATCTCATGTACACTCGAGGCAGCTCAAGCGTGCAGTGACCTTCTGGACAAACTTATCACCATCCGTCCGGAATTTCACATTGTGCTGTGCACCGCCGACTCTTTCCCATAATGTCTGAGTCATCTCAGGGATATCCTCCCGGTGCACTTTTGAACGGCTTGTAACCCAAGGGGGCTGAGAGATAAATAGGAGGGGGGTGGGTCTGGGGGAAGGAGGTGCGATAGATAGATGAAGGTGGGGTGAAGGTGATAGATAGGAGAGGAGGGTAGAGCGGATAAGTGGAAAGGGAGATGGACAGGTAGGAGAGTTCAAGAGAATGGTTCCAAGTTGCAGGGTTGGATTTAGGATAAGGTGTGGGAGGGGATCAATGTGGATTTCACGAGTTTCCTCATAAACCCGCACCCTACCTCATCCCAGATCCAACCTTCCAACTTGGCACCGCTCTCTTGAACTGTCAGACCTGTCCATCTTCCTTCCCACCTATCCACTTCACCCTCCTCTCCGACTATCACCATCAGCCCGTACCTTCATCCACCTATCGCATTTCCAACTACCTTCCCACTGGCCCCACTCCCTCTCCAACTTATCTCTCAACCCCCTTGGGCTACAAACCTCATTCCTGATGAAGGGTTGATGCTCAAAATGTTTATCCTCCTGCTCCTCAGATGCTGCCTGACTGGCTGTGCTTTTCCAGCAGCACAATCTTCGACTTATGTGGATGTTGTCCAGGTTGGAGGGTTTGAAGCTTTAGGGAGAGATTGAATGGACTGGGCTATTTTCCCCAGAATGTTGGAGGCCGAAGGGTGAAATTATAGAAGTTTATAAAATCATTGAGGGGCATGAATAGGGTAAATAGCCAAGGTCTTTTCCCCAGAGTAGGGGAGTTCAAACTGAAGACATAGGTGAAAGGTTCATTTCCAGACGTGTCATTACCTTACTAGGTAACATCTTCAGTGGACTTCATGTGAAGCAATGCTGAAACTTCCTGCTTTCTATTTATATGTTTGGGTTTCTTTGGGTTGGTGATGTAATTTCCTTTGGTGATGTTATTTCCTGTGGTGAAGTCACTTCCTGTTCCTTTTCTCAGGGAGCGACAAATCTGAGCTACAAATCATCTCAAAACTCACTGAAGATATAGGTTTAAGGCAAGAGAGGACATATTCAAAAGGGACGTGAAGGGCAACTTTTTCACGCACAGAGAGGTGCCTGCACAGAATGAGCTGCCAAAGCAAGTGGTGGAGACTGGTACAATTACAACATAGAACATAGAACATAGAACAATACAGCACAGAACAGGCCCTTCGGCCCACGATGTGCCGAACTTCTAACCTAGATTAAGTACCCATCCATGTACCTATCCAAATGCCGCTTAAAGGTCGCCAATGATTCCGACTCTACCACTCCCACGGGCAGCGCATTCCATGCCCCCACCACTCTCTGGGTAAAGAACCCACCCCTGACATCTCCCCTATACCTTCCACCCTTCACCTTAAATTTATGTCCCCTTGTAACACTCTGTTGTACCCGGGGAAAAAGTTTCTGACTGTCTACTCTATCTATTCCTCTGATCATCTTATAAACCTCTATCAAGTCACCCCTCATCCTTCGCCGTTCCAACGAGAAAAGGCCGAGAACTCTCAACCTATCCTCGTACGACTTCCTCTCCATTCCAGGCAACATCCTGGTAAACCTTCTCTGCACCCTCTCCAAA